>NC_140491.1:104039002-104376502 GCF_964271855.1 Acomys minous
GAGTCATTTTCCTCAGTGTTGTTACCCACTCCTGCTCACCGAGCAGCCCTAATTAAATTCAGTGGATCATTTAACAAAGCATGAAAGTCCAAGGGGATCCTTGTTGTAAAGAGAGACTCTGAAGGGCATGAGAGGAGGTTCGGAGAGGATGACAGGGAGGATGTGACCAAACTATACCATATGTGTGCATGAAATTGTCAAAGCATAAACAAACAAATAAATAAAAAGAAAATCAGTAAAGCAGTCAGATTTCTGGGTTTCCTTAATACAAGCCAGCATCTCCGTGTAGGCTTCCATATTCAGATTCGTCCCTGATCTTTCTTCTAACTTATGTTTGCCTTGCTCCAGGAGGTCCACGTAGAGCCTCTCTGCCGGAACGCCAGCTAGAGAGGTCAGGCAGGGCCTGACCTTCATCCCAAGCCAACACCAGCAATGGTGGCCAGCAAACAGGCCATCGATAAGTATTTGTTGGATGGTGAGTGTTACTTGTTTCTTTCTGTTTAAGGACCCACCTTCCTCACTTCCACAAAGTTCCTAGAGAAAGTAACATGGCTGTGGTGCTGTGGCATCAAGTCCACATATGCTAGTTGTTGGGTAGGGAAAAGAACAAGTGCTTATATTTGCGTATTGTACCTACTAGGGAATGAAGAAATATACATTACTTATTTTAAAAGACTTGCAGCATGAAAGACTGGCACCATGTAACCAGGAACTGAGAGAGAGAGAGAGAGAGAGAGAGAGAGAGAGAGAGAGAGAGAGGAGGGAGGGAGGGAGGGAGGGAGGGAGGGAGGGAGGGAGAAGAGAGAAGAGAGAAAAGAAAGAATAGTAAAACACCAAGGAAGTGAAAAAATTAAAATAAGTGTATTCCTTCTCCCAGCTGTATTTTTACTTTGTTGTTTTTTCTCTCAGTTCCTCCCACATCTCCATGTTAATGCACTCAGTAGCAGAAGAGAGTCTTGCTCAGGACACATTATCACCTGCCCTTTAAGTCCTCAGTGATCCAGCAAGATTAGAAATCACCCTGAAATCCTTTTGTATTATTATTCAACAAACACGCTTTCCATACAGGAAGTCAGCTCTCTTGCAGCCTCCATCTGTAGCTGTGTTTATTTATTGTTTTCATAGTGCAATGACGGTGAGCCCTTGCCAGCCCAAGTGAAGAGTGCTCAACGTCCCCTTCTCACTTTCCTTTCTGTGTGGTGGAGACTCTGAATTTTTTTTTTATCCTTTAGAGTTGGAGGTAGGGGATGGGGTGGGCAGGACAGCTAGCCAAAAAAATAAAAATAAAAATAAAATGCTGAGTGTGTTAAAGAGAAGAGGCATTAGATCAGATAGTGTATTAGCCAGTGACTTAAGAGGTTACGAACAGAGTAAATAAAGTTAGTCCATTTGCGTGCTTACCCCTAGGATCTGGCTGAACAAAAAGGAGTAGATGGGTGTGATGGCCCCGTTAACTGCTGCACTGACAGCTCCCACCAGCGTGTAGTGCCACTCAGGAAGGTTGAATTTCAGAATCCTTCTAACTGGGGCAGGTTCCACCTCTTCCACAAGCCCGTCCTTGTCCTTAGGGAAAGAGAGGGTCACCTTAGTCACTCAAACATATACACGCCCTTTGGCACACATAGGGTTAAGAATGGCAGGCTGGGTGGTAATAGGTGACTTGGTTCAGGGCTGCTCACCAAATGGTGGGTTGGTAGTGCTCATCATGGCCTATGGACTAACTCTTGAGCCGTAAGGATTGTGTTGTCTCTTTGAAAACAATTCCTCACTTAAAAAAAAGTAACTTCGCGAAGTGTATTTACGTATTAAAAAATGAGGGGGAGTTTTGAGGTACACACATCAAGCAACGTTCTCTAAGCTGGCAACTGGTGGAAGCTCTGGGACAGGCCAGAGTAACGGAGGGGAGACATGTTTAACTCGGTGATCGCGCATCTGTGTTAACAAGGCTTCCCGTAATGAGTGCTCACAAGCCAGCAACACCGATCTGCATTTCTAAATTGCACACTTCCCCCGACAGAGAATGAAAATTCATCACGATTTTCCCATTATGATCATTTTAGTTGGTATTAAAATATCACAGCTTGCAACTTGTTCATCCCCATTGAGGGCAAGCATTATGTATAAAATCTTGTTGCTTTATTTTTTTTATCTTTTTGTCTATTGATTTGGTGATTTGTTAAACTTAATACTCACCCTGAGAAAGGATTCTAGGTGTCTTATACAGATTTGTATTGGTTTTAAAAAAAAAAAACTTTTTCTACTAAAACACTACTAAAAATATCTATGTAAAATTGACTACAATGATTAATGGATATTCTTTTTTTTTTTTTTTTTTACTAGTACAAGTTAGCTTATCCTACAGATAGCTAAATATCAGGAACAGAAAATAGCACAAAGCTTGAAAACTTTCCCTTCTCTTACAAAGTCAAGGGCCACATTACCAGTTCAATTTAAAGGAAGTCTGGAGTGAGAGTCCTCTCATTATAGTTGCCCCTGGAGCTGGTAATGAATTTGTCATCATCTCCCTTCCGAGCGCTCTCTTGGCTACCTGCAACACCTGTGCTTTGTCACTGCTACTCACGCAGCAAATCCTTCTGCTCAGTCCTTTCATCTCAACTTACTAACTCAGGCCATCAGTGCCACAGAGCAGAGTGCTCAAAAAAGGACCAGAGCAGCAGGCAGAGGAAAAACGGAGTTCTTGGGAGAGCCTTGTCTGGCCGCCTGCAGAATATACGGGCCAATATAAGGGCTATTTCATTAAAATAAAAGAGTTGCATCTATCTATCTGTCCTATTTTTGCACATAAGACAATCACGACCTTTGTTCAGATCATTGAGGTTTTTTGTTTGTTTGCTGCTTGCTTGCTTGCTTGCTTGCTTGCTTGAGAATATTTCTCTGGCATTCAACCCATCTGCCCACTAGAAAGAAGACAGGCTCGGAGAGCCTGTGAGCCCTCTCCTAAAACACAGTTTACTTCACATCTCCTTGTGGGAACTGGGAATTGAGCTGGGAACTGGGAACCAGGGTAGAGTTGAGATGACAAATGGCGGGTACTGCCAGTGCTTTAAGTAGCTCGGTATTTATCTCGGACTCAGGTGGACTCTGCCCTCACCCTCGGCATTTTGTCAGACTAACTAGATGGCTTTCACTATGGCAAAATTGATCTTTGTAGGTCCAGATCTGGACGTCACAGGCGCATAAATGTCATGGTAACATTCTCTGAATTCTGCGTGTTCCTTAATAACGCTGTTATCCCATAGGATGGTTACTTCATTCGTAGCCTGACAAGGTGGAATCTCTCCCAGTTTTCTTATGGCAAAGTGTCTGTAACCTTAAACAATGAGATATTTAAATGCAATATGAAATATTTTTTGCCATGTAGTTTTCATATCAAAACATATTAGTAAACAAAAATAGTTAACTTGAATAATTTTGGCATCTTCCACTAAAAAAGAAAAAAATTGACCTTAAAGAAAGGTATATTTTACTGTCCTAAAGTACCTTGAGTGCTTTAGAAAGCCTGTCCTCAGATAACAGATTATGTTATTAAATTTTATTTGTTCTATCTAAATAAACAACAGAGGAATTACATATACTATATTATGTGTATACATATGTCATATACATATGTATCTGTGTCTTATTTTTGCATATAACATATATACATGCATACTATATAATGTGTTATATGTTATATATATAAATATGTATAATATACATGTACATTATATGTATATAAAGTATATGTATGCATATATGTGTATGCATATATTTTATATACATAAAACAACTGAAGTCATACTAAGAAACACAGTGGTCTCCTACCTTTTATGTAGATGGTTTTATACTTGACAGGATTTTCCTAGTTTTGTTTTGGTTTTTTCTTTAATTCCCCTGTGTGGACCAGTGGAAGATCAAACTTCCTACTGGAGTTTTGTATCCTTCTTTCTCTCATCTGTTTCTGTATTCTAAATATGAGTCTCCAATCTGGATAATAACTTTAGGATTTAATGATAAAATGGTACATAAGACCAAAAAAACCAAGATTTTCCAGATGAGTCAACATGGATAGCCATTTTTTATGAGTCCCTGTCTCTGTCTTATCTCTTATATCTCTCAGGTAGGACTAAGTCCACAAGTCAGCTGTGATGAACTACAAGATTCTAATAATATATCGCATCCTGACTCGATTCATATACATCCTCTCTCTCTCTCTCTCTCTCTCTCTCTCTCTCTCTCTCTCTCTCTCTCTCTCTCTCTCTCCCTCCCTCCCTCCTTCCCTCCCTCCCTCTCTCTCTCTCTCTCTCTCTCTCCCCCTCCCTCTCATTTTACTGGAAAAGATTCATAAATATTAGAGACTGAAATTTCCACTGTGTAGACAGACCTTAATACTTTAATCCTAAACTTGCCCTGATCAGGATATTTACTCTCTGATCTTGTTCATGGAAGCTAAAAACACAGCTCGGAGAAGGAGAACCAGCTTAGCTCTGTCACTAGCTGACCCTTTGGAGGAGTCAGACTTCTAACAAGCCTCAGCTCTTCTCAGTGTTCTGTAAATACTCCAAGAGACCACAAGGTGGAGGTAATTGCTTTGTGGAAGTAGACCCTTCAGCAACACAGCAGTTTCCCAAACCACAGATGATGAGGCCTGCCTTCTCCATCATAATGGGAAAGAGCAAGACTTCTGCTTGGCCCTGTAGACTTAGTGAAGTGGCAAAATACTTTGAAATACTAAAACCAAGCCACACCTTCTCATACAGTGCTCCTTAGGATTCAAAAGTGTATTACTCAAAAAAAAAAAAAAAAGAGTAGGAAATGGAAATTCCATTAGCAAATTACATTATAATTGTTTTCCTTTAAAGTTTTCTTCAAATCAAAAGAACTCTGATACAGTCATTGTATACACAAGAAGTTTCAGGAAATTCACAGATCATTTCCTTTTGGAGCTTGAACAACATAATTTCAGCGTCATGACACATTTTTTTTTCTTGTTTTTCATTTTCATCTCCTTTACTGGAGAAAATACAAAAGAGTGTCTTTTAAAAGTTGTACTGGGAAACACTCAAATGATTTCGATTGTTTTATTCCCAGTGCAGTGAGCATATATGAAATTGTAAATTCTGGCACCAAACGAGGAGATGCACCTTTAATGGCAAGACACAGTGAGAAATCATCCTTACAAATGCATGTTCCCTCATTCTGATTCATTCTGAGAAAAGAAGGTTCTGAGATAATTATTGAAATGAATTTTTTCAGCATTAAAAGCTCTTTTCAGTGTCAATAGAACAATATAGTCAAGAGTCTTAATAGCCCATCTTTCACACGGTCTTAAGGGATATCATTCAAGAATTCACCCCAAATTTCTCCTTTGTGAGCCAGTGTTTTTAAGTATGCCTTAATGGATTCACAAGTTGGATTCTTATTGAAAGACATTTTGAAGTTACATCATGCATAATGGATGTACTTGTAATTAGAAATAGGTCTTGGCTTATTTGATTTGATACATAGAAGAGTTTGGGCTTCAGATGAAGTTTCATCACAGAAACTATTTTTTTGTTCAGTTAAAACAAACAAAAGCCTCTTTTTTTTTTTAATTGTCAGTGTGTCTTTATTACCAGGATCCTGATGATGTGGCTCTTAAAACATTGGTTACCACTGTTGTTTATAAAAGGACACTTGAATGTGCTATTTACAATCTAGATATTAGGTTACTTTGATGGGGAACAATCCTGGGATGAGGGGCATCTGTGAAAGACTCAGCAAATGTAAAGCAATAAATAAAAGCCTCTTGAAGTCCTACTGGAGACAAGGCACTGAGCAAAGCACCTGTGGCGACTCAACACAGATGTGATGGGTCAGGAAGTCTAAAAAGCCTAAAATGTAGTGAGAAGAGAGAGTATGGCTTCCAAACCTTAGCGTTCCATGAAGGAGTTCCAATAAAGGGTGCATAGGAGATCAAAAGTGAGCACACCAAGGCTAGGAGACTTGGGGTTTGATATATGGTCCCTTATAAAAAAGATAATATCCACAATGCCAGAATAGCCACATTCTCATGAGTGTGCCCCTGACATTTAAAACCTGTGACAATTTGCATAAGGTCTAGTCTTATCAAATAGCTTCACTGATTGAGAGGAAATTTTAAAAATTGAGAAAAAAACTATTTTGGGTATTCTCTAAAACTTTAAAAAGTTACATGCATTCAAACAAATGATTTGCTATGCACATTTAAGAAACATATTTCCTCTGTTTATTATGACTATTCATATGAAAATTGATAGCTACCCCTTAACAATTCCATTTAATTTAATAAGTGTTCTTCGAAGTAATTAACTAATAAATCTGTGTTCTTTGCGGAGTGGGGTGTATAAAATACGGAGTTTTCACTAGGTCCTAATGGTCCCCTATTTGGTCTGACTTAGTAAGGCATTACTCTACACCTAAAAACCATAAATACCTAAAGACAAAAAGAGGCACCTGGGAAGAATTTCTTCCATGCCCCAACCCCCAACCCAGAGCAATGGGTGTCTGACCTTGCTGTCTTCGTAAGCAGATTTGTGATCAGCAATAGCCAGTGGAGATTCGTGTGCCAGAAGAGAAATCTGAGACTTGGAGCGTTGCCGGATGGAAGCTCTGAGTAAAACAAACAAACAAACAAACAAACAAATAACACAGGCAAGCAATAGACTCAGCTGGTGTCCCAGTTTATATCCCATATCAAATCAACAGAAATGGTTAGTGGGTCACATGACACCTAGGGCAGGGAGCTTCCTGTTAGGTTTGATGACTTTTATCTTGGGTCAGAATAAACTGCATTTCACTTGAACCCAAGCTCTGTTACTACTGGATCCGGATTCAGTGTGTACCCAGGATGGGAGAAGGTGAAGGGAGCAAAGTTTCCCATCGACCTATTGAAAACAGCTCCGGACTCCAATGTGCTCAGAGGCCACATGTTTCTGCCAGCTATTACCACAGCAAAGGTGATGGTTTAGCACTTGCATAGACTTCTGATTCAGGGCATAGTCTCTAGTCTCTCTTTGTGTCTGTGTCTCTAGGTCCCTCTGTGCCTCTCTCTCTCTCTCTCTCTCTCTCTCTCTCTCTCTCTCTCTCTCTCTCTCTCTCCTTCTTTTTCACCCTCTTCCTGTCCGTCTCCCTTTTAGGGTGACATCACCTGGATACAAGTGAAATAACAGAAAGAAAAGAAAAATAGGGTCCCTAGTGAGACTATCCCCAGGTTTTATAGGTCAAGTGGTAACCAGGCCTAGGAGCTTACAAATTAGGTTTGATGAGGCTCATCTCCAGGTTATGCACTGCCCACAGAAATGAGTCAACAACAGTCTTGTTGAAATATACTTTAGCTTAATGCATTTGTTTATTCAGCTGCATAACAAGCGTGCTAGGTTGCTATGGTATGTAAAAATCCAATGTTAGGTGCTAGTGGGAACATAAAGACTAGGCAAACTGCTGATGTCTTTCTCAAGGAATTTAAGCCCCACAGGAGAACAATGCATTCAGTCAAAGCTGGTGTAGCGAAAGTAGGGTGGGTGCTATGCAGACATTTTCAATAATTAAAGCTGTGCTTTGAAGACTTCATTTGAAGTAGTACAATGTAAGGAGAGATGGTGGGGGTGAGGGGGCCATGACAATTGTTCTAACTCTAGACAGGATGATTTCCATACTTCCTGTTATTCGTATGCAGGGGAAATTAGACTAAAGCAAACACCAAGATGGTGCCTGTCACCATCCAGACTTCCTAAGAAATCAGTAACATGTCAACTTCGTTATGCTAATCTCTTCCCAGCACTGTGTGAATGGCCTCCCTCTTAGTCACCCACAATCAACACTACGCATTTACCGGAGCTCACCTCCCTTCTTCAACCGGGCACATCCAAAGTCTTGCCATACCTCATTATGATCAAAACCACAAAACCACTCCTGAAACCTGATCCCATTGTCCCCAACCTAACCTCTGGGACACTGAATGGATTCTCCACTCGGCATGGCACAAAGAGGATGCGTATAGAGTTATTTCTGTGGGCCAAGTAACTAATGATGGGACATCTTCAGAGTGCGAACTACAGGCTGTGTCGCCTGGAGCTCACAGGGTGATCATACAGTCTCATGGGGCGTGTGTTATGAGTGAGACTCAAAGCCATAGGTCTAACCAAACTCACAGCAACTGGCATCCAGGCAGGAGTATATGAGAGAGGAGAGAAGGTCAGTATTGAACTGAGTACTCAACAGCCAGTTCTAGATGTATGGAGACCTCTGTGTTCCTTCAGGTTTCTACTACCTTAACCTTGTACTTCTTTTATTATTATTATTATTATTATTATTATTATTATTATTATTATTACTACTACTACTACTACTACTACTACTACTACTACTACTACTACTACTACTACTTTAAAACCCTGCATACTCATTTTGCTTTCTGGCTCTGTGCTTGTGCCTTCAACGCTTTCACAATGATCTTCTGCTCCTCAATAAGGAAAGGCTACTTGAGCCTGTCACAGACACACTTGGCACACAGGGAGCCCCCGGAGGCTCTGCTGGCGTACTTCTTTGTTTTAGACAGTCTCATAGAAGAGCCTACAACGGTACGTTAAACACTGGACCATTCTGAGCGCCTCTAAGCACCATCCCCGGAAAAGCAATCTTGTGCTTCTTAAATCTGCTGTTGTTTATTCCTCACTCAAACTCTTCCACCTCTCTACTGTACTGGAATATTGTTATAAGACCATGAGCAGTAAGTATGCTGGGCAAGGTCTAACCAAACTCACAGCAAGGCAGGAGCATATGAGAAAGGAGAAAATGTCAATATTGAATTGAGTACTCAACACCCAGTTCTAGATGTATGGAGACATCCGGATGTATGGCCCTCAGTCTGGCTTATCATAAACTCTGTGGTCAGAGTCCATCACAACACTTTTCAGAACTTATTCCATACTCTCTTTAAGAAATCCTCACACAGTCAAAAGTTGTGTATACCACTTTTCACTGCAAAGAAGAACAGCTAATTTGGGGAATAAATGTTCTTTCTCTCTTTCTGAGCATTATTATTTAGAAAATTATTTTTTGTTGCCAATTATCTTGTTTTTGAGCCTCAAAGATATTGTTGAGGAAAGGCTCAGCTATTATAAAGACCATAGCCTAAGAAACAAGATACAAATTAACATTTCATTTAGTCATTTTCTAGAAGAGAATCTTGTCAGCTCAAACAATGAGATATTTTAAATAGAACTCTTTATTCAAAGTTATAAATCTTTCTCTGCAGGAGGTTAATAGCTACTTTTGTGTGTAGATTGCTTTTCTGTATTTTTTTAGTCCTAGTCATTAAACTGTAGAATTTGTGGGAAATGTAGCCAAATAAAAGACACTTGTGTGAAAATGGTTATTTGTTTCTCGTCATAAACTACTTAGAACAGACAGAATTTTGCTGCTAAAACTAAATAAAATATGTACTTTCTTACTGTCATGACCACAAGGTACATATTATTTTAATCCAATGACCAAGAGAGGCACTCACTCATTGTTTGTGCTCATGAAAGTAGTTTCTATCTCAAGTTGTGATCCATGTGTTTTAGTCATGATTAAACATGCTGCCATGATCAAACATAGTGTCACATGTCTATAAAATTGTATCTAATAGTTCTGATAATTTAATATATCTTCTACTATATAGACTAATTCAAAGCTATTGCTTTGTTTTCCAGCTCAATACAGCTAACACTTTTTAAAATTCTTTCTTTTTTCCAGTAGATTTTTTTTCTAAAGAGAAAAAAAAATAACTAAGTCTGAGAATTTAATTCTATAAAGATAAGATATGTTAGTATAAAAAAATCTATGTATATTTGAAATAAATGCAAATATTTTTAGTAAATTACTCTTTGAAAATTAACAATAAAATAATTTTGGCTATGTGAAGTTATTATCAGACTGCTCTACTTTAAGCAATGTTAACTCTTTTTCAGGAAGCAAGCAGCCATCTTGAAAGAGCAAGTCTTTGAGTCTTTGCTCTGAGCACAGTCTTACATTTAATGCCTTGGAAATGTTAAGGCCAGTGGTGGAGAGACACAGCAACCGTGACGTATTACTAGTTTTCTGACTGAAGGAGAAAAGTCTTAACAATATTTTCATGGGCAGAATTCCTAAACTTTTAACACCAGAAAACTTTTTTAGTAAAATTCTTAAACCAACATAAAAGATGATGATTTATAGTCTCACTAACAACACACTCCAAAACATGTTTTGAAAGTAAATGGTTATAGATGTAAACACAGGAAAATAAATATTACATTGGGTACACTCTCTTTGAAAAGCATAAACATGTACTTTATTCCACCCAGTTAAGAAATGATTTGAGAGTCTAGAAAGGTGGCTTAGTGGTTAAGATCTGCAATTCCAAAGGACCTGGGTTCAATTCCCAGCACTCACTTAACAGCTCACAATTGTATGTAACTCTAGTAATAAGGGGTCTGATACTCTCACACCAATGCACACAAAATAAAACTAAATAAAGAAATGATTTGAGTCTAAATGCATTATTCTGGGAGCACAAGTGTTAGTAATTTAATTGCTTCTAAATAAGGACAAAGAACAGAGCTAAATGGGTGAGGATGGCCTTCATATAAGAGTTTTTCAGACAATAGTTAAGTTTGGTGGAGAAAGATTAGGTGCCTGGCAGTTTGTTTGTTTGGTTGCTTGGTTGGTTATTTGTTTGTAATTGTTTATGTGCTTTCTCCTAAGATAGGGCCTCATATTGTAGTCCAAGCTAGCCTTGAGCATGTAATCTTCCTACCTCAGCCTCCCAAGTATACGGGTATGCATCGCAGTACCAAGTTAACACCATAATTTTTAAAATCCCTATTCTAGGGGGCTGGAAAGATGGCTCAGTGGGTAAGAGCACTGGCTGATCTCCAAATTTCAATTCCCAGCACCCACATGGTGGCTCACAACCATTCCGTAACTCCAGTCCTGGGGGATACAATTCCCTCTTCTGGCCTCTGTAGGCACCAGACAAACACATGATGTACAGAAATACATGCAGGCAAAACAGCCATATACATAAAATTGAAATTAAAACATAATAAAATAAAAAATTTCTATTCTAAATTCAGTAACAGGAGAGCCTTCCAGCCATGGCCCTCCTTTCAACCAATTGAAAAGACCAAGTTAAATAAATGGACATACTCTGATACCACAAGACCTGAAGTCTGCCATGTGGCTTCCTTCTTGGATCTAAGATATTGCCTAAGCATCACAAGAGTCGAAGGCTCCTGAAAATATCAAAAAAACTTCAAAATCAATGGCTTGTGCTTACCTTAAACTCTCCCGGTAGCTCCCTCTGGTAAAACTTCTCTCAAGTGTGCTGCCCTCGGTTGTATCTTTTCCTATGTAACACAACATGAACCATGCCTTAGAGCACAGAAGAAGCCTCATTTATATAGAATAATTTTCTGTGTGCCTAGAAGGCAATTACTGCATTTGGATACCCAAAAATCCAGTTAACTTGTTGCAATAAATAAAACTTGAAACTTGTCCAACACATTCTAACAATATTTGTGTGTGTGTAATATATATATATATGTATGTGTGTATATATGTGTATATATATATATATATATATATATATATATAATCTCAAAATTCTCAGTAAGACTGACATGTGAAATGTGTGCTTGCTGTTCTTTCTACAAACATAAGATTCTTTGAGTATGAGTTTTTAAAAATTAATGAAAACCCACTAGAGTTTACACACACACACACACACACACACACACACACACACACACACATATACACACACACACACTGGTGCAACTAGCAAACTTTCAAAACTTATGTAGGTTTCATGTGTTAAATGTACGCAATAGTTATACCTAATGCTGTTCATGAGTCCATAATTCATGCAACAATAAGGACTATAAAATGCCTGGCTCATCTAGGAAGCTCATCCTACTTAAAAAAAAAATTATAAAATTGAAAGCAAAAGTCCTTGGGTTTAGCTCTGTGACTTGATCAGATAATTTAGCCTTCTCTGTTTTATTTATTTTCCTTATGAACTCATAATGACTGCCGGGCTTTGAGAGAATAAGCAATACATATTCACAAGCATATAAATTCAACATATAAATAGCACTATATACATTAATTATTTAGTATAATATACAGGTTAAAGGGAAAAGGTACTTACCCTTTACTCCCATTTCTTTGTGGGCTTCATCTCCTTGGCTTTGTAGGGTAACAAGCATGAAGTAGACACCTTTTCTCTCTAATAGCTCTTCATGGGTGCCCTTTTCCACAGCTGCTCCATGCTCAAAACCAATGATCATATTTGCAGCTCTGACTGTTGATAGGCGATGGGAAACTGAGATGACCGTGTGCTCATGTTGAATCTGTAAGAAGACATGGTAGACATGTCTTACAAGACAGAACCAACACCAACCTTCACACCATCCCTGGGTCCACAAGGAAGTCAGTTTTGGACCCTAGGAAGATCCTTAAACGGGCTGTGCATATATCAGAAACAGCCAACGATTTCTTGTAGCCACTCCCTCCTTGATAGGCCTGTAAAGTGAACTGGCTTTCCACAAACCTTATTCAATGCTCCTTGTACTCTGGCTTCACTCTCATTGTCCAGTGCTGAGGTAGCCATGTCCAAAAGTAGGATCTTGGGATTCCGTATGAGGGCTCGAGCAATGGCCACCCTTTGTTTCTGACCACCACTCATCTGGCCTCCTCCTTCTCCAACAAGGGTGTCAAATTGCTACGAATCATAGGAAGAAGAATTTGATGGCTTCTGATAGTGATCCAGTATCCCTTCTAACTTTTCTCAAGTGTGAATTTTTACAGGTCCAAGTTTTAATAAAAGAAATACCCCTCTCTGAAATGAATTAACCAATTAATATTTACATGTGAGATAATTAATGCGTGGAACTACGTGAATGTTTCTTTTTAGTTCACTTCAAATAGAAATTTGCAACCAAAGTAAGAATTAATTAATCTTGAAAACCCATCTCAGGGGACAACATCACAAATCACAATCTTGTCTCCTTTCTCCTGCTGAACACAAGGCGAAACATGATGCTATAGCTGTCTTTATATTGTCATTGGAAGATCAAACCAGTTTTATTTATAAAGATCAAACTCATTGCTGTCACAGCAAGTCCTGACTGGGTATCCCACAGAACTAAATCCACACTAAAATTTAACAATGGAGTATTAGAAGCCAAATTCTTAGTATCAGCCAATACAGGTTGAACTCCTTCCTGCAGATAAAGCATGGTGCAGAAATTCTACAGAGTGTGATGGCACATGTCTTTAATCCTAGCACTCAGGAGGCAGAGGCAGGTGGATCTATGTGAGTTCGGGGCCAACCTGGTCTACAGAGGAAGTCCAGGATAGCCAAGGCTACACAGAAAAACTCTGTCTTAAAAAAGAAAGAAAGAAAGGAAGGAAGGAAGGAAGGAAGGGAAGAGAAGAGGAGAGAGAGAAACAGAGACAGAGATAGAGAGTCTACAGATAGTGTCTCACGTAGGCTTCATAGAACCCCAGGAGGCAAGCACTACTATTTGTCTTAATGGTAACAAGGAAATTCCAAACATAAAGGGTTACACTAACCTGATGGAAGCTCATAAAGCTAGAAGGTGGAGAAGCTGGTTTGATGGAGGTGGTGTAAATGGCGCCGGAGAGGTAAATGCTAAAGCGTTATTCTCATTAGCCATTAGACTATAGCATCCTCATAATGACAATGCTACTCAAAAAGGTGATTTAGAAGCTTTGGTGGTTTGAATGAAAATGGCCTCCATAAGCTCACAGGGCACTATTTGATAAGATTAGGATATATGGCCTTGTTGGAGGAAGTGTGTCACTGGGGGAGGGGGTGGGCTTTGAGGTCTCAGAAGCTCACACCAGGCCCAGTGAGTGGCTCTCTATCTTCCCGCTGCTTGCAGATCCATATGTGTAACTCTCAGCTACCTCTTCACCTGCCGCCATGTTTCCCACCATGAACAGAATGGGCTAAACCTTTGAACTGTAAGCCAGCCCCAATTAAATGCTTGCCCTTTAGAGAGCTGCTGTGGTCATGGTGCCTCTTCACAGCAGTAAAGCCCTAACTAAGACAGAGGGTGAATGGGATATATTCAAGGTCAGTGTCTCTGGAGCTTGGCCCCCTGCTGTGACTTTGCTGTGTTTATATATACTGTATAATTTGGTGCAGTTATTGACCTCACAGAACATCCTTCTTTATCTGCAGATGGCCACAATGGTAGTTGCTACCTGACAAAGTGGTTGTGAGGGTTGAATAAGCTTATATATGTGAAATGCCAGGACAAGCCCTGCACTGTATTAAAAAGCCATGCATATACCATTAGTAATTGTCCTGTGACTTCGAGACCATTATGGCAAACACAGTGAATGTAACATAGAGCTAGTATGTGTAGGCATGGTGGTCATACAGGCTGAAGACGTAATGAGGAACTCTTGAATTTGTGAGATCCAGGTCTAAGAGCACAGTAGTTAAGCTGTGTAAGCACAGGCAAACCGAAGCATAAGGACAGTAGTAGTTACGATTTAGATCTAAAAATGCTCCCTGCAACAGCTAATGTTAGTTGCCAACTTGATGGGCTTGAAACCACCTAGGAGACACACCTTTGGGTACATTTTGAGAACACTTCTGGAAAAGGTAATCTGTGACGAGGAAATCCGCCCATGTGGATAACCACTGTCCCATGGGTTGGGATGAAAAAATAAAACAAAACAAAACAAAACAAACAAACAAACAAAAAACCCAAAGAAAAAGCAAGTGTAGCACCAGTATCCATCTCTCTCAGCTTTCTGCCCACAAACAAGTGTGACCAGTTGTGTCACACTCTTGCCGCCACACCATGCCAGCCATGTTGGACTGCATCCTCCAACTGCTAGAATAAGTCCTTTCTCTCTGAAGTTGCTTCTTATCAAGTGCCTGGTGCCATCTTGTGGCATTATTGTCAGCCAGTAGAACTTTTGTGGAAAGAGGTTGGCCCACTGAGTAGGGGTGGGGCCCTGGGGGGGGATGTTCCCCCCTGAAAGAGACATCCGGGACTCTGGTTTTTCCTCTGTCTTTTTGCTTCCTGGCTTCTGAAAGGTGAGCTGTTATGCTCTGCTATGTACACCCCCACTATGATGTTCTATCTTGCCATTGGCAAAGGAGACAGCTAACCTTTAAATGGAGCCTCTGAAACCATGGGCCCGAATAAATTTTCCTCCTTATAACTATGTTGTGCATTTTGCCATAGTCACTGAAAGGTGATTAACAAGCAAGAAAACATCTCTTGAGCATTACTTCATGACAATATTGCAAAGATTTCAACATGTTCTTAATCGCTAGACAAACAAATTATATCTACACCGAAAGGATCTTTAAAAAAAAAAATAGATCTCCACTTTGGTAAATGTTAACCATATAAACAATACATTTTTATATAAAAGGAAATATTTCTAGGCATAAATCTAGAGCACACCGTTAACAATTTAAAGACTAACGAGATTCAAACAAATGAAAAGGGCCAATTCTTCGTTTGATGACTTCTGTGCCCCCCCTGGATTGTAAGTAGGGTACCTGTGGCAGGGCCATAATGAAGTTGTAGGCGTTGGCCTCCTTGGCAGCTTGGACTATGTCTTCCATTGTCGCATCTTCTCTGCCATAACGAATATTCTCTGCGATAGTGGTTGAGAACAGAACTGGCTCCTGTTCCACTACGCCGATTTGATCTCTCAGCCACCGGATGTTAAGAGAGCGAATGTCATGGCCATCCAGAGTCACCTGGAGAGCAGAAGAGCATCACACAGCTTGGAGCCCTTCGAGCTTCTGAATCATGATGTTAGCTGATACTTGGCCACAGAGAAGAATAACCAGAGACTAACAAGACCACAATAGAAGCAAGCCCATGGAAATGTGGCTGCTTGTGCAAGGAAGTGTCAGTGTGCAATTGAAATTGAGTTTGGTTGCGCAGAAACTCACTGTAGAAACGCAGGTGATATAAAAGTCTCTTGATTTCTCACTGCTAACCTCCAGAATTTTTTTCTGGAGCGTAAGCGGTTGTTCACCATACTCTGAATACCTTTATTGTCTTTTGGCTTGTTTCCAAAAAGAGACTTCAAAAGATACAATGAAAGTATAGGCAATAGCCTCTGTCTTGTAATATGTGCCTTATAGTAAGTCTTGCTTTCAAATCGGACTCATCAAATAACGCTTTGCTGCTCAAAGCAATTGAAACTATAAACCTGAACAAACTAACAAAAGTACCATAGGACAATTTAAAATATTAAATTAAAAAATTCAATTTGATAACATCACTGCTTACATTCCCTCACCCCCACAAGTTGAGAAGTTTCTGGAAGATACACACCATGCCTTCAGAGGGGTCATAGAATCTCTGAATGAGCTGTAGGGCTGTGCTCTTCCCAGACCCACTGGAGCCTACCAGAGCTGTCATTTCCCCCGGTTTGATGACCATGCTGAGATTATTTAAAATCTGAAGAGGAAAGAACATTTTTTTAAGTTCATGATGTCACTGAGCACTATCCCCAAGCAATTAGACCACACATAGGATGCTTTGTGAGGATTTGTGTAGGGTATCCATGCCTCCTGCAGAAGTGTGTGTGTGTGTCTGTGTTTGTCTGTGTGTGTGTGAGAGTGTGTGTGTGTGTGTGTGTGTGTGTGTGTGTCTGTGTGTTTACTTATGCCTCATGGCACTGTCTATATACATCCATCAATCAACAACAAAAGAAGACTATCTGGAAACAGGTTTTGCCATTAGCATGTTGCTTAGTAGCAATAAAATGATAATTTACCCTGGTAAATAAGCAAGGGTCACCTTTAAAATTATGCCTCAAAATCTAATTTAAAATGCATCTGACATACTAGCATACTTCAAGGAGTCAATCTCAATTAGTAAAATAAGGAGCTCCTGTAACTCACAAATGTCATGATAATTTATAGACCAAGGATCAGAAACAAACCAATTTGCAGATGATATGTTTGAATGGTATCTGGGTATATTACTTGAATAACTTTGCCTAATAAATGTGTGTGTGTTGTGTTTCTAGATCTAAAACTCTGTGAAGGGCAAAGACTAAATGCTGGTAGGTGAAGTTAAGATTTACTTCTGTGACTATAGCAGAAATATTATTAATAAAGGGAAAACAGAGATGCTAAGTTCTGAATGAAAACAAGCATTGTTTCAAAGCCAGCTCATTCGACAGGGCAGATGGGCGTTTCCTATAGAGTGGAGTTACTGCTAACATTCTTGCTCTGTAGGTCCCAGAACACAGGGTATTTCCCTCACTGTGTGACCTGGACCATTGCTAAGCACTGATGCGTGAAAGCATCCTGTAAGGACTAATACAGCTAGAGGCCGGGAGAGCCTAGGGATAGGAAGCAAAGCCCTCACAGCTGATAGCTCTGTCAGTCACCCCCCACCCCCACCCCGCTGTGCTCCACCTTCGGTGGCTTCCGAGGAGGTGAAGATTGGAAGCTGAACTCCTTGATTGCTTTGATTTGTCTTACCACGCGCCTAGGATGGCAGGATCCCCCACTCACTTCAACAGCGGATCGCATGGCTGACTTAGCCTGAGCCTTGTGCTAGACTGTGTTCCAACGAGAGGGAGGGATTCGCACATCACAGCCATGACTTAGAAAGGCGTTGTGTCCCTAAACTGGCACGATACCGAAGGGTACTTCCAGGGAAACACACCTCAGTTCACTGTTCCTGGAAACTGAGTCAGTACTCAGAAAACAGTGTGTGGTCTGAGAACGAGCTTCTCGAGAGTAAGACATCAGGCAAAAGGTGAGCACTCACCTTCACTTCTGGTCTAGAAGGATAGTGGAAGGTCACGTTGTGGAATTCGATCTCACCCTTGATTCGGTCCAGCTTGTAACCCTCTTCTGACATGCAGTCAATGGTGGGTTGCTGGAGTGGAATACAAAGAGACAATGACCGTTCAGGCCATGAGCGTTCTGTGTCCATCCCAGTAGTTAACTCACAAAGTCACACTGGGGCTCGGTGGTTAGGAGCACTTGCTGCTCTTGAAAAGGATCCTGGTTCAATTCTCAGCACCCTCACTGTAAGCAGTTCCCAATCATCCATCACCCCATTTCCAGGGTCTGAATTCTCTTTTGACTTCCACAGGCATTAAGCATGCATGTGGTACACATACATACATGTAGGCAAAATATGCAGAAAAATAAAATGAATAAATCTAATAAAAAATTTTAAAGCAGAACTCTTTCTGGGCAAAATACTGCACAGATAAACATTAGATAAATTGCTTCCATATACCATATTTACAACAGTGAGATTATCAGTCACTGCTTTTGAGATTATTGAGTTATTATATTACTATATTATTATTGAATGTGACATTGATAGAATAAGTTTTATTTATTCAATTACTATAATGTATTGAATTATTACTGTAAGCTTATATATTATTATATAATATGGTAAAGCATTGTTTATTGATACATAATACACAATTTTAATATAGTTAGCATTTATTATAATGTACTATATTACACACATTTATACTACTATTTATATTACTGAGATGATGAGAGGCAAAGTATAAAGTGTTTTAATGTACCTCCTGCATTAACATTGTTATTATGTTTCAGTTAGATAGGGAGGAACCTCTGAGACTGTTTCTTGCCCAGGGTAATATAGTTGGTCAGCTAGGCTGGGCCAGGTAGTTACTCTCTGTTTGGCACTCAGTGCAGATGATGAGTAAAATTAAGTGTCCACAAAATGTTCTCAAATATCACCAGCTTCCAACTGTAATAGGAATAGTAATAGGAATTCATGACCATAGGCCTATCAGAGGATATACTGGGATCTATTGTCTTTTTTTTTTCAAGTGTCTAATAGGGATAGCAAGATGAAAATGTAAATGCCTTAATTTTCCATTTTTTTCCCAGGGATCCTTTGCAGTCATCACTTTATCCGAGACTGCAATAGTCCTAAGAAGAAAATAGCACTACAAAAGGTCAAAGGGCTTGAGAGATGGCTCAGTGGTCACAAGCACACATTTGCTCTTCAGAGGACCCAAGTTCAGTTCCCAGCTCCTATAGTGGGAGACTCACAACCACTTTTAATTCCAACTCCAGGGACTCTAACATTTTTACCTACATTGATGTGCACAAGCAGACAAACATATATGTGTGTATGTGTGTATGCATATTTGTATGTATATATATATATACACATACAATAAAAACAACAAAATAAATCTGTTTCTAAAGGAAAATATCAACATATTCCAGGTTATGGAAGACACAATACAAAACAGTTCCTCAGGCAGATGACAACCTCATTGTTTGCCAAAAAATAACCATAGTTCAGGTGGCCCATGGCTCTTGGTCCAGGGTGCTTTCTCAAGGGGAGAAGACAGCAGAGT
Source organism: Acomys minous (assembly GCF_964271855.1). Taxonomy (NCBI): domain Eukaryota; kingdom Metazoa; phylum Chordata; class Mammalia; order Rodentia; family Muridae; genus Acomys; species Acomys minous. The sequence continues at coordinate 104,058,440 of NC_140491.1, forward strand.
GCCATCGTGTTGCTTCTGTCCTTGGTCTGTGGTTACCAGACAGGGTTTTCAATGTACTTCCATAAGTCAGCCAGCAGTATCCACCAGGGCTACCAAAGTCCTTGAAAAGATTACAAAGACTTCCTGCCAGAAGAACGTCCAGGCTCATGGACATGATATCAAACCTTTCCTCATTCCTCCAGCCTTTGCCCTGGTTCACTTTGGTCATTGACACTGGACTTTCTCAACTCCTTGCGTTCACCAAGCTCTTTCTTAACCAAGAAGCTTCTCAACCAGGAATTCCCTGTTTGGTTCTTCCCAATAACCCCATTTAAAGATTCCGCCCCCCACCCCCGACGAGCCAGCCATAACACTTTGTTTTATTTTATCTTTTATATTGGTTTTATCACTATCTGATGTTATCTTTAAATGTTATTTTTTTTTTTTCTGTGTGTGGTGGCACACGTCTTTAACCCCAACATGCGTACAAGCCAGAGGCAGGTGGATCTTAGGGCCAGGTCTGTATAGTGAGAACCAGACCAGCCAAGACAACATGGTGAGACCCTCTCTTAAACAAACTGTTCACTTCCTTGCAGGGGTTTCCCAGTATGAGTATGAGAGCAAGAACATAAACTATTGTACCTCCCAGGCTGGTTTCCAGCTCTCAGAACCCATCCAGAACACACCCCACGTTTTTTTTCTTTTACGTACCCTGTTTATTGTTTGAAAAATAGTGGCAGCAGCTGAACGCCCAGTGGCAAAGAACTCCAAGGAAGAAGATGCATGGCCAATATTTATAGCTGCTAGTATGACACAGAGAAAAATCTGAAATTTAAACAAAACAAAACAAAGGAGTTTTCACACATTTTTTTCCTGTTTGTAAATAATGACATTTACCATTTAGAGCATCCTTGTGAATTCTTGAGCTCTCTTAGAAATATTTTAAAGTTAAGTAATTTATGTTTTTTAAATATGTAGAATATATGTTTTTGCTTTATAAAGTATCTTTCCAGAGTTGTACTTTTAAAAATACCTTTTCTTCTACAGAGGATAAGAAGTGAGTAAGTGGTGCCAACAGGCAGACAAGAGCAATTCTTGTCTAAATTTTTTTTTTAAACTGCCTTCTCAGGGCTGAAGAGATGGCTCAGAAGTTAAAAGCACTTGGCTGGTCTTCCAAAGGTCCTGAGTTCAATTCCCAGCAACCACATGGTGGCTTGCAACCATCTATAATGAGATCTGGTGCCTCTCCTGGTGTGCGGGCATACATACAGGCAAACCACTGTATACATAATAATAAATAAATCTTAAAAAGAGACCACTCTCTCCAGAGGACCCCCCCCCCTTCAGCAAAGGTAGTCTTCCTGTGTCCTAGATGGAAAACCAGTAAATACACTCTATATAATCCCACTAGTAAAGAGCTCAGGTTCTCCAGGCCGTATGGGTTCTGAACCCATGTGTACATCCACCATATAGTACACATAGCAATGTGTAAATAAATGACCATGGCTGGGCCCCAATAAAGTGTATTTATAACAAACGGATTTATAAGGAATGTATTTGGACCAATGGCTATCTTACTGAGTTGTTGGAGTATTCAACTGAAGACTAGGGGCCAAAACCTTGCTTAGTCTGGCTTTGTAAGCTCTTGTCTCAGGCAATTTTCTCTATGGAGGTTTGTAGAGAAGCCATAAGTGAGAGAAGACAGACACATGCCCATTATTATTCAGTAGACAACACACAACAGAAACGTCATAGCTTTAGGCCCGTGCACAGGAAAAGAAGAAGAAAGACCGTAGTGAGCAGGCGATGCATAGGACACCCGCCTAGAGAATCGGGATCCATGTCCCTTACAAGACAGATCTGCAGGAAGGAAAACTGGTTAATGGGCTAATTGAGGCCTGAGCTCAAGTCGTACTCTATGCCACTTAGCAAACATTCTTAACCTCATGGTTGCCTCTCATTTTTGTAGTGGCAGAATCCTGACACCCATCACAGTGAAGTTATGCATATTATTCATGGTAATTACATTAATCACCTCACTCAGCACCTGATGCCTTATATACACTCAGTGAGTATTATTTTCTATTGCTGTTGTCATTCTTTACTATTGAAACCTGAAGTCTAGATGAAAAACCCTCATCCAGTTCCTCTTCATCTTACCCTAATAGAGCAGAGAGCAAGTTTTTGTCTGTATACAAGTGATACTAATTACAGTAATCTATGTGTACTGCTTCTCATTTGCACCCAACATAGACATAAGAATTTTGTGAACAACAAAATGTACTAGACTAACCTGATTGTTAATTGGTTTAGTGACTTAAAACATTGACCTCAACTCAAGAGTCCTCAGCGGGGCCTCCAACATCAGTTAGCAATGAAAACCATGCCCTACACACATAGCCACAGGCCAATCTGATGAAGGTAATTTCTCAATTGGGCATCCATCTTCAGGTATGTAAAGTTGAACTGAAGCCATGACACACAGGGACTTTTACTCAGAGCTTGTAGTTGAAGTTGTGCATCATTTAATTTTCAATTTACCTCTGAACTTTTGTTCAGAGGAATTCCTCTCTCTTCTCATAGCCATAGAATAAAAACAATTTTGCTCAGTGATTATTTCTACAGAGTGAAGAGCCAAAGCTATGTCCGGCTACTGGTACCTTTGATGGGTAACTGTATAGTATAAAGCTTTTAAATTCTATTAATTACATTCATTTGTTTGTTTATTGGGGGTTGCATGTGTACCACAATGCAGGTGTGGAGATCAGAGGAGGACCTGCCTGAGTCAGTTACCTCCTGCCTCAGAAATCTTGGGGACTAAACTCAGGGCATTGTGCTTTGCAGAAAGAGCCTTTACCCATGGAGCCATCTCACCAGCCCAAATGACTAAAGCTTTGAGAAACAATTAGATCAATTAATAGAAATAACTTTATAGTCAGACACTTTTAACTTTCTCAACATGCAAAAATCAATCTAAGTTGCAGGGAGAATGGCAAATGATGATAATATTAACAATTTTCATATTAGTATTAAAAGTTTACATAACACTTGAACAAGTGTTATCACATTCAGGTTTCTGTTGCTTTTTTTTTTTAATTTATTTCTTTATTATATATATGGTGCTTTGCCTGCATGTACACCTATATGCCAGAAGAAGGCACTAGATCTTATTTAGATGGTTGTGAGCCACCATGTGGTTGCTGAGAATTGAACTCAGAACCTCTGGAAGAGCAGCCAATGCTCTTAACCTCTGAGCCATCTCTCCAGCCCTACATTCAGTATTTTAAAATGAAGTTCAAATCTATGCCAGCTGTCTATTCACTAAACACAAGGACAATTTTACAACATTCTCTTGCTTCATTATCTTGCTCAGAATAACAGACATTGGATGGTCATTCTTATTGCCATACAAAGACTTTCGTTTGCCCTAGAGGTGTGTGTCTGTAATAAACAGTGGAATTTGAATGATAAATTTTCATGTAGTGAACTCCTGGCACTTTTCATTGATCCAACTAGTGCCTGTTTAATCAAGAATCTGTGTTCAAACATTTTATTTAAAAGTCTGTGAAGCTATTTCCAGCATGACAGCAAATGGAAAGAAAAAGCTTTGGAGGGGGCCAGACCTTATAGGCCCTACTGTCTGAGGACAGAAAGAGGTAAAGACAAGTACAAGTAGACACAAAATTTCCCAAGACATGGTGCCCTAAAGGAAAGAGGGCAGAGACTGTAGTGAGAACTCAAGGCTAGATGCACATGCAAGACTAGGTGAGTATGCAAGGCTTGGTGGGGCTTCTGAGGTGGTAAACTAAGGGAGAAAGGCTTCAGAAGAGGCAAGAAGAACATTCTTTCCTGTCTTAGACATACTATTTACTGTCAGGGTTCCCTGTTCTCTGTGTTACGGTTCATGTCACCGTTTCTTTATGCATTTTATGTGGTTGCTTATTTCCTCCTTATCTTTCCCAATGGGACAAAAAGAACCACTTTTTTGTTTTTGTTTTGTCCATTGCGTTTTGGATGGATCTGGCACAGAGCAAATGTTTGGTGAATGCTCATGGAGTGAATAACTGAGAGGGCACTGCAAACCAAAGTCACTGTGACATTCATCATGACATAATATTCCACAAATGACTCATGAAATGTGCTTATGTCACTCAGTTAAAGATGTTACTGACTTGACATATTACTAATCCATCACGTATCACAAATACAGTTCTTAGGCACATATCTTGTACTATTGCTCACTTCAGTTTGATGACCTGTTCATCTTTAACTGAGAGGTCAATGACTTCCCATTTTCATGGAGGGCCACCAACTGTACAGCTGTAAAAAATCTTTAGCTAACTGGAAATCATTTATTTACTTGTTGGTCTCATCAGCCTACATGTTCAGCCTTTCTTCACTAAAATGTCCTAATAGTGTTGGCCCTGCAGATGGAGTTCCTTAAACCCCCCCCCAAGGCTTTCCAGGCTAGGACATTAAAGCAATTATCCTCTCGTGGTTACTGTGATGGGCTTTTCTGATAAGCTAGCAAGAAAAGACCATACATAGGAAACAACCAAGGTACCTGGACCATCATCCCTGGTGTATAGTCTTCATCAAGGACGAGTGTGGAGCCATACCAGAAGGCCAGCGCATAACAAAAGAAGATGAGGCACCATGTGTATCCAGTAAAGAACCCCATCACCATTCCCTTTCTAATTCCCCAGCGCTGGGCAAACACAAGATTTTTCTCATACCTGTAAACAGAAAAGGTTTGATGCCATCTGAGCAGCTCAAGGTCTACTGAGAGCGGGGGCTGACTCTGACATGAACTCTGGTGCCCCATATTTGACCACCTCCCCTTGGTGGGGAGGCCTGGTGGCACTCAGAGAAAGAATAGGCAGGCGACCAAGATGAGACTTGATAGCCTATGACCATATAGTGGAGGAGGAGGTCCCCCTCAGTCACAGGGGGAGAATAGGGTGAAAGTGGGAGGGAGGGAGGAACAAGAGGATACAAGTGATGGGATAATTGAGATGTAATATGAATAAATTAATTGAAAAATAGGCCCTGGTGAGAGTTTCATTCAATGACTGCAGTCACACACAAAGGAAGATTCTTAGGTTGGCTGCAGCTTGGAATAAACTATGCCCTAAGAAAAACTTTTCTCTTTTAATAAATGCCTTTGTTTAAAATCTATTACTATTTACATTTAACATATTTTTTGGAATATATATCATGTTTTCTATCAGTAAATAAGGCAATTATGTCCAAGTCAATGGGTTAAATTAGTCCACATGGTGAGTTCCAGGCAAGCCAAGACTACTTAGTGAAACTGTGTCTTAAACAAAACAACAAACAAAACCAAAAGCTCAAAAATGTTAACTAAATTACAAAAATAAATACAATCTTTTTCCCCCTTTCTCTTTTTCTTTTTCTTTTTCTTTCTTTCTTCTTTTTTCACCATTGAATTTTTTCTGTGTAACCCTGGGTGTCCTGGAACTTGCTGTGTAGACCAAGGTGGCATCAAACTCAGGAGAATTACCTGCCTTCTTCCAAGTGCTGGGATTAAAGGCATGTGCCATCACTGCCCCAATATAAAATCATATTTTTTGACAACTGCATTATTTTTGCAAATCATATTTATACTTTTATTAAAAACAAGTCCGTAGAATGATTTATCATAATTTATCAGTGTTAAATTTTATTTGATTAAATGAAAAATTATTAAAGTGCATTTAACAGCATAGTAGCGTCACAAAATATGTTCAAGTTAAAAAAAATGTGTCGGGGCTGTCAAGATGACCCAGTGAGTGAAGCAGTAAGCCCCAGGACCTAAGTTTGACCTCTGGGACCCACACAGTAAATTGTCCTCTAACCTGCACTATTCTGTTCTGAACACACGCTTCTCCTTTCTCCCCATAAAACAAATAAAATATAATTTTAAAAAATGAGAAAAGTAGAATTGCATCTTGGATCACAATGTCCTTTCCTTCCTCCCTTCTTTCCATCTTTTTTTCTTCTTTCTTTTCTTTTTCTTTTTAGCATAATAGAAAAACAACCAATTTTAATATATGGTAATATCTTCATGCCTCCAGTTTTCTTTGTGCTGAGACCACAAGCATGAGCCACCATGTAAGGCTCCCTTGGTCTTTGAAAATAAATTAAATTAATTTTTATTAATGCATTAAAAACAAAGCATCATATTTAATGATGGAATAAAACACACTGCTTTGATGCATGTTCACACTGTGTAATGCTTAAATCAGAGCATATAAACATATGTTCTCAGTCATTTGTCAACTGGGTGTGGGAGCAAACTAGGGATTCTAGCACTAGGGAACCAGAGATTGGAAGATTCCAAGTTTAGGGACAGCCCTGGCTACATAGCAAATAAAAGTCAGCCTGGGCTACAGAGTGGAAAAACAAACAAACAGTCAATCAACAAACTTTCAAAATATGCAATACACTGCAGCACAAAGCTATCTATAGTTGAACTCTGTTAGCACAGCAGAGCTTTCTCCCAATTGTAACTTGAAACACGTTGGTCGCCCTCTCTCCACCCATCCCGCCTGCTACCCCGGAAGCCATTCTTCTACTCTTAGCTTCTGTGTTATCATTTTTAGATTTTTCATATGTAAGTGCAGTTCTGCAGGTCTTCCTCAGCCTGCCTTATTTCACTCAACTACGCACGTTGTTACAAATAACAAAATTTTGTTCCTTTTATGATCAAATCGCATTGCTTTTTAATCTATTGATCAATTAACAGACACTAAGGTCGGCTCTATTCCTTAGCTCTTACGAACACAACTACAATAAACATGGAGGTGCAGACGTCTGTTACACACGCTGATTTCATTTCCTTTGGGCATGTCCCTAGGAGTAGGATTGTTGCCATCATGTGGTTATTCTCATTTTAATTTATTGAGGAACTTCTTTGCTGTTTTACATAATATATCCACTGTTTTGTATTTCTACCAACACTGTGCAAAGGTTCCCTCTGCTCCATGTCCTCATTGCTTTACTCTCTTCAGCCATTTTGCCAAAAGTTGTTCTTACTAGGGTAAGGTAGTATTGCATGCTGCTTTTGAGTTGTGTTTCCCTGGCAACTAGTCAGCGTGATGAAACTGTTTTAATAGACTTTACTCTGTGTGTGTGTGTGTGTGTGTGTGTGTGTGTGTGTGTGTGTGTGTTTGTGTTTTGTTTTCTTTGCAAACTGTTATTTAGCCCTATTGCTCATCTTCAAGTTGGATTAATCATTATGTTACTAGGGAGCTGTTAAAAGTTTTTTACATACTCTTTATGTCAATGCCTTGTCCAATGCATAGGCTGCATATATCTTCTCCCTTTGTGATGGCTATCTTTTCTGTGAGCTGTTTCCTTCATGTCTAGGAGATTTTTAATGTGATATAAGGTACCATTCATCTATTTTTGTTGACTTTTCTTGTCCTTTGTATTTCTGTGCTGTCTGTGGTAGTGTCTCTGTTGGCTTTTCTTTAATGGCAGAAAATGCTGCTGAAGGTTGATATATGCCTTCATATGTATACTTTGTATCATCAGAATTTGAAACAAGTTTCTTGCCTCTCTCAGCTCCCTAAGAGCACCTCTAAAAGAATATTGTACTGGGTATGGTAGCACATACATTTCATTCCAGGACTCAGGTGACTGAGGCGGGAAACCATGAGTTCAAGACCACCCTAGTCTATATAGCAAAATCTACAAGGGAAAATCAAATCCCAAAACATTGCTTTGGACTATTTATATAACTCTGGTCATCAACATTTGCTGATCCACCTCGTGAACTAAATGTCCCTTCATATTGCTCTAAATGCTAATGGATCTGCCACTTTGTATAAAATGAAAACAATTCAGGGGACTGTACTGATCTTTAAAATTCAAGAAACCAACAGACATTCAAAATAACCAACCTTTCAACCTCTTTATTCTCACCACCAAAAGCAGCCACTGTTCGAATAGATGAAAGGACTTCATCAGCAACAGACCCTGCCTTGGCATACGCCCTCAACTCAAGCTCTGTGAACTTGGACACACTCTAAAAGCCAAAGGAACAAAAGGAAAGTTAGCCTGTCAGACAGTGATTCACTTAACAACATCAACAGGTGGCAAGGTTTACCAAAATATTAGATTTTTCACTCTAACAAAAGAGGAAAACACCTGGTCCAAGATTGGCTCGTGTTAAACATCATCCATGGATGTTTGGATTTGGGCATATTATAATAACCTTAAAGTATGTCTCAGTGAAAATGTCCCCACAGAGTTAAGCGCCCTCAAATCTGGGAACAGTAATGTTTTAGTTGTTATGCTAATGAGGCCCCTAGGCCATACATGGCATATTCCTTTGCTATTGGGAAGAAACCACTGCAGAATTTACAAACATCCTAGGCAAAGACTGGCTGACAGTCAAGTCCTGGGGTCCAGTGATGAATTCTTCAAGGAGAAGGGAGCCCTTTTTCCTCCAGTGCTATAGCTCAGAATTAATAGCCAGTCTCAGCTGATCTTCTGGGAAGCAGACGATGAGCTCAGGTGTGTGTTTTATCTCATGTGAATCAGGACTTACAAACTTTGGGTAGTGGGAGGGGCTTGGGGGATGAATGCACGTTGTTGGCCACGATTTAGGATGCTGGCAAGGCTCTATTGGCTTAGGGAAAGGTAACAGATGACAAGCTTATGTCACTGACCACCTGTAACCACCTTGGGGTTGTGTCATGTGCTCATGAGGCAGGCACAGAAACAAAGAGAGAGCTTTGTCCTACACCTTCCATTCTCAGGAGGAGATTCTAAATCTCAAGGTTGAGATTGCAGGGTTTGAACAAGGCCCATCTCAGCAGTTCCGTGCCAGTTCCCCTGGAGGCATGGGCCACAAGCCCCACCTAAATGTACATCTTCCCATGGATCTAAGTAAAGAATCAAAACACAACCAACAACAACAAAAATTCTTACCAGACCTATAATGGCTGCCCCAATCCCAATGAGAGGGCTGACAGCAAGAATAACCAAGGTCAGTTTCCAACCCGTGTAGAACCCTATGAGGAACCCGCAGAGAGCCGTCGTCATTCGCTGGATGAAAAGGGCCAACTGGTCGGCAATGGCTTCACTGATTTTATTAATATCACTAGAAACAAGAGAGATCAATCAATACAACTGAATCCGGTCATTTCAGGTGCTTGGTAAAACAGTTCACCCTCTCTTTCTCCTACACTGTCTCTCTTCAATGAGAAGCGTGGGCTAACTTCTCAAACCTCCCAGAATTTCTCACACCTTGGGAAGTTTCAGACCTCTCTCCTTATAGTCAGCTGTGTGTGTCTTAACTCAGCTTTGCAAGCTAAGGTGGATTTTGAGCATAGGGGGTCATCCCTAGGACACTCTCATGTCACCTCCCTGTGTCTCCATAGCAGAGTAATTAATATGTATAGTCTGTCTGCCTGTTTGCCTGTCTGTATAGCTGTCTTTCTTTGTATCTGCATGATTTCTCTTTCTCTTCCCCCACCGTGTGTGTGTGTGTGTGTGTGTGTGTGTGTGTGTCTGTCTGTCTGTCTCTCTCTCTATCTATGTTTATTATATTCTACTTGTAGACAGTAGAGACTGTTGGCTAAGAACAGAGACTCTGGAACCACAGTCTGAATTTGAATATCAGCTCTCCTTAGGAAAATTATTCAGTTTGTGCATCAGTTTCTTCATCTATAAAAAGATGATAATAGCTGAACCTGCCTGGAGTGTCCAGTAATTAATATGTGTAAGCATGTAGAGCTGTGTATAATGAGCAACCAATACATGTTAGTTTGGATGACTCCTTTGTTCACCTTATGCCGTCTACCAGGCTTCATGGTACTCCAGGGCTCCGGAGCAAAGATGGAAAATATTCCAGATATTTGTTGAATATAATTCCATTAAACTCATAAACCTGAGAGCATTCCTTTAATTTCTTGTCTAGATGGAGCAAAGAGGGTATGGGATTTAATAGCAAGAAGGAACACAAGGCATTACCCAGAACTTAACCATTGTATTCTAGTGAGGTTCAGAGCCTGTTGGTAGTCACCAAGAGTGAAGGGAAAGCAAGTGCTGGACTCTAGATGGCCGAACTTCCATTTGGATGTTATTGGAGGACAGGGTCTGCATGAGTGTTTCCAGGTTCTCTTGCCTCTTATCAAGAGAACTGAAAATAAGGGCTCACATAGATTTGCAGAAGAAGTAAAGTAGATTTATTCAGACTGAAGTGATAGTATTGAGTATAGAGGACTGTCACTGTGAGGACTGTGTGGGCCACATAGTTAAGAGTATGCGAGGGCCCCATCTCACATGGCTTGGAACCTGTTTTTATGGGAAAAGAGGGACTGGTTGCTAAGGAGCATAGTTTGCATGGTTCTCATTGATAGACCTTGGCACTGCTTATTCTTCCCACTAGAAATGTCTCTTCCTGTAATGCATGACTCTGATCCCGTGCATGCTCAATCGTGCATAGACATAAGATGGTAAATAGAGGATCTTCCCTGAGTTTGCTTGAGGACACAGTTTTGCTTTACTGAGCAGGTTCTCAAAAGTATGTCAGGCCCTTCCACTCTTCACACCCAGATATACTTTCAGGAGGAGCTGTCCAAGTTTGACGGTTGTTAAGGGAGGAGAAACTTAACCCACTGTTCAGAGAGCTCTGAATGTGTAGTCCGATACAAGTGGTATTCCAGGCTTGTTATGTGCATTCTTCAGAAGTGTGTGTGTGTGTGTGTGTGTGTGTGTGTGTGTGTGTGTGTCACTTGAAAGTAAAGGAACTAGGCTGCCAAGTGCATTCTTGTAAGAAGGAGGGTATGTATACCCCAAACCAAACAGAGTCTCATGTCACCAAGCATGCCTCACATGCCTGCCTCATTGTCACAATACACTGACTTTTGCAGGGCTTTGAAGTTCAGTTTAGCAGGGTCCAACTACTTAAAGCTGTTTTTTAGGTCTCTTTGTTTGTTTTGTTTTGTTTTTGTTTTTGTTTTTGTTTTTGCTTGCTTTTTGGTTTTGGTTTTAGTTTTGTTTGTTTGTTTTGGTGTGTGTTTAATTGTTTTATTTTGTTTTGTTTTTAACTTTCTCAAACTACTTGTAGAATTTACTTTTGGGTTTCTTTCTGGACCTCCACAGACATTGCCAAATAATTACTTTTTTCCATGTGTATGTAGGTTGTCATATCCATCTTCCAGTTTTACCTTATGTGAAATATTATTACATATCTAACTCTCCTGTAATAATTCACATCTAATATTTTGATCAATGGTCTATAGACAAAAATTGTATACCCTGACTTTTTAGTAATTATATTATAATCTATGAAAACGCCATACCTAAGAAAGTCTAATTTCTTTTTATTTATTAAGCCAATGTGTCACGTGGCCCAGGCTGGCCTTGAGTACCCTGTATAGTCAACACTGGCCTTGAACTTCTGATCTTCCTGCTTCTGCCTCTCACCTACTAGGCTAACAAATTTGGGAAGCCATGCTCCCCAATCTGAGACAGAGCAAAACAAATCTAAACCGAAAGTGTTATCAATTTGTTACTTAGGTTACAGCCATGAGGCTTTTTTAAAAAATCTAAGTGATACATTATAACATAGTTGTCCCTGCTACTTACTCAAAGAATCTTGAATTCAGCTCTCCCACAGAAGTGCAGTCAAACCATCCAATTTCCATTCTCATTATTCTCCGGAAGTAAATTTTCCTCATTTTCTTAATCTGACGAGCCCCAGAGATGACCCAGAACTTTATCTGGAAATGGACAAAGGTGTGGTTGGCATTGTAGTGTTAAACAGAGTTAAGCAGATTTGTCTAGTCTTTCTCCTAGTTCTTAAAAAAAAAAATCACACTTCCAATGTTTATGGCTGGGACTAACTGAAAAAAAGAAGGAAACCATTCACAAAGTGTCTCTTCTTGGGCACTGAAGTACGAGCTCTGACGCTCCCTGCTAATGGAGCAGTAAGCGGAACATCCCTGGCAAAGATCCAGCTGGAACTCCAGTTCTGGCAGGTGGACAGAATTTCACCTGTTGAGTTTCACTGCCTCCATCAGGTGAAACCGGGTCACAGAGCCCACACTAAGACACAGATGCTCTATATTCATTGTATTTGCACACCACTTCTCAGCTTTCTCCTTGTGTGTATATACGCCTCTAGGCACCCACGCACAGTGTGCAAGAAATGATTTGGGAACAATGTGCGCCCAAAACCATGATCCAAGCAGAGAATCCCATTTACTGATAGATTTCCCCTAATTGAAAAAAAGGGGGTGTCATGAAAATTAAAGCCAGAATAAGTGGAGAACTCACTATCTTTCTTTCTTTCTTTCTTTCTTTCTTTCTTTCTTTCTTTTTAACAGATGACAAAATGTGAAATACTTTTCTTTCTAAATAAAATTTAAGTAACCTTAAAGCACACTTCTTCATTCCCCAGGCTGAGAAGAGCCGGGCAGATAGGGGAATCAGGGAGGCAGGACACTAGGCAGGAAAGTCTAGGACTCTCAGTTTCCCCGTGCAGTAACTCACACCCCACTCAGCTGCTGTCTGAACCTTCCTCACTCTCTCATGTCCTTGTAGAACTGCAGTTCTTAGGGCTTCTGAACAGCTGAAAAGCTAACAGCAACACTTCCCGCTTCCCCACAGTGTCTACGAGGCCAGACGTTGGTCTGTAAGTAAAATGGAGGTGTTACTAACTTGCATGTATCCTAGGATAAGTACAGCCAGGCCGACTCCTGCATAGATGGCAGAGAACTTGGTCATTTCATCTTCAATGTCCACCAAGCTTAAAAAGAGAGGAAAGTGCTGAGGTTTACAAGTAGGATCCAGCTATCAAAGTTGCACTGGTAGGTCTAGAAGGCTTTTGAATAAATTTACTACATTTTTATTAATTATTCACATGCAGAGAAAGGTTTTAGCAAGCCAGTTGGGCAGCCTGGAAAGACTATTCTAAAAAGAAGTGAACTGTCAATCAAGAGCTAGCTGTTGACACCTTTAGGAAAGTAAGACAGAATTTCACGCTCTTCATCTCAGAGTGTCCCCTCCCAGTAGCCTTCATTTTCTGCTCACTACACTCCAGGAAGCTTCTCTCACTGAGGTTAGTTCACAGGTTGATAGAGAAGTACTTGCAGGGAACCTTAAAACAGCCCCTTAACTTCCACCCTACCGCGACCCCTCGCCCGGAGCTGTCATGCTGTGACACAGGAACTTGGATCGGCAGAACCAGGCAAAGGAGGAAAAAAATAATAATCCAAAACTGCTTTCAGAAAATAAGAGACTTCTGTGCAGAGAAATGTCATATTTGTTGATGACAATGCTGGTCTTTAACTGCTAGTTAAGTGCACGGATCCCACGGAGACAGAAGAGGAAAGGTTCTTTAGTGCGCATGCCCTCTAACTGCATGATTTCAGGTATCTGCCTTCCTCCAATAAACTGAGCTTCTCTTTCATAGAAAAGACCATTTTCTCTTCTTGTGCTGTGCTTCAAATTTCAAGTGTAGATTCTCAGGCTCTATCCTAGAACATGAAAGTGGTTGTATACAGCCGTACAAATTGATAGTTTTGAGAAGTATTTAAGCCAATGGGTCTCTTGGGTTCACTTTCTTATACTTTTCTTTTTATTGCTCGCTCCCCTGCCCCCGCCGTGGGCTCATATTTGCCCTGATATGATATGATAAGAAGTTATCTTTTTTTCTGTTGAATTTCTTCCCATCCTTATTTTTAAAAAATAGAGGTACTTATTTTTGTGGACAGATTTCTAATATTGTCTGTCCTCCTTCAATACCACACGGTCTCTATTGATGTAACTAAAATTAATATTGATATTTGTACATTTGTTTTATTTTTAATGAACTTAACTCTATTCTTTTGTCTTTCAACATAGATTTTTAAGTAATCTTGCCTATATTGTAATAAAAGTAAGTGTCCAACAATTTCTCAATGAAAAAAATACAGCATATATACACAATAGAATTCTATTCAACCTTTAAAAAGAAGAGAACTGTCACAGACATGATCACTAGACACCCAGAGCAGCTGCTGAGGCTTTGCTTGACAAAGATCCAAAGACTCTGGCTGATCACCACTGTTCCTAAATATGGTCCACGTGTAATGTTACTTAGAAATTTGCTATTTCTCCTACAACTGTTTTTCTCTTTATTTCTTGACCCTAAGGAAAATCACACAGGGAATTTTTTTTTCCCACAGAGAATGTTGAAAGAGGGCATCTGGCCAAAGGCTTGAGACAATAAGAGAGGGTTTTTTTTTTGCTCTGACTGTGAGCACCCAAGCAGAAACTGCATGAAAGAAAGTTAAGACCTTGACATAACAGTACCTGGCTAGATACTGTTACCTGTAGATACATTTCTTTAGAATCCGCTTGGAGAACAATAGAAGGTGGGCTTGAAACATCAGGCTTTACAGATATTTTACAATAAAGGACCCCTTGGAAATTAGCTGAGGCTTGGATAGCACACCTGTTGCCTTGGGACTGGAAGTAGGTCAAGTTTTTTCTTTAAAGAACATTTAGGTCAAGCTATGTTGCTACGACCATCTTGTAAACACATTGGCTTTAGCCTGGGGAATTTTATGATTAAACTTTCCCATGCATTGTTTAAAAAATGACAATCAGGTCATGCTGACCACTGCTTGGAAATTGATTGATTTTTTTTGTTGTAGGTCACAGGACGTTTTGTATTTCCTTATTACTCTGTTGATTTTTGACTGCCCTAGTGATTGTAAAGTTGGGGGAAAATCATGATGTAATCTGTAATGAAAAAAAATTGAACTTCGTTTCAATAAAATACTGGGGTTGGCCCAAGGGGAAGGAAAAACAAGTAACAGATGTGAGAGAGTAAGCTAGAGTGACGTGAGGAACAGCAAGGGAGATGGATAGTTGGGGGACGGCAAGACAGAGAGGTAGATGGGTAACAGCAGGCAAGAAAATTAGAAAGATAGGCAACAACAGGCAAGGTTAAATGCAGAACTCTGAGAAAATACGAAAATAAAACAAGACACCTGCATGGCACATTTTAAGTGGACGGATTTGTGGTATATGAATAGTTTTTCTAGACCTCCAATATCCCCCAATATATTTAGTGCTTCCCAAACTTAACCAAGGTCTTATGTGACTAAAAGAATATCCCAGAAATTACGGAGCATGTCTTCCATAATTAAGTTTTTAAAAATGTGACTTCTACTTTTTTTTAGATCCTAAGTGGGGAGGGGGTAGAAAAATTACACTATGATATTTTCTCGCATCAGATTTCTCTCTTTCACTGTTTTGTTTTACTATTTTGAGAAGAAATTCTGGAGATTCTTTGCTCTTTATCAGCATTACTAAGAACTATTTGTAAGAGGTTAGCTGTAACATCCCACCCAATAGATTAATGAGGTATGTGAACTCCAATACAGCAAAAGTAGAAAACCTGCCTGCATGTGCACGTCTCTAAAGTTATTGCCTCGGCTTACAGATCCAAGATCAACACATCTATTATGCTACATGGCAATATTGTATCCTTAACAATAAGATTTTCCAAGAAAGGATCTTGAAAGTGTTGGGCAACCTGGGAGGCGTTTTAACCACTGACACTGGGATCCACCCAACTCCACTTTCACAATCATCTTATCCCACAGAAGATAAACAAGCAGTACTCATAACGCTGACTGCAATAACTCACAATAAAAGTATTTGACTTGTCAAAGGGTTCTTGGTAAAGGATTAACCTAAGAAAGGTATGCCCTAACCCATTTATCTTCCCATATGATTTTTTTAAAAGAGGAAGACAAATGACCATTTTTTTTAACACTTCATCTTTTTTTTTTTAAATTACACTTTACCAAGTGATCATTTAAATACTTATATCATGTGAATTCAGCTGAGGCCAATGTTCTTCTGAAAGCTCCAGTTGGCAACATTCATTGAATTCCAGGTATAAATCCTGTTAAGAATGAGCCAGTGAGTTGTAGTAGCTACAGGGAAATTTTTGCTTATCAGTGTCTGTGCTGTAAACACCAACGCTAGATTCACTCTTCAAATTCATCTAACAAATGTCCACCGGCAACTAAGATGCTGGAAATGTCTCAGAATTTGACCTCTCTAACTGTTCATTTAGTGGTTTAATGGTCCAGTATTACCAATGGCTGTGGCGATATCACTCTCAGAAAAGCAGTTCATTTCTGCCCTCCAACAGAAGTAAGGAGCTTTAAAGGGGCCATTGAAATCAGTCTCTTTATAGGAACTTCTGAGCCTCTCAGAAAAACATATCCTTGTAAGCTTAGAGAAACTTATACATTCAGATGCCAGCAAATTTATTTCCAACAAGTTGACTGGCTAATTTTTTTAAATTTACTTTTTAAAATGTGCATGTGCAGTATGTGCAAGTACATATGTTCATACGTGTGAATGTGTGTGAGGGAGGCTCAAATACATTTTCACCTTACTTTTGAGACAGGGTCTCTCACTGCTCCTGTGGCCACCAAGCTTTAGGGAACCCCCTTTCTCTTCCTGCCCCTTCCCTCAGCTCTGGGGTTAAAGATACAGACGCTGTAATTCTTGGGTGTTATGTAGGTGCTAGGGGTCTGAACTCAGGTCTTCACACTTGCATTGTAAGCACCGACCACTAAATAATCCCCTCGGCCTCTGCTTATTAATTTTTAAAGGATAATTCTATGTGTTACGTAGAATCTTGTGTATCTTCATCATCCAGCACTCACTAATTCATAACCAGTATTTTAATGAGTGATCATTGAATGAATGGCTGTCTGGCTGACTAGGCCAAAGTTTTGCAAAAATAAGGATGTGACTCATAGGATAGTGCATCCTTCCTTGATGCTACTACAAGTTCATCTTACTTAAATGACATTCAAAATGTTTTGATGGAAGGAATGCAAAGCCCTTGAAGTCGATGATATTATGGAAGAATTTTAATGACTTAGGCAAGACTGACAGTTTATATCAACCCTGTCAACAGTTCAAAAATTAACATGAAAAATGAGATTTATTTGAGGAAGCCATCCCAAGTGTCTTTCTAGGCAGGATGTGCCTTGCCCTTGACTCATGTACTGAGTGCATGGATTTATACATGCCAGTGACCATGTCCTGCATCTGAGGCAACACAAGGCAGGGGCAAAGTCCACACCACAACAGTGAGTCAGCCCACATATACTACAGACTCACTAATTGCATAGTGCTCGCTATGCACTTATACATGCTATGCTATCAGCGACAGCAGTGGCACAATGACTGAGCTGGTCCAGGTTCTGGCTATTTCTTCAGGGCCACCCCTTTGTCACAGTGGCATCATTCATGCCTCTACCGAAACTCAACTATTGGCTATATCTGTTGATTTCTAGTATGATTCCTAGAATGTAGCATGCTCATGAAACACATAAAGAGAGGACAAAGCCAAGGGGCAACGACAGTTAGTGGACAAGGAACTCTTGTCTAGGAAACTCAAGTGAAATTCAAGCATCTTCTTAGGGGCAACAAACATGGATAACGTCATGCTTGCTCCGGCTTATGGTGAACCAAGTGGCTAACTGCTGGTGTAGCATTTGATCAGCAATGCCTGTTCGTATTTTGAAACCTGGAAGAATGAAAATAACTACAAGGTTATGGAATTTCTATCAACATGGGTATGTTTGCTCTTCTGTTCTTTTCTATCAGATACCATTCCAACTCGGCCAATACTTCACATGTTTTGAATTACAATTTAAGTTACAACAGAAAGAAAAATAGCTCACCCACAGCGTGTTCCATTTGTCATATTCTGGTTGAAGGAGCTGTTGATCCACACAATGGTGTTATTTATGCACACTTTTCCTGGAATCTTGAGCTCTTGTCTTTCGGTGTCATATTCAACAAAAATATCTGTCATTATACCAAAAATAATAAGCATGCTTGGATATGTCATTCCATGGAGCATTGCACACACACTTCCCATAAGCATCAGCCAGATGTCGGTCGACGAAGAAAATCGAAACTTGAAAAACAAAGGGTTAAGCGATTATCTATGTGCGAAAAGCAGAGCATGGAGGCAGGGGGGTTATTAATTGCACTTAGATTCTGATAGATAGCACTCAACACCAGGTGCCTGGGGGAGCATCTTTGAGCCATTGTCTTCACAGTCATTATGTAAAAACACTTTCTATCAGTTATCGAAAACATCAGACCCTCACACTCCATCCAAAGCTTTGAATCTATTCTTCTCAAGTTAGGAACTGACTTTACTTCCTTGCAAGTCACCATCACAGATGTCATTATGGGGTAGACTTATAAGCATGCAACAATGCAATAAGTTGACTCTCAACTCAGAGAACCCATCCAGACAATGAGCAGATTTTCTTTTTTTTTTTTATTTATTTATTTATTTATTTATTTATTTATTTATTTTTACATATACATGTATATTATTCCTCATATGGAAACTCCTCTAACCTAAGCCAGCCAATGGTGGCCCACCCCTTTAATCCTAGCTCCGAGGAAGTAGAGGCAGGCAGATTGCAGAGGCAGGCAAATCTCTGAGTTTGAGGCCAGCCTGGTCTACAGACCTAGTTTCAAGACAGCCAAGGCTACAGAGAAACCCTGTTTTGAAAACCAAACCAAACAACAAAAAAGTTTCCATCCTTTACAAATGTGTGGTAGACACCTAGGCTATGGAATTTCTGAAGACATCTCATAAGGATGGTACACATAATCTATTGCTTTAGGGACTGCTCTGAAGATTTTTCTTACTAAAGTTACAGTTGTGAGTCCACTGATTGTATTCCAAGTGGTTATGCTGTTAGTGGACATGATTTGTGTATTTACTGCACACTGAGTTTCTAGTCACTGTCCATGTTACCACACAAGTAAAGCTCATGGCTGCATGACTGGTCGCTAGCGTTAAGTCCTGCCAGTATGACTAAAGAGTTGGCACTTCCTCTCGTATGAATAATTCACAATTGCAAAATCAACCAAATAAATCAGCACAGTTGTATTACCAGTTCGAAGAAGCCAACTTGAGTGGCTTCACTTTTCTTCTTCTCATCTTGTAACCTGAGGAGAAAAACGGGTATTTAAAGGTCGTGTTTCCAAAATGGATGAGAGCCTCTCCCTATGTGGTGCTTTTCTGAATCTCATTTCTTTAATAAGTATGAATTTCCCCCTCTGGCTGAGAAATTCTGGCCAAATCCAGTATTTGGTGTTCATGAACTCTCAACAACTGCACAGAGGCATGCCAGGCAACATTACAGCATGGATGGGGGAAAGGCTCACAAGGCCTCACACCTAGTTGGGGACCTATAGGCAGTAAATAGCAACTGAAGGGGGGAGGGGCGTTTGTGCTCCATTTCCTCAGGAATGAGACGCTTAGTAGACTGCCCATGCTCCAGTAGTCAGCCCTAGACCCATGTGAATATAAGCAACATTAAACAGACTCAATGGGATAATATATATATATATATATATATATTCATTCTATTTCTCATGAAACCAGTCACCTACCCATTTGTCTTTGCCAAATGTGCTCCCTCCCAAACTGTCCTTTCTTAGACACCCATGTGGACAGTGACTCTAACTTCAGACTCTCACTCCTGGTCTCCGGCGTCTTCTCAGCAGGGCCTTCTCTAGACAAGATTGTCATGCTTTCAGTAGCACCTACCCTGCCACACACCTTCCATCTTACATCTTCATTTCCAATTCACTCATTTTTGTTTTTAAGAAAAAAAGTTACACTCTCTCAGTAGCTACTGTGCACTATGTTTTCTAAATAAATGGGTTTTTTTTTTCTATCTCCTCATTAATATGCCCTCCTCAAGAGCCAAGGAGAAAATCTACTCCTAGTATTCTGCTAAAGGAACATAGCAATAAAAGACTCCTAATGGCATAGTGCTCTACCCATAGACCAGAGCAGCACTCGGCCCCGTCAGAGAAGCTGCTTGCTGCAGCAGACCCACCACTGGAAAACCTGCAAGGAGGAAGAGACTTGGAGCACCCCATCCCTAAATGAGATGTTGTCATCAAAGCCCTCCCCTCTGGGCTCCGGGATCTATGGAGAAGAGGAGCCAGAAGTGATGGGTGACTCCAGGGAGCACAACAGGACTGATACACATGTGGACTCACAGAGACTGTGCCAGCACACACAAGACCTGCACAGCTTCAAGCCACACAGGGTCCTAGCGCTGTGAGGAAGACGTGGACACAGGGTCTCAGCCTTAACCAAGAACTGTTGCAATTGATACCTGCTGGCAAAGGAAAAGTCTATTTTTTCCAATGGAATGTCACTGGGCATATCATTCACACCCTAGAGCAGGCCCGTGCCCAGGACTAGCTGACTAACGCAAAATTAATTCTATGATTATTTGTTTGCGGTGGGCTTTCTGATTCCTTTTATTTTGTTTTGACATTCTTTGTCATTTTTGTTTGTTTGTTTGTTTGTGAGGTTTTTTTGGTTTTTGTTTGTTTTGTTTTACAAAGATACTTGAGTGGGTAGGAAGATGGAGAGGGTGTGGTAGGAATTGGAGGGGGAAACATGATCAAAATAAATTGTATGAAAAAAATTAATGGAAAAAAAAGGCCTTCCTCACGGATCTCTATGAGTTCGAGGCCAGCCTGGTCTACAGAGTGAGCTGCAGAACAGCCAGGGCTATAAAGAGAAAGAAATCCTGTCTTGAAACAAACAAACAACCCTCCCCCCACCCCCCAAAAAAAAGAGAAAAGAAGAAAGCTTTATACGTACCATGCATGGTAGGTAATGTGTATGAAAATACTCTGCTCTATTTATATATTTTTTTTAAACCCTGAAATCATTCTAGAAAAGATGCTGTGCTGTTGAAATGGTCACTCACCTTGATTTCTTATCATTGTTATCTGTCAGGATGAAAACAATGTATGAAGAGGTCAATGTCAAAATGTAACACAGTCATAATCATTAGTCAATCAAGAGCATTTCTATGAAGTACTTTTATTCATAAAATAATTGCTGCTTCTCTCTGTCTCTTTTTTCTATCACCTGTCCCTCTTTCTCCCCCTTCCCTCCCTCCTGCTGTTTTGACTATATATTTGGATTTTTCTCCAGATCATAAAATATTTGTATTTTCTGAATATCAAAAGAAACTCCTCTGGTTGTACGTCAGGTGCCTGTCCTGTAATAGCTCCACGTGTTGTAGCTGATTTCTCTCTGCTTCTTGAAACCTTGGCTAGGTTTGTCTCACTTTAGTCTTTGCTTTGCACAAGACTCAAGGAAACTCAAAGGCCACGTACATGACGCATCCGGTTCAAAAGCATGATTCTCCTCTCCAAACTTCCTCACACTGCGAAGAATCACCGAGTCAGACATGGTACCTGCAACGGGCACTCAACAACCCTAGAAGATAAAGCAGTTGCTGCAATTATTGTATATTTTCCCTTGAACAAAAGTAGCCAAGTAAACATGTGACTTGGTTCAAGAAACAAGCTTCTGAAATCAGTCTCAAACAAAAGCAAATCTTTTTTTCCCCTGAGATAGAGCTTCTCTGTGTAGCCTTAGCCATCCTGGACTCACTTTGTAGTCCAGGCTGGCCTCAAACTCACAGCGATCTGCCTGCCTCTGCCTCCTGAGTGCTGGGATTACAGGCGGGCGCCACCACGCCCAGCCAAAAGCAAATCTCAACGATATTAGAATATTAGAAAATATTAGAAAAGATAAATGGAGAAGTGGATTAGAGTCATGATTTCACTCACTGTTACTCAGTTGACTTTTGCCAGCTTTTCAAAAGTTAACCTAGTTGAAAGTGAGTGAGTCCAGCAGGAACCGAGGAAGCAGAGAAGGCATGATTAAAACGTGAAGTTAGGACTGGTTTTAATCACAGCTCTCATTCTAAATATTCCCTGCTTCAAATACATCCCAATGATAGGCAATACTTTTAAAAAGGCAATCAGGCTCAAGACAATAAAAATGAACATGTCCATGAGCCACAAATGGAGATAAGAGAGCACATCAGTTGGTATTTCCACTATAGGTTCTAGATACAGACAGGGCGTGAGAGTTTATCTTCTGAAAGGACTAGAAGTTTCCCACACTAGGCCGGGGAGTAAAGGGCCCTCTCCATGTGAGGCCAGAGGCTATGATGGACCCTCTACACTGTTGAAAGCCTTCTGAGCACTTGCTGCCAATCATTGGCTGTGGAGTTATAGCTCACGATGAAAGGCAGATCTGTGAAGGTTATATAAGGAGATGGTGATGTATATATAGTATACATACATGCACATGCATATATTGCATATAACTATATCTACATGTTATGCAGATAAAAGAGTTGAAGGTAGACTTGTGAAAAGCTCTCAACCTCACCCAAATGGAATCACTTAGATGAAAATGACAGATACAATAATTGAAGAAGTGATTGCTAGCATAGCGGACTTTGTGTTGTGTCATGCGTGCCTTGAAGGCCTGGTCCCTTGTGCAGTGTTTAGTGATGGGGTGTTAGGGAAATGATTTGATAGTGAAGATTCTATTTTCATAAGTGGATTAACCCATTCCCAGATCCAGCATTTGAATATATTATTGGAAGCTGATGGCATATGGATGGTGAGCCACTGGGAGCCTGCCCTATCTCCTTCCTGTCTCTTTCTTCATTT
The DNA here is from genome assembly GCF_964271855.1 of Acomys minous. Lineage (NCBI taxonomy): Eukaryota > Metazoa > Chordata > Mammalia > Rodentia > Muridae > Acomys > Acomys minous. Next base: position 104,080,997 of record NC_140491.1, read on the forward strand.
CTTGGTCACTACAGGGTGAGAAGTTTCATCCTTCACTCATTCTCACCACCATGATATTCAGCCTTGCCTCAGGTCTCAAGTAATAGAGTTAGCCAAAGCCATGAGCCAAAGTTAACCTTTCTTCTTTTTAGGTTGTTTGTGGGAGGTATTTTGTTATAGCAACAACAACTATCAACCACTCCAAGAGCTGATCAGCATAAACAAACAAACAAAAAATCAGTCAATGGACAATTTATATAGAAAGAGCAGAACATCAAGAGTAACTACAACCTGTCCTCAAATCTATGAAATATATTACTCAGTGGAAGTAACAGACCAACAGATAGTTGTTATCAATAACTGGTGTTAGAAAATAAATAAACATCCTCAAAGTGCTGAGGAAAAATAACTTTTAACCTAATGATTTATATTGGGCCAAAAAAAATCACTTTGTCCATATCCTGACACTGAAAGCAAAGAGAATTTTCATTCACAAACCCAAGCAGCTATTACAGGATGTACCTTAGAAGAAAAGAGAATCCAGGAGGATCATGAAAAAGAACCAAGGATGAACACAAAAACTAACAAAATACTTCAGTATAGCCCATTGAGGCACAAAATGGCATTTAGCCTGTTATATTTCAAAGGGACAAGCTTTAAAACTATGAAACAGTAAGCTGAACTGTTCAATGTATATATAGATAGATGAAAAGTGCTAAGATCATCCTCATAAATGTCTAAGTCAATGTTCCAGTAATTGCAAAGAGATGAACATCTGATTCAAACTACCAGGATAAACCTGAAAATCATGCTCAGTGAACGAAGACAGTGGTGACACCCTCCCTCATATCTTATCTGGTTCCATTTGTGTATAGGAAATGTCCAGTATGGCCAACCAACAGAGACGGTAAGTGATGGTCCAAGCCTGGAACAATTGTAGAAGACAGATCAGAAAAAAGTAACTGGTAATGAAGATAAGGTTCCACTGGGAAATGAGGAAACTATTCAAGTATTGAATTGCAGGGGAGGTTGCATAATCTATCGATACACTAGAAACTGGGGTGTTGCACACTTCACGCAGATGAGCTACACACTATGTAAATTATACCTACTGTAGGCAGTTACCATGAACCCAAAACACTCAAGGTGAGAAATTGCACAGTAGAGACACAATGGAGACTGATGCTTAGCTTGCTTTCTCTTCTTCATGTAGTTTGAGACCCAGGACCATCAAGTGGTGCCCTCCCCACCCTTTAGAATGGATCTTCCCATCTCAGGTAACCCAATCAAAAAATTTCTTCACAGGCAATAAGCAGAGAATATTGAATCTAAATAATTCCTTCCTCACAGATAGGCTCAGGGGCTTATCTGATGGGTGACCCTGTGTCTTGTTGACAATGACTATCAATCACACTTGGCAGTTTTGTTAAGGCTTTATTTAGCACAAATGTATGGAATCTGCAAACAAGGGTGCATTTAAATTACATTTGCCATATTTATAAAAATTGACTATTTCACAATCTGTATTAGACCATGTCTCCACATAAGAAAGGTCCTGGAAAAGGCTTGCAGCAATCCTAGGGCATATCTCTGCTAGAATGTGGCAGAGATCCAGTTTCCAATGATAGACAGATTGGTTTGGCTGGTTCTCGAGAATGTGCCTCTCCCTGCAGAGGGTTTGTTTGTTTGGTTGGTTTTTTCCCCTTATCAAGTAGTAGACTTATCAAGAAGTAGACTCATTACCTCTGAATCCTTTCTCGGCTAATACCTTACCATGCTTAGTTAGCTCCTGAACTAACTATTTAATTCATTGCCAAAAGCTAAAGTCAGAATTTCTTAGTAATTTTCAATAATAATTTTTTTCTAACCAATACAACAGAATTCAGAATTGAAAACAAGATTTGATGCTATTTGGATTTTTTTTTTGGTCTGAATTTTTACATATTGAATAATTTTTGTCTCTCTCAATTCTCTCAGGAAAAGATTGAGAATTTTCAAAAATCTTTCAGAAAAATCAGTTTTCTGAGACATCAGAGAATCTAGCAGTTTATGTATATACATATATATGTATATATGTGTATATGTATATATATATATATGCCTCTGTTTAACTAGGGTGTGCTTCCTTTTGATAAAATATGGAATCTTATCAACTCGGAACCAACCATTGAAGGTTAGTCCCCTGATGATAACTGGTAGGCTCAGCATTGATTATTTTTTTCTCATATTAGAGCATCAGCATGCTCCTGTGGAAGACCCCTGATGAGCAGAAGGGTGGAGACCAGTATCTCATTGGATTGCTTGGGAGAACCTGGGACTTGATAACATTCAGAGAAGGGTCTGAATGAGGGGCCTTGCAGACACTCCGGATGAAGGAGACAGACACAGGGTCCTGAGAGCCATGCAGGTGCAGGCCTAAGATCCTGGGAGCACAAAGAGTCAACGTCCACCAGTTAGTCTTGTGCACCTCATGGTAGCCTAGGTGTGCAGTGGCTGGGTGGAAATACCAGGCTAGAGCAGCATACTGATGCACTGAATGTCTCTATGGGCCTGTTCCACACTAACAACTGACTGCTGGTATTGCAGGAAGGAAAGGAGGAGGCAGAGAGGAAGGGAAGGATGGATGGATGGAGGGAGGGAGGGAGGGAGGGAAGGGAAGGGAAATTGACTCTCAGAAGCTTGTTTCAAAATGAAGAATCCTACAATCCCACTGCAATAAGAGCAACCAATATATATATATTGGTTTATATATATAAAACAGTTTTATTGAAATATAGTTATTACACTCCTTCATGTTTTGTTTTGTTTTTTAATTGTCTTTGATTGTATCACTGAGCATCTCTGTCATAAATGGAATGTCCCTCCCTGTATTTACTCTCTGGCTCTTTACAGAAAAATCCTTCTGCACTGTGTGCCCTCCCATTCCAGTAGTACAAAATCCATTCAGAGCAGTGAGAAAATCCTCAATGATGTTATTTTTCAACTAAAATATTGCCTAGAGCGGGTGACAGATCAGTGAAACCCTGCCTGCCGGTGGGGTGGGTGTGATGACCCAAGGTGAGGGGAAGCTTGAGCGCTGGCTGGGGAAGGCTTTGGAATGGGCACATTCACCACGAATTTGTCCTGGAGAGAAATCCAAAGTAGACAAGGGAAGAAGGGAAGGGAGGGAGGGAGGAGAAGAGCACACGGAAGTCCCAGGCAAGAGCTCAGAATACCAGTGCGGCTGGGGGAGGGCAGGGCCTCTCTGGAGCAAGGATGGATCCCTTAGCTCCTTGTGACCTCTCACACTGGGGATTTGGGGCTTTATCTCAAGAACAATGGAAGCCAGTGAAGGGTTTCAGGCTCGAAAAGAATAAGTAATATTTTAAAGACTCTGATAAGGCTTGAGATTCTGTAAATTATTAGTTCCAACACAATCATGCTTTTACGATGCCTAATTTTAAAAGCCTTTCTGGTATTTTTTACTTTCGGTAATCTCTTTTTCAAGCTATCCACCCATTTTTGCCTTGCGCACACATTTTTTTTTTTCTGAGACAGCTGATGTACAAAATAGCATTGCTGTAAGTCAGTCCCCATGGCCTCCCTCAGTGTATATAATACCAAGAAATCAGCCACACATCCTTACATGTCTACCCGAGCACTGTACCCTTATCATATGACAACGATGAGCTTTTGGTAAATATGAAACACAACCACCGTAAACTGAGATTTTTTTAAAAAAGGAAAAAAGGAAAAAAACAAACAAACAAAAACCAGACTTGCAAAGCAGAGACTTGAAATGCTACAGGCAAATGCAGGTCACTTACCTACAGATGTGAATTTGAAGAAGCCAGGAGAAGCAAGAGACCCCACTGTGGAAAGTCAGGGTTGTACACCCCTTTCTAAGTTCAGCTTTCATCGTAATAAAGCATTGAACAGAAATCAGGCTTTTTCCAGAACACTATCTATTTGCTGACAGGTCAATGGCCTAAAGTCCAGATCTAGCCCAGTTCAGTGACATGAGAGGAAAGGTCAAACATACTCAAAGCAGTAACCCCAAACCCAGAGTGCACTGGGAGCCTTCCAGGGGTGTCAACAAGCTTTAGAAAAATGCTAGCTTACCTTAGAGCAAGGCCTAGTGACAGAGGGCCTGGAAAGTGACCCGATTCTTCTTTTGTAAGCCCTTGAGTTTAAAAAGTTACTTTTTAAAAAAATCTAAGAAGACAAAACTATTTCTTATCTTCTCTCTGGGATTTGAAGTGACCCATGTGATGGCCTGAGGTTGCAGGCCCTCAGCAATCTGGACTCAGGCCCAAAGTGTCATAGAGAATTGATAAAAATTCAATTGCCTCCTGGTTAGAACTCTCTGAGCACACAGATGACCCTTGAGCCTTGGTCCGATCAGTCAGTAGCCTCAGCTCTGCCCACCAGCTGAAGGGCTTTATACGCACTAGGAGCTGTCCAGGCCTTCCCTTCTGCCCTATTACTATTAATCTCCACCTATTTCAAAAGAAAATAAAAGCATTTTGTTTTTACTATTTTTCTTCATTCATTTGAATTACATTGTTCTATAAAAAGTAACGTAGCTGCTGGGTGTGGTGGCACATGCCTGTAATACTAGCACTCAGGGAGGCAGAGGCTGGTGAATCTCTGTAAGTTCAAGGCCAGTCTGATCTACAAATCGAGTCCAGGACAGCCAAGACCACACAGAAAAATCCTATCTCAGCTGGGTGGTGGTGCCTTTAATCCCAGCACTTGGGAAGCAGAGAAAGGTGAGTCTCTGTGAGTTGGAGGCCAGCCTGGTCTACAGAGTGAGTTCCAGGACAGCCAAGGCTACACTGAGAAACCCTGTCTAGAAAATCCAAAAAAAAAGAAACAAAAGCAAAACAAAACGAAAAAACAACAAAAAAAAAATAGCCATATGACTCAAAATACTAGTTTTGAATTTAGTTTTTATATTTCTCCCTCCCAAAGGGTGGTAGGATTGTTACTGAACATGGGGTCACAATTTGTGCTCCAAGTCAGCACTGACCACTTGTCTTCTATAAGCCAATAAAAATAGCTAAATTAGTAATGGATGGCAGGGGGAAAAAAAAGGAAATGTATTCAGCGTTTCACACTGGGAAAAGATACAGAGATACAGTGAATACTCAGCCTTTGGTTTAATGAGATCAAGGTTTAAATAGAGCACCAAAGAAATGCCCCCTAAGCAGTTCTGGTCCAGGTGTGGTCCTGCCCACCACTGGCTGGGCTTCCCTCCTGTAAGGTGGCCCAGCAAGTTGTTAGAACTGCATGAGACTGATCAGGATGGAAAGTAAATAAATAAGTTAATGAAGGAAAGGAAGAAGAAGAAGGAGGAGGAGGAGGAGGAAGAGGAAGAGGAAGAAGAAGAGGAAGAAGAAGAAGAAAAGGAGGAGAAAAGGAAGAGGAGGGAAAAGGAGGAGAAGGAGGAAGAGGGAGGAGGAAGAGGAGGAGGAGGAGAAGGAAGGGGAAGAACTGTGTGAAATCTCAAGAGACAAGTTTTCACTTTGGTTGGTATCTCTTCTCCCATATGAGATTCCTGGGGATATTTCTGTTGCTGTTGTTTTTTGCTTGTTTTTTTGTTTGTTTAGGGGAGGGGTGTTCTGTTTCACCAGTCTGATGATCACATTGAGAAACAAATAGCATCTCTTTAGAATATTTGTATTTCTTTCAGGCCAGATATAGGACCAGGAAAAAGGCTGAACTTGCAAGGCAGTTGTTTCTAAAAGCATTCCCACCACACCAGCAGCTGGGATTGAGCAAAAAGGCTGGATGTTGCAATACAGTGGCATGCATACTTACCTAAGGAGGTGAAGACAGGCCAAGAATGGCTTTCAGAGGCAGGCATGAGTTGTAGACCATCTGAGGCTAGAAAGTCAGCCAAGTGGAACAGAATAACAAAGCACGGCTCTAGGGGAAAGGCTTGCACCAACTACAAACTCCTTTGCTTGGTTATCACTCTACAGATCAATATGAATTGTAAAAACTCAGAACCAATCATCTAATAGAATGTAATTGGCTGTACTTTGGTAGCATAGGGTGTAACAGAAAGAAAAACAGCCAAAGTAGAGTTTCCTTGGGTGCCTTTGGTTTTCAAGCAAGTCATGTGGAAGGATATAGTTTCTGTGGTTTTGTTCATTACAGAAGGAAGCAAAAAAAAAAAAAAACTGGCTTCATATTTAGGTTCTTCCACTTACTTGCTTCTTGATTTAGTTACAGTAATGATACTTGCTACCTGCATCTCTCTCATATGAAGTCTGCCATCCTTTGCATGGGACGAAGTCAATAGTGGAGGAAGATTCTCCATATTCATGCAAGGACTGAGGATGACGAACCTGTCATCTTGAAGATGCGGCTCTCAAGGTCTCCTTGGACAGTGACATCGAACTGTCACACAGGGGAGGATAATATATGGAATATTTTAGGTGAACAGTTTCCATCAGCCAAACCTAGGAGTGCCATCCATTAGTTATATTCATATCCCATTCACAGGGACTCTGTCATATGACTATTTCGTACTGGAAGAAAAACTAGGTCTAACTAAATCCTAACTCTGTGCCTAGAAAGTCTGGATAAAAGCTAGCAACCTCAAGAAATGAGGTTTGAGTGCTCACTTCAACAGCACATATAATAAAATTGGAATGAAACAGAGAAGATTAGCATGGCCCCTGCACAAGGATGACACGCAAATTCGTGAAGCATTCCATCATTTTTTAGTTGGTTAGGGGATAAGATCTCTTTAGATCAAGATAAAGAAATTAAATTATTAGAGTTGAGATAGGTTAGATATTGGATTTCATTCAGAAATTTAGACCCAACAAGACAGGAAAGACGTTTACTTCAAGCTGGACAAAGACAAATAGCCAAACCACTATGAGTGTAACATTTATAGAACTCATGACTCTCACACGGTTCTCCCTGCTGTCTGTGTAATAAAATAAATGTATTTACAAAATAAAATAAAATGAAACAAACATTTAAATAAAAAAATGGAGTTTGAAATCATGAAGATTTTAGTTTATATAGTACTACTTATGTGGCTAAGGTCAATGACTCCATCTCAAGAAGTGTCAATTTCTTCATCTGTAAAAAGGGAGTGGGAATACCAGACTCCAGCTGGGACCTCACTGAGCTTTGCATTCTGGGTAGAGATTCTACAGCTGTAGTATGTTTGAATATGGAGGCAGAGACAGCTCTCTCTAAGTATGAGAGCTAAAAATCAGTTGGCCTGACTCCCAGGGTGCATGCTCCAAGGTTAGCAAGAGGGGAGCTGAGTCAGAGATTCACAAAGAAACAGAAGGGCAACCAGCTCAGTAAAACAAAACCCCACTCGGCTCCCTGGAAAGAGGAATGCAGTAGAAATCTCACCCAAAAGCTAAGCCAGGGGGCCAGGCCAAGAAGAGGCTAGCAGACCTACCCACGGCTCTACAAAGCTTCAAGTCTGAGTACAGATTTCGATGAACCATTCCTTCCTCTGGCCAGACAGGAATTCCCTTTTGTCACTCTCCATGACTCACACACCTGTGGCTAGGTGTTGACTGACAGAGAACTTACTGCTTAAAGCTAAGATAGTTTGAGAGCCTGGTACAAGGAATAATCAGGAAGAGCAGCTCTAACTCCAAGGTAGGAGAAAGCCAAGGGGGGACATCAAGACAAGTGCTGATCCGCCATTATGATGGACGGATCTGGGCCCAGGTGTCCTGCTCAAACTATGGCACCAGCCAAAGACATTACATGCAGTAAACTTCGAACCCCTACCCAGATCTACCCAATGGACAGGGCATTCTTCACAGTTGAGTGGAAAGTGGGGACTGACTTTCACACGAACTCTGGTGCCCCATATTTGACCATGTCCCCTGGATGGGGAGGCCTGGTGGCACTCAGAGAAAGGATAGCAGGCTACCAAAAAGAGACTCGATACCCTATGAGCATATACAGGGGGAGGAGGTCCCCCTCAGGAACAGTCATAGGGGAGGGGAGTAGGGGGAAAATGGGAGGGAGGGAGGAATGGGAAGATGCAAGGGATGGAATAACAATTGAGATGTAATATGAATAAATTAATAAACTATATTAAACAAATAAAAGAATAAAAGACAAGTGCTGAAGGCTGGACATCCACATCCCTAAAAGTGAAGGTGGCAGGGGGCTCAGTGCAGACAGCAAAAGAGTGTGCAAAAGAGCAACAACGGCACCCTGGGTGGCTAAGAGAAAACTAATAATTGAAAGTGAATCTGCAGTTTGGCAGTCCTGAGCCTGAGAGTGGGTAGCTTGCTTCTGCCTTCTCTTTACATGTGGAGGCACACCAGCTAGAAGAGTTGCCACTCCACGGTGTATGCACCGAGCAGTCTTCAGAAAGAGGGAGAATATGCCTGGGTGACAGACTTCAAGAGTAATCTCAGACCCTTAGGCAGAAGCCAAACCAAACTATTGAAAGATTAGTGAAGCTCTCAGGGCTCATCAGAGAAGCTTCTTTGTACGCGGTGCGTGGCTGCTAACTGGTCAAAGTACAGAGAAGACTGTGGAGTGCTTAGCCACAAATGGGACATCTCGCTGAGGGCTCAGGGACCACCATGGGAGAAGGGATGGGAGAATTGTAAGAAAGAAGCAAAGGTTGGGAAGGAGCAGGGAGAAGCAGTGTCTTCTGGGAATGCAAGGCTCACAGTAGCTGTGGTTGGCTGCATAGGACTTGTGCAAGGGCAACCAATCAACACTCTAGCCTGAAGGGATTGCCGAGCTCGCACACCTAACTGAGCAGCAATAGTCAGCTGACAGCTTCTGGGGAAACTGTTTGTGGTTTTGTTTTGTTTTGTTTTGTTTTGTTTTTTTGTTTGGTTTGGTTTTTTTTTTTTTAAAGGTTAACCCTAGTATGTCAACCATACTCCACTGGCTGGCCCTGATACACATCAGTGTTTAAACATCAGAAACTGGAGAAGAAGGCTTGTTTTTTAAAAAACAAGAACATAATTTCTTGGAAATTATGGGATATGTCTCAGAAGAGGCCAGGAAGATTTGTGGCAGTGAATATGATCAAAATACACTGTATGAAAGTCTTATAGAATTAATGAAGACCTTTTTTTTTTAAACTAAAAAAAAATTTATATGGAAGCACACACAAAAAAAACATGAATAGCCTAAGTCATGGTGAGGACAAAGAACCATGTTGAAGGCATCACAGTGCTCGATTTTAAATTACACTACAAGTTATAGTAACAATACCATCACACCGTCACAGTAGTGGCACAAAAACAGACACTAACAATGGGTTAGAATCAAGGGCCCATACAACTGTAACCACCTAATTTTTGACAAAAATGAGAAAAACCCATGTCAGAGAAAGGACACTTTCTTCAATGAGTAGTACTGGAAAGGTAGGTATTCGCCTGTAAATGAGTGAAGGCAGAATCAATTTAAACTGCATCAGTGATCTTAATGTGACCACAGCCTCTAATAAAGTTAGAAAGATCCAGAAAATATTTCAATATATAATACAGGCTAGGACTTTCCAAAACAGGCCCCGGTAGAACAAGCAACACTCGCAGGGAGTGGCAAATGGGATTGCCTGAAATCAAAGGGCAATGCAGTAAAGGAAACAGTCAGCAGGGTGAAGAGACCAGCTACAGAGCAGGAGAAAATCTTAGCTGGCATCTATAAAGAGCTTCAAAATTTAAACAGCAAAAGACCAATCATCAAGTCAATAAATGTGCAAGTGCATGAAACAGTTCTCAAAGAAGAAGTACAAATGGCCAAGGTGTTTTTAAAAAGCGACTCAACATCCTTAGCCATTACTGAAATGCGCAAACTGCATTGGGAATCTATCTCACCCCAATCAGAATGTCTACTGACAAAAAAAAGCAACTAACAGCAAAGGCCATCAAGGATGTGGAAAACCAGGGACCTGTGTACACTGCTGGTGCGAACAGAAACGGCAGCCACTGTAGAAATTAGTATGGAAGGGTTGCATAAAACTAAAAACGGAACAACTGTGGCACCCAGTTATACACTTGGAGAAATACTGGAAAGATCATAATGAGCATACCACAGAGACACCCACCTGCACATCCTATTTACTGCTGGGCGGTGCACAATAGTCATGTTAATAGTGCACCAGTCTAGATACCTGCCAACAGGTGAACCAATAAATATGACGTGGTGGGTATGAGTACAGAGAGAGCCAGATAGAAGGGTGTGTGTGGTGAACTTTAGTAAGCCATAAAGAACACACACACACACACACACACACACACACACACACACACACACATACACACACACACATACATACACACACACACATACATACACACATACACACACACATACACACACACACATACACACACACACACATACATACACACACACACACACACACACACACACACACATACACACACACATACATACACACACACACACACACACACACACACACACATACACACATACACACACACACACACACACACACACACACACACACACACACACACACACACACCCCTCTGATATGGAAATAGTAAGGGCACTATCAGGGAAGAGAAGGATCTAGAAGAGAGGGCAGTAGGGGAGACAAAATATCACATATTTCTCTCATTTTTCAAATCTAGGTTTAATTGTATATGTATTTGTAACATGAAAAAAAAGAGGGGGAACTATTTGGGAGAATGAAGAAGACAAGTTAGGTGGCAAAAGTGAGGAAAGTACAGAGATGTGTAGGTATGAAGATGTCATAATAAAACCATAACTTTTGAACCATTAATAAAAAAAAAATCAGCGAGTAGGCAGATGATGCACAGACATATCTGCATGAAAACACCCATAATAGAAAACACTAAAACAGGAATTAAGACGTTTTTAAATAAATTAAAAATCAATGAAATAAAAAAGTAGATGAAATATGTTGGTTCCCAGCTACTTGTCATCTTTAGGACGCACGTCTTGGACAAAACTTTTATTTTTATTTCCCTCTCTAATGAAGAAAAAGAACACAAAAATGTAGAGTTGATTCATTAGCAAACAGACAGATGTGGTGACAGACAGCGTGACCCCAGCACTTAGAAGGCAGGAACTTATTATAAGTTTGCGGCTAGCCTAAACTACATAGTGAGGCCCTGTCAAACAAACAACAGACAAAAGTGCTTTACTGTAATAGGTCTTGTTTTTCTTTCTCTTGCCCTGAAGCAACATCATAGAAAATATGAGGTAACATCAGAACTTTTACAAGAGCAAGGAATAAGTACAATAAATGAGAAAGTTGGGGAGAACTCTTCTAGAGAATAAAAGAAGTCATGGTGTTGAGGCATTACCACTGTCACATGGATTCTTTTGTCCTTAGAGGGGGACCAGGCTGCCTGATGTTTTGCATGATGGGGTTTTTGTTTCTTAGTCTTATGTAGAACACCTCCCTCTTGAAGTGATACATCAGTCTTGGAAAGGATCCTTTGCTGATGCTTGTTTCAGGTAAGCACAGGTCACAGAGATCCGGGCCAAATGGCTGTAAATTTGGTGTGGGTGGTGTCTACTAATTGTTAGCTTAGAGCAAGGTGGCTCCTACTTCACACGACGTACACTGGGTAACAGAGAACAGTTTTGCCAAATTAGTCAAATACATCCTTGAAAAACAACCCAATAGACTCCTGAACTCCATATCTAGCTTTCTTTAAGCTTTCCAACCACATAGACATGGGTTAAAAAAAATAAAATAAAATAAAAAATATATATATTTTAGCTTCTGAAAGTGAAAAGAAGATGGCACATTGTTTCTGTTGTTCTGTTCCAAATGGCTGCTCAGCGCCTCTCAATCCTTTCTTTAGTTAACGCTGAGTGACACCTTGAGAAACCAGGAGCCTTGGCCTGGGAAACACTGCTCATCTGTGTATTAGGCAGGGTTCTCTCGAGAAGCTAAACTGATAGGATGTATATACATAATAAAAGAAAGGGATTGATTAGACCAGCTTAAGGATGTGGTCTGGACCATAGTGGAAAGGCCAAGAAGCTGGTTTTTCAGTCCACAAGGCTGGATGTCTCTGCAGTCCTAACGCTAGATCCCTGGAAAATCACTGGTCCTCAACTGCCTCGTCTGTATTTCCCACAACTAAAAGCAACATGAAATCCCTTCATCAGGAACTGGGAAGGTGGGGTTCCCACTGTATCTCCCTGTAGCTCTCCTAACTGGCCTGTGCAGAAGACAGATGGATCCTGTAGAATGTGAGTTGACTATCACAAACTTAATCAAGTAATAACGCCACCTGCAACAGCTGTATCCTATGAGGAGTCCTTTCTTTAGCAGATTAACACATCTCCTGGTGCATGGGATGCAGCTATTGATCCAGCAAATGCCCTTTTCTTAGTGTCTGCCCATAAGGACCACTGGAGGTCATCTGTTTTCAGCTGTCAAAGGCAGCAGTGTGTGTTTACATTTTTCCCTGTGGGGTGTGTTAACCCTCCAGCTCTATGTTACAGCTCAGTTTGAAGGGCATCTTGATCAGCTGTCTCTTCCACAAAGCATCACACTGATTCACTATATTGATGACATTAAGCTGATTGGACCAAATGGTATTAAATGCTCTGGACGTGTTGGTAACGCATCAGAGGATGGGAAATAAACCTGATCAAACTTCCAAAGCCTTATGTATCTCAGTGAAATGTCTAGGAGTGCAGTGATGTGAGGTATGCAGACATATTCTTTCTCGGACGAAGGATGTGCTAGCCCCCTCCCACCACCAAGAAAAGGTACAACATTTAAGAGGCCTGTTTGGATTCTGGAGGCAGTAAGTTCCTCGCTGGGATGTGTTATTCTGGCCCATAGACCGAGTAATTCAGTAAAACCTCAGCTCTGGGTGGGGCTAGAACCAGGAGAAGGCTTCCCAACAGGACCAGGCTGCTGTGCAGAATGCTGGACCACTTGATCCAGGGGGCCTGATGGAGCTTTCGGTGCTTACGGTGCCAATGGCAAAGTAGACAGGGTTGCTAGCTGGAACTTTCCACAGGTTCCTGCCTTAGTTTGTTTCCTACTGCTCTGCTAAAGACCATGACCATAGGCAACTTGGGGAAAAGAAGCAGGCATTTTTTCCCATATACATTTATTTTATTACACATGCCTAAAGCAAACTACATACAGCAGAGAGAACCATGTGACAATCATGAGTTATATAAATGTTACATTCATAGTGCTTTGGCTACTTGCATTTGTCAGACTTGAAGTAAACGTCTTTCCTGTCTTGTTGGATCTAAATTTCTGAATGAAATTTAATACCTATCCTATCTCATCTCTATTAACTTAACTCCTTTATCTTGATCTAAAAAGATCTTATCCCCTACCTCACTAAACTTGATTGTAGACCTAAACTGTTTGTTCTTCAGTACCCCTCAGAGACTTGAGAAGGAATAAGACTTAAATTCCTGAGTGAACCAGCAGTGTAGTTTAGCAGCTTCCAAAGTGAACAAAATGACTGAGACAGTTTGCTGCCTGAACAGTCATCCAACACTCTCTACAACGTTGGAGCCTCATCTTCGTCCTTCTGGCCCAATGTCTCTGCCAGACTTATTCACAAGGCAGGAACTATTGAGGACTTGCTCACCCTGTCTTGGCGGAGTTCAGCCGTCAACTCTGCCTGTGTCTAAGCTGCCCGTTTTTAGGCAGAATTCTGTTTGTGGCAGGCACTTTTTAATCTTATAACTCTCAGGTCACAGTTCATCACTGAGAGAAGTCAGGCCAGGAACTCAAACAGGGCAGGAGCCTGGAGGCGGGAGCTGAGGCAGAGGCCATGGAGGGATGCTGCTTACTGTCTTGCTCCTCGTGGCTTGCCCAGCCTGCTTTCTATCAACCCAAAGGTGGCACTGCTCACAGTGAGCAATGTCCTCCCACATCAGTCATTAATCGAGAAATTGCCTGACAGGCTTGCCTACAACCCAAGATGACGGAGGCAATTCCCTAATTGACAGCCCCTTGTCCCAGATATGTCTTAGGTTTTTGTCAAGCTGGAAAAAAATCAGATGACAAGCAGTGAGCTGCTTAGACCTGGTTCACTAATGCACTACTTTTCCCGACCCCTTTACAGCCACATATTTGAGGAGCAGGTGTCATGGTTCACTTCTGTAACCCCAGCATTCTGGGAGTAAAGGCATGAGGAGCTTCAACTCAAGACCCTGTCCTGAAACCAAACCAAACCAAATCAGAAAAGGAGCTGGCTATGGAGACCCCAATCTTAAGCATCAATCCTCCAACTAAGATAGGGAAAAAATAAAATATCTGAAGCCAAACCCAACTGGTATCCACTCAGAGAGAACTGGTGAGGCGACACCTATAACTGTAGGACACCCTCTCTGAAGTGTCCTCGGACCCCACACGAGAGTTCACATAGCCTCACAGGATTCCTGATCAGCTATGGAGGGACCACTTCCTGTACTCTCAGGAGCTCACTTCAGCATGGTCCACGTTTACTTCCTTAAGTAATATGTGCTGAAGACAGACACCTTCCCCCTTCCCTTTCCTCCCCTCCTCCTCCTCTCCCTCTTCCTCCCACTGCCCTCATTCTTCACACCTATTGTATGTGGATATAGACATAAACGCACATGTCAAGCGCCAGCAAAACTCGTGATGCATTATATTCTGTTCCTCCCTCTCAAACCAGATCTCGAGGGCCTGGTTTTTCTGCTTCTGTGGCAAGGAGCACTTAACATACAACATTTACCGGAATCTACAGCCTAACCTCAAAGACAACTCACGCTTCCTATGCTCTAAGATAGTGCTATATTCATATCACTTTATTTAAATTCTCCATGCTAATGATTTGCCTTTCCAATTCACAAGAAAACTAAGACTCAGAGAGTCAAGTCATTGACTTTGTCCAAAGATACCACGTGTAAGTTTCATTTGACTCCAAGTCTATTGTATATGAAATTCACACCCTGTCCACAAAGCCAAACTGCTCCTTAGAGACTTTTACGATTCCTTTAGTTCACCTTGCCTGAAACCCACTATTGGATTATTAATTCCTTTCTACTAACAGTCTTCCAGCTTTATATAATGTTAAGGCAAGCATGCATTCAGGGGAAGTTGGCTCTTCCAGGACAAGGCCCAGGTCCAGCTGTACCAGACATGGTCACTATAACACTCTTCTGCTTTTGATGGGTTAAAGTCAGAATTGTGACCCAATGTTGTTCAGTGTAAAAGATATTTACTGCTATCTGGAAGTGTTACAGCTCTGAGGGGAAAGGCAGCTTGGCAGTCAGGAGCCAAGGAATACCACAAAGTCACATCACACAATAAACACCACACAAGAGATTTATTGGGAAAGACACGGGTGGCTGCCTGGACTAGGCGACCTTCCTCACCAGCAGGGAACCAAGCAGGAGGCAGGCTTTATATGGGATTTCTTGGGTGCAGGGGACAAAGTTTTCAAAGGTGGATAACTTCCAGGGTGGGGATTGGTGGGATTCAAGCCAAACTCAAGAATAGGTGGAGTTTGGTAGGTTTTCAAACCCAGAAGTGGACTCAGACCTTTTTCCCTACAATATCCCTCAAGAGTTTTAACAGGAGAAATTATTTTGTACTTGGGTTGTTTTTGTTTTGTTTTGGTTTGGTTTGGTTTGGTTTCCTGTTTTCAATGTGTCTGAGAGGCTGCAGTAGCCACCTGGAGGCCATGGTGTGATACACTAATGACAAAGACTCTCACACTGAGGATGGCGGGGTGGTGGGGTAGAAACACCCAGAACCTGATGATAGGATTAAGTCACTAAACCAGCTGTGGACCCAACTATGGTCAGGTATCATGTTGTGGGAAATAACTGCCTTTGTCACGTAAGCCATTATCATGATATACCTTTATTTGCAGCTGCATATATGCTAACTGATACTGCTTACATTCCCAGAGAATTTCAGAAGTTACATTTGGTACTTTGTAGAGGCTTAGGTATATTTGTAAACACCCACACCTCACCTGGAGACAGGAGCTGAGGCAGAGGCCATGGAGGGATGCTGCTTACTGTCTGCACACACATTGAGAGAAAACAGTCCATCTTGAAGGAAAGCTCATTAAGACCTAAGACTTTTTTTTCCCCTCCAAGACAGGGTTTCTCTGTGTAGCCTTGGCTGTCCTGAACTCACTTTGTAGATGAGGCAGGCTTCAAACTCATAGTGATTCACCTGCCTCTGCCTCCCTCAGTGCTGGGATTGAAGGCGTACACCACCACACCTGGCTCACAAATCATACTTAAGGAAGTTAAAACATTTCATCCTTGATGCTCATCATCCTTTTTGAGGTAGGCTGGGTGTTGCCAGGAGTTAACCTGTCTCATTGTCAATGAATCTTTAAAATAATAAAAAAAAAACATTTTAAAATGCCATATTATGTATGTCTCAGAGATTTTTGAAGATCTTATCTAACTGTTTTACTTTATCTCTCTATAGAATCATATCTATATGTTGTACCTAAGATGTATATTCTTGTGATAAAAATAGACTAGTGATTGATATTACTATGATCTCATACCTTATGAAGATGGTTTCAAATGTGGCAAACAAGCCACTGGGGAAAATGTCCTTATTTCTACTACAGACATAATTCTGCCTAAAAAAGGGCAAGCTTGGGTGCAGGCAGAGTTGACGGCCAAACGCAATAGTTCTTGTCTCATAAGTATGTGTATCAGATATTTTGGGCCAGAAGGCAGAAGATGATGCTCCAATGTTATGGAGAGTTTTGGGTGACTGCTCAGATAGCAAACTGTCTCTGTTATCTTGTCATTGGGGAAGCTACTAACGTGTATCCCCTGTATACTCAGGTAATTAATTTTATTCCTTCTCAATTCTCTGATGGGGTTAAAGACCAGATATTTTAGTTTTACAAGTAAGCTTAGTATTTTAGGGGTTAAGATGTTTTTATGTCTAGATAGATGTTTTAAGTCTATCTTATCATGATGAAATATGATAGATATTGATTTACATTCAGAATTTTAGATGCACCAGGATAGGAAAGATGTTTTTTCAAGGCTGCCAAGTACAAATAGCCAAAACACAAAGAATGTAACATTTATATAATTCCTGATCATTTCATGGTTCTTCTTGCTGTAGTTAGTTTATTGTATATATGTGTAATAATATAAATGTATATGTAAAAAATAGAAAATATTTAATTAAAAAAACAAAACAAAATATCATCCCGCAGGGAATTTTGCTAATCTCAGGAAGTAAACAACTCAAAAGCCTCAGAAAGTCCCTGAAACTGATTAGATTCACTAGGCCTTTCCTTCCCCAAGCTTATATAAGTAGTAAAAAAGACTTCTGATAGATACTGTCAGATAAGAATAGCTGCCTGGGAGGCAGAGAACAGCTGAGCTTCCTGGAAATGACAGTCTCCAACCTGTTGAGCTGCTTGCAAGTTATGCGTTGAGCTCCAGGTTTCCACCACTTGTGTTTCTAGCTTTTCCATGCTAGGATAGCCTTTTGATGATGTGGCCATCTCTGAGTCATTTCTGAACCCATAATTTTGCCCATACTCCTGTAAGTAGCCCTAATAAAACTCATTGTCCCACTAGGTTGATCTTCAGTTGTATCCTTACTTTGGTCGGTAGTTAGCTTCATATCTGGCATCTTTTTTTTTCATGTCTCTGCAATAATAGTGTCATACAGTGTGCGTGTGCGTGCGCATGTACACACATACATACACACACATTTTTATATATTGTAGAGATTTTATCATAGGGAATTTAGAAAATGGCACAGGAAAGCAAGAAAATGGAAGTAGGACAAAGCAGTCCACCTAAGAGGCTCTTTAATGACACATCTTAAATCCCCGTTCCAATGACTCATTACTTTAATGACCTTTGACTTCCTTTTTCTGCCCCATGTGAGTTCCTGATGTGTCACTATTCATTCACAAGCACTGTTAAAGCAATAAGCTTCTCTGGCCTCCTCATCCCTATTTCCTGATTTTCTCTCTTATTGTCTATTTCAGTTGCACCTGGCTGAGCCAGTCACTCAGGTGACCATCACGCTGAAGCCCTGGTACAGTGAGCTTCAGTTTTGAATAAAAGTAGTAGTAAAGATTGGGATCCCTGCCATGCGTGGTGCGCACACCTTTAATTCCAGCACTTGGGAGGCAGAGGCAGGTGGATCGCTGTGAGTTCGAGGCCAGCCTAGCCTACAAAGTGAGTCCAGGACAGTCGAGACTACACAGAGAAACCCTGTCTCAAAAAACCAAACAAACAAACAAACAAAAAAAGAGATTGGGATCCCTACACCTACCTCAAGCCCAAACACAGAGACCCACAACCAGATACACAGAAAGAGTGGGGAGGAGACCTTGGAGCACTGAGCTCTAAGTGGGATCATCAATTCCCTCCCCTCAAAGCCCAGGGAACACCACAGAAGAGAAGACAAAAAGACTGTAATAGTCAGAGGGACACAAGGAGAACTGGGCCCTCTGTGTCAACTGAGCAGATCTCACAGGAACTCCCTGCGGCTGAGGCAGCAAGCACAGGGCCAACACAAGTCTGCTCCCTGTCTTCTGTGCGTATACTCTGGCTTTGAGTTGACTGTTTTTATGGAATTCCTAGGTGTGTGAATGAGTGGGTCTCTGATTCCTGTGCCTTCTCTTGGGCTCTTCTGCTTCTGTTAGTTTGCCCTGTCCAACTTTGATGCGACGGTTTACGTTCATCTTATTATGTTTTATTTTGTCATGTCTGCTGTTGTCTCTTGGAAGCCTGTTCTTCCCTAATGAGAGACGGAAAGGAAATGGATATGGAGAGAAGAAGAGATGGGGAAGAACTGGGAGGAGTGGGAGGGGCTGTAATCAGCATAGGTTGTATGAGAAAATCATTTATTTGCAATAAAAGGAGAAAATGGAAAAATAAATTTTTTTCAATAAAAAAAATGAAAAATCTCTCTCCCTTTCAAGGGCCTGCAGCTGAGTTTTTCTCACAGCTGTCAGATCGTATCATACTTCTTGTGTCCTTTGTTTTTGTTTGATTCACATTCACATTATTTGACTAACGTTTCTGATTAATTTCTCTTGTGAATCTATGGGCTTTAAGGGTCCCTAAACAATCTAATGAGTTTAGTTTCTCGTCTCAATTACTGGAAATCCCTGGTTCACCTGAAGCCTAAGACTTTTCCTTATCCTTGACAGACATCAGTCTTCAATTCTTCCATGTCAGAGCAACCCACATTCAAGGCCCACACAGGGAAAAAGGAACCAGTGTCTGACTCTGCCTTGGAAACACTTATGACCCTGTTGCTCCTTAAGAAGGCCCATCCTAGGGTATGTCTTTCCCCTAATCTGACTTCCTTTTATGTATTCATTCTATAAATACTTTTTAACCAAAGACTATTAGTCAACAAAGAAAAGCCTGACATTTGGAAAGGCACTGCAGACGGGGCTTATAAGCAAAGCAGGTATGGTGTCCAAAGGAGAAACAACAGTAAATAAATAAACTATGATAGAAATAACCAGTCAAGTGATTTTTAAAAATCTGATAAGGCTGATTAATAAATGCTCCCGAGACAATGAGAGAGCCAAGCAAAGGGATCTGGCAGCTTGAGGACTTAGAAAACACTAGTCCAAGGAAAGTGTGTCAAGGGTTTTGACGAAGAAAAAGATAGAGGGAAAAGGGGAAACTGCCTAAGGTGGGGAAGACTAGACCAAAGACCGTAGACCGACTAGAAGGCCGCTGTGGCTGGAAAGTAGTGAGGAAGGCATATAATGATGTGACCTGTGCATAGAGAGGTGTACACTGTCAGATCGAAACGAAACCCCAGGACAAATGGCTAACTGTGGTGCCTATTAGCACACCAGAGTGCATGCTGGGCTCTCTCAGCAAGTGCCTGTTACATGCTGGCATCCTGGCTCTTCTTAGCTCTCCTCACCCTGCCCCCACCCTAAACTTCTCCAGCCCATGAGCTTGGCTTCCTTTCCCCCCCAGCCTCTAATTTCCTATAAAACCCTGTCATTTTGGCCATGCACCCTCTTGGCTCTCTTTGCCCTCCCATCTCTTCCTTCTCAGCTTTCTTGGTCCACTTGTTCCCACCCCCCAACCCCACCCCGACCCCTGCCTCCTCTCATGGCCCTGGTTCAATCTGTTGGGATTCAGATCTGAGACAAGAGGCCTGAGGTGCCAATTGAACCAAAGCAGACCTCGCCCCCCAGGTTCTCCCAGCATCCCTGGGTCCCCACCTGTAACAGGGCATGGCTAGCATACCCTGCCCTCTGTCCTTGAACTTTCCAGTCCAGCCCAGGCCAGGGCCTGGGATTCCCCTTGCTCAGCTGCTCTTCCCTATACAATCCAGACATTATGCGCTCTCTCTCTCTCTCTCTCTCTCTCTCTCTCTCTCTCTCTCTCTCTCTCTGCATTTTCTCTCTGTAAACATTTTCTCTCTCTCTCTCTCTCTCTCTCTCTCTCTCTCTCTCTCTCTCTCTCTCTCTCTCTCTCTCTCTCTCTCTCTGCCTTCCACTTTTCTGTCTCCCTTTGCATGGTGACTTTACTGACCCTTTCCTGTGAGGTCAGTGAATCTGCCCAAGACCTGCCCCCTGATAATTCTGCATTTATATACTCTAATTTGGCTTGAATTGGCTCATTTCGTTGGCCGAGATAGCTTATCACAATCTACCAGCCATGTTTAGTCTACTGCTTTCTCTTCCTGCTCTGGACTCTTCCAGATGCCTCTGGCTGTACTCTGCCTGCTATCTGTAATAAACTTCTCTTCACTCATACCTTGAAGAGATCATGTCCTTGTTTTCATTCAGGCAGAAAGCTGGTCATGCAGACTGTGAAACACATTAGGATCTTGATTCATGTGAATGGATGAATGAAAAAAAGAAAGAAAGAAAAAGGAAAGAACATGACTGCTCCTAGTTATGGTGGGAAAGAAAAGTTATTATAGATATGTGGGAGACTATAAGCAGAGGCAGACACATCTGGGAGAGCCCAGAGTGGCCATAACCCTAGGCCAGGTACAGGAGGGGGCAGGGCACCAGGTACAGCTGCCAAGAGGGCAAAGGTACAAAAGTGGCCAGTTGTAAAAAAAAAAAAACTTTTATTCTCCTGTTGTAATTGTTGTCAGTTAACCTAGGCCTAGTCTTGGAAGCTTCTAGCCTCCAAACAATCTAACCTAGGTCTAGAGTGTTCTCAGCCTCTGAGACTTACTGCTGAATAAGCTCACCCTTTCTTGTCTTACTGAGCTCTCTGTTCGCTGTTCAACTCAGCTGTTCTGGCTCAAACTCCTCTCCCAGGTGATTTATTCAACCTGGCTTTCGCTAGGCCTCTAAATTGCTCTGCTTGGCCTCAAACTAATTGCAGCCATCTTTTCTAATCTTCTGGTTCCTTCTCTGGCTTGTTCAGCCTTTACCTGACTTCTCTCTCTCTGCAACCTGTGTCTCTCTATTACTATCCTGGGAAAACTGCCTCCTAAGTAGCTTCCCTTTCCTTTCTAGTCATGTGTATCCTAGTCTGTCAAGTCTTCTCTGATTAGTCACCTTTTCTGACACTCAATTAGGCATCATTTTTAAACATGGGTGCTTCCTTCTACAGACTAACTTCACCTTTGTTTGGGATTAAAGGCACGTATCACCACGCCTGTACCTAAGCTTTTCTTTACCTGAAGCTTGCTCTATACCAGACTGGCCTTGAACTCAGATCTGTTTGCCTCTGCCTCCTGGATTAAAGGCGTATTTGTATCTCACTGGATCACACAGACCTAGAAGATCTTTGGATGTGATCTCTTGCCAGAATAGCCGTGTTCTGAATTAATGTTCCTCTACAGTGGGGAACCAAAATGGTTGGATTATATAGGGAAGAGCAGCCCCAGCCCCTGGGCTGAAGAGTTAAGGGGTGAGTATGCCAGCCAGGCAGGGGCCCTGTAACAAGTAGAGACTGAGGGATAAGGGGAGAACCTGGTGGCCAGTGTCCACTTTGATGTGTTAAACAGTCACCTCAGCCATTTGTCCCAGGTTTAAAACCTAACTGTAAAGAGTGTTGCCTGACTTGAACTCTCTCTGATTGCAGGGTTGTTTGGGTCCAGCAAGCTAGGAAGCAGAGAAATAGGGTACTTAAGTGATCCAAGAAAATGTGGGCTGACAGTTTATCTTGTTTTCCTACTAGTGGACTTGGCAAGGAATGGACACATTAAAGAAGCGTGTATTGGGTTATCATTTATTAATTACTGGGGGCCATGGGACCACACCTTCCTTTGCCAGTCTCATGCTGCATTCCGAAGAATCCTGTTACCACATGGAAGCACCACTTCTCCAAGAATGCCTCTTCTTCCAGAAGATTCTCTGATGAAACTGACCCTGCTGATGACCCAATTCTTCCTGGCTCCATCCCAAGGCCACCTCAGCCTTTTCCTCCTGCCCCTCTAGCTAACTGGATTTTCTCTCCAGCCCTCTCCTCTCATAGCTACAGTGGAAAGAGCACCTCCCCTCTCTCCTCTCAACCCCCCTTCTGTGTCTCAGTGCCTAGAGGCCTTGAAGACCAACCAGCTGGCTGAAGAGCCACTGCAACTTTTCTCTGCAGGAGATACCAGGAATGCTAGCTGCTGGGTGTAACTTTCCTTCCTAGCTGGATTCCCAGCTCTGATTCCTAGCTCCAGCCTCTGAGATTATATCTTCGGGCTCTCTTTCTTTGTCTCCGCTGGCTCAGCTGGGATGCACTGGTATAGGTGCTGGCTCCTTGCTCCACTACAAGCTAGGAAGTTTCCTTTGTTTCTCTCTTCTCCCCATGCCTGGTGCTGACCTCAGTCACACCCCACCTTCCTCTGCATGTGCTCCGTGTGGGCTTAAAAGAAAGAAAAATGAACTTCTGTTGCACCTCCATGGACACATGCCGCCAGTCACTGTTTCTTGCAGCAGAGAAATGTCATCATATCTCAATCTTCAATTTCCCTTCCTAGACAAACTTCATATATATATAAAGGCTCAAAGGAAAGGATGGTGGTCTTGTGTCAAATATAAAAGAAAAACAGAGGAAAGGAGGAAGGATTAAACAAGGGACTGAGATCCTGGGCTTCTGTAGAAAGATAAGCTTTATATAACAGGTAGTACTCAATTAACTTCTGATCTATGAACTCTGTATCAAACTGAAACAGTGTCAGACTCAAATAGAGTCATCCTGCCTAGCATTTCTGTAACTTCAAGGCTTTATGACACCAATCTTAAGGAAGAAGATATAGAGTTAATAGGAAACTGATTCTATCATAACGTTAATTTTTAGTTCTCGTGAAATGTGCTGTTTGCTCCCTTTGTTTCTTTTATTTCAATATACTTATGTAGTCAAGGAAGACTTCAGGGGAAAAAAATGTATCCTAAAAGGCTGTGTAATCAATGATTAAAGTTTCTGAGCAAGTGATTTTGTGTATAAATAAAGCCTGTGAGAGACAGAGGTTGAGTAAGCCAAGCTGTGCCGAGATGTGTTTCCTCTCTGTTCATCTCTCATAAAAGGAAACTAAATGGTGTCCCGAGTCTGATGCCTCCCTCGCTGCTCTTCTAAGCCTAAGGCTCTGTCTTCACCTGGGTCTGGACCGTGGCAGTTATGCCTGGCGTTGAGGCTTTTGTAAGAGCTTCCAATGGCTCTTGGGATAGCACTGTCAGCCCAGATGACAGTTTTCATTTAAACCACACATAGATATGTATTACAGACTTACGTGCACTGTGTGTATTTGTAGGTAGTTCATAGCATGATTCCTTGTGACATCTTTAGGCATCCTTACTGTTGCTTTACTCACCTCTCCCTTTCCTCTGCTCACTTATTTTCCCACTTCCCTTTTCAGATCATTTGTACCTGAATAGTCCCCTCTCTATTCAGGGGACAATATTACAGTGACTCCTTCCAGGGTCTATTCCCGTTTCTTTTTCTTTTTTTTTTTTAAGATGTATTTATTTATTATGTATACAGTGTTCTGCCTACATGTATGCCTGCAGGCCAGAGGAGGGCACCAGATCTCATTATCGATGGCTGTGAGCCACCATGTGGTTTCTGGGAATTGAACTCAGGACCTCTGGATAAACAGTCAGTGCTCTTAACCTCTGAGCCATCTCTCCAGCCCCTCTATTCCCGTTTCTAACCATCAAAATAAAATAAGATTTGGTTCTGCCTCCAAGATCTATAAGATTCTGATTTCTACCAGAAATCACCTCTTGTTCCTGTCACTGTTATTAATGTTTGGTAAACTGCTAAGAGATAATCTTCTATAAAAAATTAAAGCAATGCTAACTATATTATCTAATTTCTCTGTAACATGGCTCTCCATCAACTTTTCTAAACTAAATCTTTTTTTATATTTTACTTACTTATTTATTTATTTTTACTTATTTATTTATTTATTTTTAATTATTTATTTTTATTTATTTATTTATTTATATTTATTTATTTATTTATTTATTTATTTATTTATTTATTTATTTTTAGACAAGGTTGTTATCTGTAGTCCTGGCTAGACCTTAATTCACTGTGTAGACCAGGCTGGCCTCACACTCACAGAGCTCCTCCTACCTCAGCCAACTGTTAGGATTAAAGGCGTGTAGTGCACTAGGCTTCCATACTAAATCTTGGACAATATCAATCTAATAAAATAGATCAAGTCAGGAACCATAGGTAGGAATCATGAAAATGTAAATATTAGCCCAGTGTGGTGGCGCACGCCTTTAATCACAGCACTCGGGAGGCAGAGGCAAGCGGATCACTGTGAGTTCAAAGCCAGCCTGGTCTACAAAGTGAGTCTAGGACAGCCAAGGATCCACAGAGAAACCCTGTCTCAAAAAACACCAAAAATAAATAAATAAATAAAAGAAAACTTAGATATTAAATACCAGTTGTTCTTAAAATTTGGAGCTAACCAGCTGTTCCTATCTTCTGAAGATGGTTCTCCTGCGCACTACCCAGCTCCATCCACATCAGACCCTCAGTAGCATTTCCTAGGGAAGTGAAACATTAAGTAACATTAATAAATGCGATGTGACCCTTTGGGTGCACAGAATGTGCTGATGCTTGGCCAACACGAGGAAGGATGGGCCACAGTTCCGGGAAGAAAAGCTTCCGTTAAACCTGCAAGGTTGATTAACTGATTACATTGTCAGTGACTATAGAGCTTCTAATGTTGCAAGTGCACAGACTAATTACCATTTATCTTGGACTGTATCTATTCCCCTTAATAGCCATTCCTTGCCCTCCTCTAGCTCTGATCTTACTTCTTGTGACTCACAAGCAAAACCTTTTAAATTGCATTAACGAAGCAGACCACTGGTTTCCATCAACCAAGAACTGAGTGTTGTCAGGTGTCAACACCTGAGGCCGATAACAGGGATTTTCCCACTTAAGCCCACCTGCCTGAAGTTTCTACCAATGTATTTGAAAAGTGTCTACAACTTTCTTTGTTCTATAACTATAAAAAACTTCATCACTCCGTTACCACATTGGGACGTGGAATTTGAAGTAACCTAAACTTGTGTTGTGGGGTGAAGACCCAAGGACCACTCCGCATGACCAAAGCTGCCATTGAGAGCCTGGGGCCTGGAGAGCAAACACTTCTCACAGAGCAGCCTCAAGTGCATATTACAGGGCGGTTTGTTTTGTTCTGGTTTTTCAGACAATGAATATAGAAGAAAACTACATCCTGGTTGACAGTTGCAGGGGGAAGCAAGCAAGGAAGCTGTTTGTTGCGAGCCAAGAGTGTGCAGTTTGCTGAAGCATTTTGACCTGAGTTTCTAGGACAGTGTTGGGTGCTTCCCCACGGGACTTTTCAGGGCAGAGCTTAAAACCCGAAGGATAAAACTCAGGCTTCAACTGAGACAAATGGAGACACCTCTGCCTTGTTACAGTTGTGTTCCTAGTGTGTGGTCACTGGTATTTGGATCATGAGTAAACTATCTCTTAAATCTTTAGAGTGAGAGTTGCATTTTCACACTGACAGTTTATCAGTTTATCAGTCAGTTTATCAGTTTATCAGTTTATCAGAAGATCAGTGTGATCTTCAGCACCCTTGTTAACAGCCAGCACTAAGTGCAACCCTGTAAGGCCAGCGCCAAGGAGGCTGGACACAGGAGGCTCCCTGTGGCCTGCTGGTCAGCCAGTGCAGTTGAATTTATGAACTCCACATTCAGTGAGAGATTTAGACTCAAAAATAAGGGGGGAGTGATTAAAGAAGACAATTTCAACTTTTGCTTCCACATGTATCTGCATACATACAGACATACACACACAGACACACATACACACACACACAGATACAAACACACACAGATACAGACACACACACACACACACACACACACACAAAGAGACACACACAGAGAGAAAAGAGAAAAACAAGTGATTGCCTGCATTAACATCTGGTTTCTCAGAAGATGTCATGGAAGCCAGAGTACACTGAGATGGAATTTTTTTTTAAAGGTTAAAAAAAAGGAAGAAGAAGGAGAAGGAGAGGGAGGGGGAAGAAGATGGGAGGGGGAAGCAATAGGGCCTATGTGATCAATAGAAGATATTTTTACAAGAAGAAGGCACAAACACAATGGAAATGTGTGTCTGACGGGTATCTGGAGCCTCTGGGCAGAAAATCATTGACCAATCACTTCTGGGTTGTTCCTGTAGCCTGAGGTCACAGATACAAGTGAGTACCCAAGTTGACATTGTACTCAGCATCTTCAGTCATACTTAAGTCTGGATTCTGCAGTGACCTTCTGATTCTATTCAGATATTTTCCAAAACTGATTTCACTTCTGTTCCCCTTTGCTTTTCACAGCCACAAAAACCCAAAAATGAAGCAAGAAAACAAACACACAGGGCACAGAAAGTATTTCTAAGACAAACCTGCAAGCTTTATCCAATCCACAAAGGTTCTTTCACAATGTCCTATCTCAACTGGTACACAAATGACTAAACCATGGTAGAGAAAATTTAGGCCCCCTGGTGCGGCCCATAAGCCCAGAGGCAGTCAATGGTGACAAAGTAAATCTCTGTACAATCAAGGTATTGCTGTGGCTAGCTCAGCCGCCTCCTCTCAAATCCGTACATTGAAGCCTTAATTCTCAGAATGGGGGCACAGAAGGTATAGGGTCTTTAAAGAGGTGTAATTAAGTTTAAATGTGGCTCTTGATGGCAGGAGGTTCTAGTCTTTCATAAGGAAAAAGGAACCTTTGTCGTAGATGTAAACATGTTTTTGTTTTGATCCCAAGTGTGGGATAAGTATTGGATGTAAACATGTTTTTGTTTTGATCCCAAGGGTGGGATGTGGAACATACTTGTGAGAGAGCAGGTGATGTTTATCCACTTAGAATTCAAACCACCTCATATGGGGGCTTGGTTTTTGCCAGCTGAAGAACATCCTAGTGCAGACTCTGAGAGGAAATAGATATATGAGCCCAGAAGAAGAGGCTGGGCCTTGTTTGGGTCTTGGTATTGTTTGACTGTTCATTGCTCCATTTCGAGATGCTCCTAGAGAGAACCACTCCAGTGAAGGCTTCGAGGCTCCAGGCTTCGGCTGCCTGGAATCTGGACCAGCAGCAACTTTGGTGGAATTGCTGGTCTGTTGAAATCCTACTGACTATGCCAGGGGAATCGCTCCCAGGAACTGAGTTCAACAAGGTCTACTTCTCCTGTTCCCATTAACCTCTTTCTCTCCCATCTAGCGTAGGTAGGTTGGAAGGGAGGTATACACATTAAAGAACCCCACAGAAAGTAGGATTGGAAAAGGTGAAGCCTACAAACCTTTGCACATGAAAAGCGCAGGTGTGGGGACCAGTGCATGCACAGAGGAAAGAGAGTGTAAGGACCCGGTGAGAGAGAGATCATCTGCCAGGCAAGATAAGAGGCCTCAGAAGAAACACCTGCAGCTTGCATACCCCATCTCCACAGAGAGAAAACACACCCCTATCCTAAATCAACCGTGTCTGCA
Source organism: Acomys minous (assembly GCF_964271855.1). NCBI lineage: Eukaryota > Metazoa > Chordata > Mammalia > Rodentia > Muridae > Acomys > Acomys minous. Next base: position 104,108,856 of record NC_140491.1, read on the forward strand.
GTGTTCAGTCATGGAAGATGAGGAGACTTAAATATTTGTACACACTTGGAAGTAATATATTCAAATCCACACAGAGAGAGAGAGACACACACACACAGAGAGAGAGACAGAGAGAGACAGACAAACAGGGAAAGGTCTAGAAAACTGTTCTGGGGATAGAGAGATAGCTCAGCATTTAGGAGGACTTGCTGCTTTTCCAGAAGACCCAAGTTCAGCCACCTGCATACATGTGGTGCGCTTACATACAGACACTCGGGCACGTACATATACCCAAAAAAAATAAAATAATAAAATAAACAGTGAAACGGAAGTGAAAGACTGAAAGAGAGGAAACAATTGTGTGAAGCAACCGGCACTGCTGAGACCACTGTAAATGGTACACAACAAGCCAGCTTTAAATGAAATGATGCAGTGAGTGACACTACACACAGTCGCATGTCACATACTTGGTCAACAGCAGACCCCATGAGGTTAGTATGGAGGTGAAACCTTCCGATTGTCTAGAGATGTTGTGGCAGGGGCGAGGTCATCATGCTGTGCAGTGCTCATGTTTTGCAGAGATTCTTCCTTCTAACCAACCTAGTGTGCTGCCAGCAGCAGAGAAGATGAGCACTCATGGTCACATGCAATGCAGGATACTTGACAGTGGTTCCATGACTATGGTATGTGTGTGTGTGTTTTTGCACACGCCCATGCGTGAGTGCATGTGTGCGTGCGTGCGCATGTATTTTGTTGTCATTTCGAGACAGGGTTTCTCTGTGTAGCTCTGGCTGTCCTGGAACTTGCTCCATAGACTAGGCTCGAACTCACAGAGGTCTCTCTGCCTCTCCCTCCCAAGGGCTGGCTTAAAGACATACACCACCTCTGCCCAACAATGCTGTATTTGTGTATTTACCATAGTATACTTTCCCCCATTATTTCAGAGCATTCCTTCCACTTGCAGAAGCAGTTTACTCTATAATAGTGCACTGTGCCATGTGAACAGGAGCCTCAGACAGCTTATGATTCCCCTCATCGTTAGAATGCACCATTCTTTCCTGTATTTAACTCCATACTGTGTTCATTGTGGCTCTAAGCTACACAATCCACTGATAATTCTTTTTTTTTTTTTTTAAGATTTATTGATTTATTATGTATGGCTGCAGGCCAGAAGAGGGCACCAGATCTCATTATAGATAGTTGTGAGGCACCATGTGGTTGCTGGGAATTGAACTCAGGACCTCTGTAAGATCAGCCAGCCCTTTTAACCCCTGAGCCATCTCTCCAGCTCCCGATAATTCTATCACATTAAGAGACAAACCTGGAAACAAAGTGGAAAGTGATGACTACCAAAGTATTAAATCAATAATGAATGTTGCTCCCCAATCCAGCAAGTCCTTATCCACCAATAGGAAGTCTGAGAAGTTAAGGATCTACTTTAATCAAGAATAACATGAAAGACAACAAAGGGGACTAGAGAGGTGGCTCAGTGCTTCAAAGTGCTGGCTGCTCTTCCAGAGGACTCGGGTTCAATTCCCAGCTCCCACAGAGCAGCTCATAACAGCTCAAACTCCAATTCCAAAGAATCCAATCAGTGCCCTTATCTGGTCTCTCTGGGCACTGAGCCCATACAGTAGCACAGACATACATGCAGGCAAAAATGCCTTTACACATATAATAAGGTTAAATAAAATCTAAGAGCATTAACAACAACAAAGGATGAGAAAGGCTTCCCAAAGGACACCTTCATTGCAAACAACGCTCCGTATTCGGGACACAGACACCTGAAAGGACTTTCATCCATAGGGTTGCCTGGTTAGTGCAAGGACAACCACCTCGCTGGGGACACAGTGGGAAACACTGTGACATGACAGAGAGAACCCAGAGAGCTCACACTGCCACTACAGTGCAGAAACAATAAGAGCTTATGCATGACCCAGTCCTCTCTCAGATACTGCCCAAATGGCAATGTTCAACCAATGCAGAAGAAAGGCCTTTCCAGGCTTTGCTCATTGAGGCTTGTGTGGGAGCACTGTGGTGTCCATAGCAACAAAGTCCCCTAATGACACCTTTCTCCCAATGCATGTCCACTGATAATCAGTGCATGGTTGTATAATCATGAACATCATTCCAAATGGGAGAGGGCAGTGACCAAAAACAATGTGACTATGATGGAGATTGCCAATGTAAGTGACAGAAAGGGGAGACGTGAAGGAAGGATGAGATTGAATAAAAGACAAAAACAATAAAACTGAGGAAATGACGATGGGGTGAAAAGGAAGGAAAATGAAAACAAAAAAACAAAAAAATAATGAACAAACAAAATCCTCCAAGTCAGACGATTTTTAATTTTTGGAATGAGAGAGAGAGAGAGAGAGAGAGAGAGAGAATATACCTGGTTAGCTCATAGCAACCATTTCAAATCACAAAGATAGGGCTTAACTACTGCCTTTTGGAATTTAACCAGTTGCTTGCTACAGAATAAATCAGAGATTTTGCTACCAAGGGATTAAGAACACCGTCTGCATTTTTAAAGTTCTTATTAAGTGGCCTGTGTGAAAGGAAGGCTAATAAGCCACCTTGCCAAGCCCTGCCAGTGTCACATCCCATCTTGGGATTACAAACAACTCTGTAGTGACCATGCAAGACACTAAACAGCTCATCTCCTTCATGGATCACCTGGCTCCCATATAATCATCACTCCCAAACTTGGTATTTGGTGATGTGCGGGAGAAAAGGTGATAATTTTTCCTCACCTATCACAAGGTGCTTGGCTAAAACCCAGAAAGCAAAAGACAGATTATCCTCCCCCCCCCCCAAAAAAAAACCACACCACACAGGAGCCTTCAGAAAGGAAGACCCAAAAACCTAGGGGAACTACTTTTATGGACTGTCACACGGACGTGTGAACAGAAAATAAGAAGGTCTGAACTAAGAGACTGTAGCAAAGCTGTTGGGATTCTTCTTGGCCTTCGGGCATAGGTCAGGACATTCTCTGGAATGACTATCTTGCGATCTAGAAAGTAGGTCAAAGAATTCTTTTCCGGTCAGCTCCAGTGGGGGAAAGGCAGGAGAGGTTCAGACTGAGACCTTCTTCCATTTGTGATATCCTGAGTTTCCTTTACATTCAAGCACAGTGTCCCGACGTCCTGTGTTGGCATCCTGAGCTCTGACAAGGGACAATTCTGTGCATTAAAACTGAGTTAGTTTCCATGGGCCTGCCCCTAGTGTGATGCACGTAGCTGTGTTTATATGGCATCCACCTAGGCACTGGATGGCCTGAAATGCTCAATGCTAGTTTGGGGCTGGCTACTGACTATGCTACAGGTCACCAACAAGCCAATCTGGAGTGTGCTGACAACATTCTCAAGGGAAGACTAATGTGCTCTCATCTAGGGCTGTCCTGGCTAATGGCTCACTGTACAGAAGGAACCACACAGCCACACCCAGAGTCCTTGTGGGTAGAATGTGTGGGAAGAGTCCTCCCGCCCCCCAACAGTGTGGGCAGATGCAGGCTTGTGCACTTCTCAGTGCAGTATAACACATACTTCAACTGAGGCCGCATGCTGAAGAAATTTCCTTTAGAAGTTGTCTTAAAGAAACAACCGGATGTGTATAATAACTTTCACTCGATGGTGTTCTTGAAAGTGTTATTTATAATAAATAAAAGTTAGAAACCATCCAAGTGCTTACTTAGGGAGTTTAGCCAAATAAGCCTGTATGGTAACTGTCATACAACCATTTGTTGCTGCTGTCACTGTTTGGGGGTTTTGTGTGTGTGTGTGTGTGTGTGTGTGTGTGTGTGTGTGTGTGTGTGTGTGTGTGTGTGTGCGCGCGCGCGCGCACGAGAGAGAGAGAGAGAGAGAGAAAGAGAGAGAGAGAGGGGGGGGGGAAGTGGAGGAAAGGGGGGCTTATGACACAGCCCAGGTAAGCTTTGAATTCACAGTGTAGCCTAGGCTTACCTTGCATCAACTGGGCAACCAGCCCAGATCTTCATTGCAGGATTCTCCCCCACCCCACCCCCCACCCCCGGCCCCTTATCTACAACTCACAAACAGGATGTCTGAACAACTTACCTGTTTCCTGGTTTCACTAACAACATTGGTATTCCAAGAGTTAATGATCTTCTCTCACACATAGCTAGGATTGTGGTTGATGTTGTCGGCCTACAGGAAATTCTGCTGGCCAGACCTCAGGGACCTAGAAAATTGCTTACTCCATCACTTGCCACTACATGGTTGCCTCATGTCATCCTCCTCACCCCACTTGTTCAAGCCAGGACCTCTTGTGTGTAGCTAAAAGGACATGTCCTCCTCAAATATGAATTCAAACTATGGCACCAGCCAAGGACACTACATGCAGTAAACTTTGAACCCCTACCCAGATCTACCTAATGGACAGGACATTCTCCACAGCTGAGTGGAGAGTGGGGTGACTTTCACACGAACTCTAGTGCCCCATATTTGACCATGTCCCCTGGATGGGGAGGCCTGGTGGCACTCAGAGAAAGGATAGCAGGCTACCAAGAAGAGACTTGATACCCTATGAGCACATACAGGGGGAGGAGGTCCCCCTCAGTCACAGTCATAGGGGAGGGGAGTAGGGGGAAAATGGGAGGGAGGGAGGAATGGGAGGATACAAGGGATGGGAAAACAATTGAGATGTAATATGAATAAATTAATAAAATATATTTTTAAAGTTATATTGGTCTAATTAAAAAAAATTTCACCAAATAGTTTATTGACTCAGTCCCTTGCCATTAGTATGTCAGTCTTACTCCACTATAGAGGATTAGCCCAGCTCCATCTTACAACTGGGAGGGTCAGGAAATAAAATAAAGAAGCAGCACAGCTCCCAGTTTGGGTCCAGCTTTGATACTCGGGTTTCTCACAACAAAAGTAGCGTTAGTGGATTCAGGGACACAAAGAGGTGGGGTTCCCTTTGTAGAGAAAACAAGAGAACCATCTGTTGACAAAGGGAGGAGGAAGAAAATACAAGCTCTGTTCTTACATACTGGAAGTCATAAAGCCATTGAGAGCTATTCAGAGATCAGATTGTGGCTGTGCACAGAGTACTCCCTGATCTCACCAGGAAGGAGAAGGGCCACTCGCTTGTCGCCAGCCAGTCGGGGTTACTCTGCCGGCAGACCTTAGGTCCCAAACTCACAACTGGGACCACCACTGCCTGCTGTGGGGGGTAAGTGCTTTTCTCCAGATTCTCTATGGTAGGAAAAGAGACTCCCTCGAGTCATCCCAGGTACAAGAAATCTGATACAAGTCGGCTGGGAAAGCTGGGGACCGGGTTGTCCTCATCCTGCTTGGGAAGAGAAGAGACAGGGAAGACTCCTGGGCAGCTATGTGGAGGACATAACAGATTTAGAAGAAAAGAGAGTTGGCCATTTAGTGTGCCGTCTACATAGGGACCTAAGCTCACTCCTATATAGCTACAACCCAAATAGCAATGTAAAATTAAGTTCCACACTGTCACCTTTTAAAAGAAGAAACAGAAGTAAAGTCAAATGTCCCTTTAGTGGGATACATATATGTCATCTTTGAAGTCCTCTTTGATGTCATCTGAAGTATGGAGAATTCCAAACAAAGTAGTGTTTTCAAAGGTTATATTCTTCTAGTTGTGAAGGTGGGGGTGGTGGAGGATTTTTTCTTTCTTTACGGTGTGTGTGTGTGTGTGTGTGTGTGTGTGTGTGTGTGTGTGTGTGTCTGTCTGTCTGTCTGTCTGTCTGTCTGTCTGTGTGTGTGTGTGTTTGTCCCCAAATGCACACACACATACCCCACGACGCACATGTGGTCTGAGGACAACTTCCAGGAGTTAATTCTCTTCTTCTACTATCTGGAAATCCCAGAGACCTAACTCAGATTTTCACGTCTGACAGCAGGCATCTTTTACCCTCCAAACCATCTCTCCAGACTTTAGAGCTTACTTATTGTTAATTTATTTGTTTATTTTACATCCTGGTCACAACCCTATCCCTCCTGACCTCCCAGCCCCACCCTCTCTTCCCCTCCCGATTTTTCTCAGAGTCAAGGAGCCCCACAGACCCAGAAAGACACACGTGGTATGTACTTGCTTGTAAGTGGACTTTAGCCATATAGTACAGATTAAACATACTAGAGTAGGCAGACCCAAAGAAGTAAGTGACAAAGAGGGGACCCAAGGGAGGATGCTTAAATCACAGCTTACAGAGTGAAAACAAAGCAGAGTGCAGCACCTGACTTAGAATGTGGCTGTGACTTCAGTCTCGGGACAGTGCTACTAACAAATGATTCCATTAACTGCCACCTTTGTCAGCACTGAGCTGTGGGGGGAGGGGGGAGTTGTTTTAAGTCCACCCCCACCTGCACCTCACATGCCAGGACCCTGACACCGAACTTTTCAATTTAACCCATCAGTACTGAGAGATGAGCCAAGTAGATGGCAGGAACTTCTAACCATAGTACGCAAATCGGTCTTGACATTTAATTTTTTTTTTTTTAAAGTCTATTTGGGGAATTTTTTTTTTTTTAAACAGAGCCGCAGTGAAGAAGATTATTGAGTAAAACTTACACAGGGATGACCTTTTCCTTGCCCTTTTCCTTCAGCCCTCCAGGACCACCCAGGTGCTTGCTGGTCTCTCCACCTTTCAGATATAATAACCTGCTTATAATAAGGGGGATTAATTATCATAGCTTTCTTCATATGGCATTCAGTCCATGATGGTTTTCCCTGAGGCTGCATGGTTATGCCTTTCCTCTGCCTCATGCACTCTTAGAGGGGAAGAAGTAGTATGTTTGGCATATGTTGGGTACCCCAAATATTTATCTGGATAAAGTTGTCTTTTGCTGCTATGGAGGAAATACGAACCCCATCCACTTAATTCGAAGAGAAAAAGCTGTGTCTAGACTCCTAAGAGGGGTGGCCTCTTTCACTCGTTTGCTTCAAGTTAGACAGTGGCTATTTTCCAGAAGGAACAGAGCGGAGGAAGGAAGGCAGAGGAAGACGGCATGAAATTAAAAGTAAAACTTCAGTGCCCTTTTGCTTGCCTGTACGGTAGAGAGCAGGGAGGTTTGGCAAGCTGGAGGGAGGGTGGGCGGCATCTCATCCCCCACCCTTTGCAGCTTCAGCCAGCACCAAGGAGTGCCAGGCCCGCTGGGAGCAGCTCTGGAAAAGGCCAGCTAGAGGTGGGAGAGGCAATCCTTTCCTGTTTGCCCTTCCAGAGGCCTTGTCAAGATGTTCTGTAGTACCTTAAAATACAAATTAGGAAACCACAAATTATTCTCAAACCATACTAGCCTAACATTTATTATGTTGATCTTCTTGATCCTAAATGTTAAATTAAAAAAATTTTTTTAAGTAAAATGATCCATTTCATGCACCAGGCAATTTACAAGGTACTTCTTTGTCATGTGATTTCAGTTGCCTCATTTAGTCAAGAAAGTGTGAGTTATTTCTCTAGCTAGCTACATTTGATTTGTTTTAAAAAGACAACAAAAGCAAGCAAACAAACAAACAAAAAAAATAACCACTGCTGACTCCTTTAGAAACCTGTGACCTACAATCTTACAATCGCTCCGCCCTCCATCCACTAAGGAGAGGCTTAGTCACTGGTTGGCGTTGCAATGGGTGTGACTCACAGAGCGAAAAGAGAAGCACAGAAGCCTTTGCACATGCAGGTCTCAGAGTTCCGCAGAAGCCCAGGCACCTCGAGAGGACCAGCTTGATCAGAGCAGCACTTCCTTCCCCTGGGCACAGCAGGAAGGTGACAGACAGCAGCACAAGTCACCCTTGGCTTTTGCACCCCCAGTCATCTTCTGTGAGGTAACCGATGACTTTGGTTATCTGTCCCTTCACTCATCAGCTCATCCTAAACTGTCCTTGGTTTTCCACTCCCTTACAGAGTGAATCAAGTTGTCTTTCAGCTCTGCTCAACTGTTTTTCTTTAACGTAGTGGTAGTGTGAATACGAAGGGATCAGAGTCCATCTCACACAGAAATGATGTCAGTGTGACCCTGAAACTCTCCAGGGCTAGGACTCTGTGAATATCCGGTAGCATCCTGTGGTCACAACTAAATACTCTCTGTCCCTCTTCCTCTCTCCCTCCCTCTCTCCATCCTTCCATCCCTATTTGACAGCTTCTGGGACTCCTGGGACTTAGAAATATTCTTTCTTGGGGCCAGAGAGATTGCTCAGTGGTTAAGAGCGCTGGCTGTTCTTCCAGAGGACCCAGGTTCAATTCCCAGCACCCACATGGCAGCTCACAGCTGTCTATAACTACTGTTACAGATGATTAGGAATGAGAAATTGGTGAGCGCAGAGATCCAAAAGTTGTGGGCATCTTAAGAGTGTCTCAGGGGTAGAACAATTAACTGCCAACAGTGGCCTGGTCTGTTTCTCTACCTGCTTTCCCAATATTATCAGTTTCCACGAACACATGTGGGTGATCACTGAACTGGAAGAGAAAATAATGTTGGGAATGAAGAAAAGATATTTCTCTTTTGAAAATAATTTATTAATTTTTATTTTATGTACATTTGTGTTTTGCCTACATGTGTGAGGAAGTCAAATCCTCTGGAACTGGAGTTACAGGCAGCTGTGAGCCGCCGCGTGGTTGCTGGGAGTTGAACCCAGGTCCTCTGGAAGAGCAGCCATCGCTCTTAACCATTGAGCAATCTCTCCAGCCCCAAGAAAGGGTGCTTCTTAAGGTGCACACTGGTTCCTGGGTTCTGAGTTGTCAAAAAGAAAAAGAAAAGAAACCTGCTCAGATAGTTGTTCTACATTTTATGATAAAGTGGGATTTCAAATACCAAGCCGCTACACACTTGGTTTTTGGGCAGATGGGGGCAATAATCCTGTAAAGCCTCATGACACTCTCAGCCCCAAGCTACAGACTGGGTTTTATTTATCTTAGTGTCACTTGGCACATGTCAAATGCTCTGAAATATCCTTGGCTAGATGAGGCATGAAGTGAGAATGAAGACTTCTTTCGTGCATATTTTCACATATGAAAATGGTGCCCAGGTTTTGGAATAAGTCTCAATGTTTAAATATGAAGAAAACTTGTTGCTTCATACATTGCAAGACCCTTATAGCAAATGTCATGTTCTCAAGGGACAGAATTTTAAAACACTAGCATTTTCTTCTGGGGTGAATCTAACTGTGGTTGAAAGAATTTTCCTGAGGATTTGAATGCTTTCGCTGAACTGATGCACACACATACTCAAATTTGAACTTTTTTTTTTTGAATCTTTGTGACCATAAATTTTAATAACATACAGCATACAACTTCTTCCAGCCAGCAATTACTATTTTATAGCCATAACTCAAGAAACTGTAGACTTAACAGTGATTCGTAGTGACAGCTACTGCTGTCAGAAGCCACACAGACAAAACAATAAACCAAAGAGGACCTGGGCTGATTAATATTTATTAGCAAAGATGCTCTGGTGAGTTGCTTTAATTTAGCAGTGTTTTCCTTAGACATGAGTGGGTTTGTATGTCTGGAGAGGTAGGACAGGCACTGCTCTGAGCTGCAGGGGAAGCAGACCTGTGTGCTTCTCCGACCACACACTGGGCGTGGGGCTGCGCCTCCTGCAGGCACTCCGGTGAAATGCAACTAACGAAGCTTTGCTTCTTCCGGTTGTGGGAGGGAAGTCACCGGTCCAGGATGAAGATTACTGCTTCATCTTGGCTATGTCATCATCATGGTCAGTGTGGTTTTCGCCAGCTTCTCAATAACAAGCAGATTTCGTGTGAGAGTCCTTGGCTCCAATTTTTAATTCATCTCAGGCATTTCAGACTTCCTATTCAAGCGAGTTTACTTCCTTAGCCGTGTGAACTCGTACAGCAGGCATCTCTGAGAGGCCACTAGGTTTAAAAATAAAATTAGTTCAATAAAGAGGCAAAAAAATGAGTTCTGGGTAGTGAACCACATATGTAATATCTAAATATAAGAAGCACGCATGTTCCAGCGCGGTCATCATTAAGAACACTTGCGTTCCATAAGAAAACTCACAAAACAGTTCAGACGGACATCACTAAATGACTTCTGTTTGACTCATCTTGGTAACAATAACTCAGGTGTTGATTCAGAGACTGCAGCAAATTGAAGGTAAATAAAGATTTATTAAACTCCGTGTGTGTGTGTGTGTGTGTGTGTGTGTGTGTGTGTGTGTGTGGTGTGAACATAAGATGAGCTGATCTGGAAGGAACCATTTAGAAAGAGCTTTACTATCTAACAAGGACTTTGAGCATTAGCATCTATTTTTAGCTTATCGCCCGTTTCTATGGACGAGGAAGACAACTGACAAAAGTAAAATCAGAGGAGTTTATTTTAAGTTTCCTACTAAGAAACCTAAGAAGGGAACCCAGAAAGCGGAAGTGGGGACCGCTGGTGAGCACAGCGTTTTCTGGCAGCTGCTGGCAGGCGCTTCCTACCCTAACGCTCCACAAGGTACATGAAGGCGATAGTGGTCTCCTTTCCCAGTTCCTTCTGAATCTCTGCTGTACGACAGGGTACTTCCTGAGAGAACGTTTTCATTCCTCCTGGCAACTGATGTGTGTTCTTCTCCCCCACAGCTCCTCCCTCTTTGCAGAAACAGTTTAAGGTTTTCCAAGGGGGAAAGTCAGCTCTAAACATCTTTTTTTTTTTTTTTTTACTAAATGTTCTAATTTGTGATGTGCAACCCGCCTCCCTCCCCAAGGAAGCATGACGATTAAGTGAGATGCTATTGTGAGATTCGTGAGATAGGATCCTGAACTTCTTCATTATCTGAATTGGAAGTGGCAGCGGTGCATTATGGTCTTTGACGTTCTCTCCCTTGGTCCTAGAGTTCAGAGATCTCAGAGATCAGTCCAAGAATTCTCGGGGCTGGTGCGGACACTGAGTGATGTGCTGATAAGGAGGATGCTAACTTCCCTCACTTCCTTCTGTTCCGCCTGTTGCCCTTCGGCCTATGGTCAAGCATCGCACATCCCACCAAGGTGCTAGAGAAGTGAGCACAGTGGGAATGCAGGCAGCCTGGGTGGGGTCAGAATCACCCCAGGATCAGAGCTTGTACCTTGAAACAACTGGCCTATATTTCTGAATTGGCTTCTTCTATATAGAGATTTATTTAGGGGTTTTGAGATAGGCGCTCACTAAGTTGCCCAGGCTAGCCTCAGTCTCCTATCTTTACCCTCCAAGTGCTGAGATTATAGACATGAGTTACCACGCCCCAAACAAAAGGAAATAATTTTATCCTGAAGCTTAAGATAAATATTTATAGGTCCCAGCAACTGCCTAGAACAGCATTTCTTAAACGTTTCTCACTGTGGTGCCTTTGCACTCAAAACAGGCAGATTTTTTTTTTAGCCTGAAATACATGGATCTATAACATAGGCAATACAAAGCAAATATTTACAGACAAATCATAAAGATATTTATTTTGAAGTAGTTTTCATGGATACATGTGATTTTTACCAATTATTGAAGATGAAAACAAATTTACATACTGATGAAAAATGTGCTGGGTTACTTTTTTTAAAAAAATAAAATATATATTAGCTGAAATCTTGATACTGCAGGGCATGGCATCTTTGACGTTTTTTCCGAGTTGACTGATACTTTGATGTTTGATTGTTAATACTGAGAGTGCCATTTGGCATAAATATGTAGTGCAAAAATAACAGAAGTTCCTAGAGGCAACTTTGGAATTGTTGAAAGGTTTGTCCTAACCGCAAGCCCAAATTCATTTCATAAGTTGTTTGTTTGCTGGTTGGTTGGTTGTTGGTTTGTTCCTTCTTTTTTTTTTTTTTTTAAATGAAACTCAGGTCAACAATTCAATTTTTTTTTAAGGATTTGCTTATTTTATTTTTATGTGTCTGAGCGTTTTCCCTGGATGTACATATGAATGCCCTTGGAAGTCAGGTGGCGCTGGATAATCAGAAAGTAGACTGCCAGTATGCGGGTGCCTGGGACCAAATCTATGTCCTCTATAGAAACAGCAAGTGCTCTTAACCACCAAGCCACCTCTCTGGCCCTTCTGTGTGTTTTATAATCAAGCGCTCTATCACAATCTAGTCCAAAGACATACCATGAGGAAGAATGACCATAACAAAACAGTAAGCCCTTGCTATCTGCAGTTTAACTATTGCATTCTAAAGAACAGAACAGTCTCCCGCATATACTGCAAATACTGCAAATCTTCACATACATAGACTCGAATCCAAGCCAAGGTGTTTTAGGCAGCATCGGCTGGCACTGCCTGCACAAGGCAAAGTGTGTTCAGAACCATGGCTGCAGTGACGTCATTTAATGCCGCAAGGACAAGTCCTGCGTGAACCTTGGATCCATTATGTTTGGGTTTGAAATAATTTGTAGTCATTGCTCATTCAAAAACCTTTTATTGTTTTTTTTTTCTTTTCTTTTTGAAATCCCACATTCTGCTACATGAGCCTATATCCACAATCCAAAAATCTGTGGCCTTCAATTAACCACAGCTGTTACTCACATTTGTGCCTGACTTTCTCGAATGGAAATCTGAGGACTGTGGATTCCCTAGGAGCATTTGCTAAATTCTAGAGTTAGTTTGCTACCAAGTGCAAGCTGTCATAGCCCCCAACTCAAAAGGCTCAGCCAGGATGTAGGCCTTACAAATGCTGTGAGTGCTAGTGTGGGGTGCCGTGTATAAGTTGGTCTGTTGGACACCTTCTGTCCTCATAATAAGAAAAGTAGATTTTTTTTTAAATTGACAAAGTTAGTGCTTGCCAAAGCAGGATATGAGCAATTTTATAAGCAACAAAACCTCTCTGTTAAAACCACAAAAAATATAAATGCTCATCAAGGAAATGTCACTAAGATGGTAAGGACTCAGTTTCCAGGTAGTGGTCCTGGGTACAGTGACACTCGAGAGGAATCTCCAGGCCAGCAGTTCTCAAGGTCAAGCAATTTTGTCCCCTAAGGGGCCTTTGGCACTATCTGGACACATCAGAAGTGTTACTGACATCTAGTGAGTAGAGGCCAAGGGTGCTGGTAAGCACACTACAATACGCTAGCCAGACTTCACATTATTAATTATGGAGTCCAAACTAGCAAGAGGGCTTGATTGGAAAGCCCATGCTTACATCCAAGCAACAGACAGAGCAGCCCTTTTCATCCACAGAAGGTGCAACAAGTATTAAGCCAAGTTAGCTTCACCATCACTCTTCTACCACTTGGAAAGGTTCAGAAGACATGAGGAAATTGCTCCAAGTTCTTTATGGTCCAAACTCCTGCTCTACTGCTTGGAGCCAAGCGATCTGCACGCTTGGTTAAACAGTTGGTTGTGAGACAAACTGAAAGACATAGCTGACAAACAACTAAAGCAACTGAGGTCAATGCCTTCCTGCTAAGAAGGGCACTGCAGAGAAGTAACCAGAGTTCGTGGAAGGGTGGTTGAGGTGTCCTGCTGTAGTTATTCATTTACTTGTCAGGTGACTGTCAATCCCTTTCCATATACAGGTCATGATCCCGAAAGCCCTGACCTGTGATTGTTGTTCACGGATGTCTCTTGGCTAAAGTACTTCTAGGGGTCAAAGATACATGTTGGTTTGCAGCAGACCTGGTCCAATGACCTAGAAGAATGCAAAATACAGAGACTAAAGAAGAGCTAACGCAGAAGCAAGTGGATCGCTGTGAGTTCGAGGCCAGCCTGGTCTACAAAGCAAGTCCAGGATAGCCAAGGGGACACAGAGAAACCCTGTCTTGAAAGCCTAAAAAAAGAAGGAGGAGGAGGAGGAGGAGGAGGAGGAGGAGGAGGAGGAGGAGGAGGAGGAGGAGGAGAAGAAGAAGAAGAAGAAGAAGAAGAAGAAGAAGAAGAAGAAGAAGAAGAAGAAGAAGTAGTAACATTATTATAGACAATAACAAGGACAGGTTTCACAAAACAAATATCCTCTAGAAGTCTCTAGAACTCAAGCGTTTAGGCTGGGACACCAACCTCTGTAATGATCATCAGTCCAGAAAGGCTGATAGTACTTTTTCACAGGGGTGCATCCTCAATGACTAAAAAGTTTCTGTTTCTTGTCGCCAGGGAAAACTGTGTTTGTTTAGGGAGGAGTTTCATGGGAAGTGGAAAAGATGAGGCAGAGAGAGAGAGAGCTGCTTAGGTCTGAGGGTTTTGTTTCCTCCAGTGGTGGTAAAGATAGGCTTTCCAAAGGACAGAAGGCAGGCGATGCAGGATGCCAGGTGACTCCAAAATCCTGGCATTATGTTTTGTGCATAGACCCCAAAGCAGTTCAATGAAGTCTTTGTGGGGAAGGGAGGAGCTTCAACTTTCCTTTTGCAAATTGTTACTTTGTTGTTTTGAAATGTAGCCATTTCACCAGTCATTCTTACAGGGGAGCCTGACTCTGGGGCCCTCTCACACGTGTGCCCTCTCACACGTGTGCCCTCTCACACCTGTGCCCTCTCACACCTGTGCCCTCTCACACCTGTGCCCTCTCACACCTGTGCCCTCTCACACCTGTGCCTCCGAAGCTGTGGAGTCTCAGTATATAAGTCGGCAAGGTGCTTGCACATGACCTGTGCACCTTTGTGTATACATTAAATCACTTCTAGACCACTTGTAATGCCTAGTGTGTGAACACTGGTACATAGTTATACTGTTGCCCAGGGAAAAGAACAATGAAAACGTTTGTGTATGCTCAGCAGAGAGTCAGTTTATAAAACTACCCAATCCTGCACTTGACTGAATCTGTGGGTGTAGTTTCACACTTACAGAAAACTTTAAAACTGGTCAGTCTGGAGGCTCTAAGTGCTAGCATTTTATTGTGTTCTTATTCTCATACTTTTAATATATACACCGGAGTTTTAGTTTATTTATATATTTTATTTTCTAAACTTTATATTTTGTTTTGTATTGGATTTGTGTTTGTTTGTTTGGTTGGTTTGTTTTTGAGACAAGGTTTACAATGTCACTCTGGTTGGCCTGAAATTTACTATGTAGACCAGGTTGGCCTCAAACTCACAGAGATCTGCCTGTGTCTGCCTCCTGAACGTTGGGATTAAAGACCTGTACCCCATGCCCAGCCTTAAAGTTTTGGAAGCAAGTTTTATCTACCATCCATCTTAATCTTTGGATAGTCAATATAAATCATTGGAAAAGTAAGGTATTTTCCACAATATAATTTTCAAAATAAAATGTATCGAACTTACAGGTTTTTTTTATTTCACTAGTTGATGTAATAATGTCATTTCTGAGAAAAGAAAACTTATTTACCAGCCTGTCCTCACATGTGCCATTTAATCTTCTTGTATCTTTAGCATCTTTGGTTCTTTTTTCCTTCATGATTGGTGTATCTGAAGAGCACAGAGCGCACGTTCTGTAGAACTGGAAGCTGGTTTTCCACACATGATTAGCTCGGATGTGAGCAGAGGGCGCTGCTCTGTCCTTCCTGGTGTGTCAACCAAGAGGCACATGGTGCTGGTTTGCTCCATGACTAAGAATACTTCATTAAAGTGGGCTCTCAGATTTCTTCACTGTTAAATCACTATTACTCTCTTTTTAATTAAAATCATCTTTGGGGAACATCCTTTGATATTCCATGTTGTCATTCCAAACTCCATTGATAATTCTTGCCTGAGACAATTGTTAACATGTCGACTGCTAATACTGATTTTCTGACTGCATCCTTCTTTGACACTCGCTAGTTGGCATGGCTTCTTTTTCTGTATATCGCTGCTTACTGATGTTCATCAAAACGACTGTGTTTATTCATATCATAGTCAATGACTTAAGGACCCATTATGCTCATTTCTTTTGATGCTCAGATTGTGTCATACTTGGTGAGTAAAGACCTTTCCAATTGCTCTTGTGTGTTTTTGATAAGTGAGCAGCATCCTTTGAGCCCTTCCTTTCTTTGTAGGATAGGACATTCCAGGATTGTTTTATGTTTCCCCAGATTAATTTAACCCATGACTTAGCTTCTCCAAAGATTGTACTATTGAGCACATGGGCTCTAGGGCCGTGGTCTATTCGTTGTTTTTAGGTTTTCCTTATATATATTTTAGGTAGATCTAAGTAGATAGCTGTTCATTTATTTATTTATCTACTTATTCATAATGCATGCTGTGTCTTTCCTCTCATTCAATTCCACAGGGCCTTGGCCAGCATGCCCCCTCCTTCCATCTTTGCAGCTCTTCTCTTTGACAGTGTAAAACCTGACATATGTCAACCATATGTAGTTACTCATTTCCTCAGTCAAGTGACTTAAGGTTTGAGGATTGTCTGTTGTCTAGTTATGGTGAAGGCATAGACTTAATGTAATTTTTCTTGTTCTTGTTAAAATACATGTATTTGGGGCAAAGGTATTCTAGGAAATTTGATTTACATGACTGTCATAACCAGTCTGTAAGAGTAAATACTTTTCAATACATGAATTAAAATACATAGACTTTTAAAGGAAGCTTAGTGTAATGAGATACACTAAAGATATTTAAAATATTGTCTTTCATTAACACATTAATAGTACCACACTAGCAGAGCGGCAATCATGTCTTTAATCCTCCTCATTAAGGAGACAGAGACAGGCTGATCTCTGTGAGTTCAAGGCCAGCCTGGACTATGTAGCAAGTTTCAACAGTCAGGGCTACATAATAGGAACCTGTCTCAACAAAAAGATTATATAACAAGTAACAACAGCAATACAATGTAAACATACTGTGGCTGTAATTGATAACAAAGTCTCGTGTGCTACAAATACCGTGGAAGGGTGTGGCTGGTTTCGTAACTGAAAGATGTGTTAAGTTTCAGTAACAGATTAGAAAGAAATATCTAGGCTCTCTTCCCTTCTAGGTGGATTATTCCTTGAATTCTTCACACAGTCCATCTCCAAGTTCTACAGAAACCCCAAGGAGGCTTTCCTTGACATCCTAACCCTCCATTCATCCCAACTCCAGCCTCTTGTGTCCTGTAACTCATATCACCACAGGCCTAGCACCCACTGGCCTCATCGCCCCCCAGACTCCCAGTCCCTTTGGGAACCTGCCAGTCTATATATGTGAACACAGGAGAGCACAGGGGAGATGGTAAAAGAAATAGCTCCTTCTGGTATCAGAGGTTTTTCTGGTCCAGGGACTTTTAGCCTTGCCTTTCAGCAGCCTTGGCAAGGTCCCCATGTTTACCCAGCCTGGACACTGCTCAGCCCAGTAGCCAGGGAGCTCAGGGGTCCCAGTTCTCTCCCATGGGAAGGCTTGGTGCTCTGGGACACAGTGACCTTGGCAAATCACCTTGTGTCTCTGAACCCGTTTCATCTTCTATAAGTGAGGCAAGTCTTATGCTCTCCACGAGGCTAGAGAGAAAACCAAATGAGACTGTGTGCAAATCCCCAGTGGAGAAGCCTTGGCCAAGGTTGGCGGTGACCTCACAGTTTACTCCTCTCCATTCTGCCCCTGGCAAAGCTGACAACAGGAGAGGTCACTTCCTCTGTTGGAGGAACATCCACAAATGGTTTCCTTTTTTTCCAAATAATTTCTTTGAAAGTTTGATTTACAATGAAATTAGACATTTCAATATGAAATAACTATCAAGGGAAGACTTAAGCAAAACACTATATCTAATTGGATTTAAAAATGGGAGATGTCATTAAAAATCTCTGAATATGTAATTTTATGAGTGCTTTTTGCATCTCCCCATAGTTACACATTTTACATTATTATGTATTGGAGAAGCAGAAACCCTGCTGCATGGATGTTTATATGCAACACAGAGTTACATACTTGAAATACTGTCCATGAAATACTGAGTCAAATTTAATAGCCATTACTTTAAGAGAGGGTTAAGGAGAAAAAAAAAGATAGGAAAAAGCATTTTAGTAGCTATAAATAGGCATGATTCTGGAACCACCCACAGCTCTGCACTTCAGTCTGTGTCTATTGGTTTCTTCTGCAAAGTATTCGAGGCCTGTGTAATTCTACAAGAGACTGGATCAAGGACAAAGACACTGTTTGAGGCTGGAGAGATGGCTCAGCTGCTAAGACCATGTGGAGGAGCTCAGTTCTGTTTCCAGCATCTACACTGGGCTGCTGGCAACCACCTGCACCTGTAGCTTAAGGGATCCTATTCTCTTTTCTGGCCTCCGAAGACACCTACGCTCCAGTGCACTTCACACACATGCACGCATGCACGCACGCACGCGCACACACACACACAGAGGCACACACACACACTATTAAGTAATGCATAAATGTAAAAAATGAATAATGTGTGGATATGGCAGGGAACTTTCTAGGCCTCAAGGCTGTGGGGAAGAGAGAGGGCTCATTGCAAAGGTGATGTTCTTGCTGGCTCCTCTTCCCTACGCTGACTTAGGAGTGAATGCTGTTCCTGTGTGACCCTTCCACAGGGGTGGCCTAGGACCATCAGAAAGAGGTATTTACATTACAGTTTCTAACAGTAGCAAAAGTGACAGTTACGATGTAGCAACAGCAATAATGTTGTGGTTGTGGTCACCACAACATGAGGAACTGTATTAAAGGGTCGCAGCACCAGGAAGGTTGAGAACCACCACTCTAGAAGATTCTGATCCTGTTCTGCTCAGCTTTCACTGAGTGATGGGATGTAAGATTTTACTCTGTCTCTCAGACGGATGAGTTCATGTGTGAGGCTGATCTCACGACTCTATGCTGGGTCCTTTCACCCGGTGGTGGCCTGTGTCAGTTTTGCCTCTACTCTCATTTCTTTTCATCTGCATTTTTCTGAATCCTGCTAGGTCTGTTTTGGCATTCCAACAAGCAACTGAAAAATTCATTTTAATATCTGATTTGTCTACTCAAATTTATTTAAATGTCTCACATTCATCAACATGTGGTTGTTCTAATTTGAATTTTCTTTCTAATTTTGGACATCCCGGACACCATCTTCTATTGTACGTGAAGGAAGTGTCCCTGTCACATACAGGAAAAAGGAAAATGTTGCTTTGGGTGTTGGCCCTCCTATTCCTCTGTGCTTTTTTATGGAAGTACAAAGGGCAACTGAAGATAGCAGACATCACTGACAAGTACATTTTCATCACTGGCTGTGACACGGGCTTTGGAAACTTAGCAGCCAGAACTTTTGATAAAAAGGGGTTCCGTGTCATCGCTGCCTGCCTGACTGAGTCGGGATCAACGGCTTTGAAGGCAAAAACCTCAGAGAGACTTCACACAGTGCTGCTGGATGTCACGGACCCAGAAAACGTCAAGAAGACTGCCCAGTGGGTGACGAGCCATGTAGGAGAGAACGGTAAGAGATGAGAGAGGTGGAGGTAGGGAGGTTGGGAGTCGCAGAACTGACCTAGGGATGTGAGGACAAGGGTCCTTAAGGAGTCCAACTTGTCCAATGAGCATTAGGCATCTCCTCCACTATGGATTGTGTTAGACAGCCGCACTCTGAACTGGGAATATTTCCTTAGCTTTGAATATTGAAATACTCTGATAGAAGACACCACAGTCCATAACAGAGAAAAGCAAATGCGTGTGCTTCAATAACATCTTTAGGTCTGAGCTTCTGAACCTCAAACACAGTGGTTTAGTAAAGCCTCCAGGCAAATTCTGGTGCCTGAGTTCCAACACCTTTAGCAATGTTATCTATTTCCAATCAGGAAACAGCCAAGTGGATGGCTTATTTTCCTAGCAAAATTCAGCATGAAGTAGACTCATATCACGACTCTACCCATACAGAATAGTTTATAAATATACCCTGGCTGCACCATCTTGCAAGGCAGGAAAGTGGACCAAGTTGCTCTACATCTGAGTTGAGAATTCAGAAAGTCTGCCTCAAAAAGCATTTAAAAAAAAAATCCTTGGAAGCAGGAATAGAATAGCAGTGAGACCGAACTCCAACAACTAAATATGCATGATTTCAGCTTAGTCTCCCACTCTGTCGGCTACCACTTCCCCCAAAGTGCAAAAACATTTCAAAGCAGGAGTGGTTACAAAGGGGAAATAGTACCATCGTATAAAGAAAGACCTGTATGTCCATCAGAGAGGTCCCCATAGAAATGGCGTTTTCCCACCACGTCTCTTCCTCTCCCTCTCTGCGCCAGGTCTCTGGGGTCTGATCAACAATGCTGGTGTCCTTGGCGTGCTGGCTCCCACCGACTGGCTCACGGTGGATGACTACAGAGAACCCGTTGAAGTAAACCTGTTTGGACTCATTGACGTGACACTGAATATGCTTCCACTGGTCAAAAAAGCCCGAGGGCGTGTCATTAATGTCTCCAGCATCGGGGGCCGACTTGCATTTGGTGGAGGGGGCTACACTCCATCCAAATATGCAGTGGAAGGTTTTAATGACAGCTTGAGGTAAGGTGAATTGATTGGCTGAGAGTGTAATTGCTGCTAACATGTATGTGAGGTTTTTTAGCACTTTAAAATATTTCCACTTGCCCAGGGTTCCACAGCTGCTAAGAGGTAGAACTGAGATTTGAGCCCAAGTCCATGTTGAGTCTAACTCTTCTTGCTTTTGTATTAGTGTATGATGCCCATAGTGGGGTGACGTTACAGTCAACAGGTCAATTTGCCAACCAGAGGGTCATCCAGGGTCTGGTCTCTCTCTGTTGTTATTCCTGGCAGTTGCTAATGGAACAGTACCCATTTATTTAAGCCTCCAGCAGAAAAGCGTTAGGACCCAATGGCTGCCCAACGCACTCCAGCTGGACTTTGTAGTTGTATCCAGCAGGAAGCAGATGCTTGATTCATCTCACTTGAAACCAGAATTTGTAGCCATCAGCTCAAAGCCCTTAAGTGCTTTCTCATCAGGGTTCTGCAAAGAAATGGCAAAAAAAAAAAAAAAAGTGTGGCATGAAGACTCAAGGAAGTTTCTAGAACCTGGAAACCCCGAGGCTGACAGCTCCAGTGAGACGATGAAATAACCAGTATGGACCCCGCATGAGGAATTACTAGTCCCACTCCTTGTCCTCACACTCCTGACTGTAATAGACTGTGCCTGCCAGATGCTGGGTACACTTAATGCAGGCGAGCCTTCTGGGACGTAGTGCAAGCAGAAAGGACTGCAGAAGTAAATGGAAGTTAAGCCAGTTGAGTCATGCTGAGACAAGAGAAAAGACAAAATTGATATTGGCTTTACCTTTAATCCCCCCATTTATTTGTGCAATTAGTGTTTATTAAAGGCATATGTTAGAGTTCACATACCTACCACAGATCCACAAGCAGCTTACCAATGAAAAGGATAGACAATCCCACTGAGGTTAATAAAGGCTGAGAGCGCCAGTCTACCATGTGAACTAGTTGCCAAGCCTGAGTCTCCTAAGAAAAAAGTACAATGAAGTTCTTCCAAGACATCAGCGTGATGTTAGATAGCCCGGAGGACTTGATGAAGATGGATATTTGGATGAGGATGGGTCTGGGATGTGATGGAGAGCTTGCTTTTCTTCAGCGTTAGCAGATGCTGCAGATGGCTCAGGATCATCACACCTGGAGTAACACTGTCATGGCAACCTCCCCTCAGTCTCAGCTGATATTTTGTCCCATTCTGTATGCATCCAAATCGTAATAACACGCTAGCATTTAAAATGGTATTTCGACTGCAGTGTTTGCAGAATATGTCGGGTGGCTATACGCTGTCTGAAAGGAATCAACAGAAAGTGTTTATGTCTTTAGGAACCGAAGAACTTGTATTTGACATTGAATTATGCATGCAGCCTAGTCCAGTGGCTGTTCCAGAGTGTCTACATATAGAGAGAAGGACTGAGGGACGACAGTCCAACAGAGAGAGGACTGGGACTCTAAAGCTGTATTGGTTTCATGCAGACTTCACTTCCGTCATAAGCTTAGCACAGTGGCCTGTCTCCTGTCCCTATGCCATCGTCACATTCATTACATAAGGAAAGAGTCCTTCTCAAATAACTCTTTGGAGCTGCTGTCTCCCAGGTCCAATAGACATCAGCTAACAGATGAATAGAATATAATTATGTTGAAAAATAACATTTAAGATTTTAATGTAATATGCCTTTCAAAATCCATCAAGGTCAAGCTAACTTATATTGCCACTAAAATATACTTAGAATTGTGTATTAGTGTTGTTTCTAGAAAGCAAAATCTGAAAATAATTGAATTACATTTTAGAGCTAGAGCTTATTTTTAAA
Source organism: Acomys minous (assembly GCF_964271855.1). Lineage (NCBI taxonomy): Eukaryota > Metazoa > Chordata > Mammalia > Rodentia > Muridae > Acomys > Acomys minous. The sequence goes on from NC_140491.1 coordinate 104,130,927, forward strand.
AATCATATTGTGAGGACTGAAGTGTAGCTTAGTGGCCGAGCTCTCGCCTACAGGGTTCTGGCTTCAAGCCTCAGTATGAGTAAGACATCTATGGAGTAAGTAATTGCCTCTTTATGCATTCCTAGAGCAACAGTACATTAAGTTTAGGAAATGGTTATCATGAACTGCTGTGCAGTATGCTGTTTGGTTGAAAGAAAGGAAGTAACAACATCTCAAACCTGTGACTCAGTAAATATGTAGGCTTGAAACTGTCCGTAGCGATGTGAAGGAAAGGCTTGCTAGGCAGCACCCGGGATCAGGGTGGCACGCCAGGAATCGTGGTACTAGACCCTCCAGCATCTTCGGTCATGTTGCAAATCCACATTCCAAAACTCAAGGTAAACCTCTCCTTCCAACCAGCCACTGTCCATTTCACCATCAGGTACGTTCAATATGGAGACGAAAATAGCCTTAACCTAAGTGCTTATCACTTTACCCAGAAGAAAGTGGCTTAAGGAGACAAACACCTGAGGAGTGTGGGGCTATTGGCAGAGTTGCTCCTCCCACATCCGGTTCCTGTTCTACCGGTCAGCCTCCCTTGACCACCTTGAACTCCACTTTCTTCATCTTCAAAGTGACAGGGCAGAACAAGATGTTTGCTGACAGCATAGCCAGTCTGTGATTCTCTGAAAAGATTTATGAGACACTAGTTAAAAGAGTAGCTAACACTCTCCAAAGAAATGTGACTGAAACAAACAAACAAACAAAAAAACATTAAGACTATAAAACACGGAGGAAGTTGACTTCAGAATGCTTGTCTGGAATGAATGAAACCCTAGACCAGACCTACATCTCAATGAAAGCTTTTTTTTTTTTTTAATTAAAAAAAAAAGTCTTCAACTGTTCTTCTTACAGGCGGGACATGAAAGCTTTTGGAGTGCACGTCTCATGCATTGAACCAGGGCTGTTCAAAACAGACCTGTCAGACCCAGTGAAGGCAACCGAAAAAAAACTCGCCATTTGGAAACATCTGTCTCCAGACATCAAACAACAATATGGAGAGGGCTACATTGAAAAGAGTGAGTTTGGTGGGGGGGGGGGGGGGGTAGACGCAGTGTCTTCTGGGATTCGCTGTCCTGGCGGCATGAAGGAATCGCATACACGGGGATGGGGGGGGCGTTCTTTAATTTGGGGAGTAAGTCCGGTGTCACCTCTGGCGTCTCTGAGTGACTATGTACGGTTACTAAGAAGCTAACACACACAGCGAGCTTTACTGCTAAACATTTCCGAATTACATCATTTATGCCTCAAAAGAAGTGCCTGGAGTAGTGAACAGGGGCTTTGCACGGTAAAATGCCCTTTCCAAGGTGGCTGGCATCTCCTGGTCGTGCCAGGGTCTGAAGCCAGCAGCCTGGCTCTCAGCATCTTCACCTCTGTACACTCTTCATCTTATTACTAAACACAAGCCACTCGTTCGGCGTTGTGCAGGGCTCTGTGGAGGTGACAAGTGATAGAAAGATTCCGACCCTGACCCTTTTACTGTGCTATATATAGCTGACAACAAAAAAATAACCGAGGAAAACCGTGGGACAAGGAGACTGCACATCATCCAGAAAACAGATCCTCGTTAGGGCAACCCAGAGAGCCAGAAGTGACGTCAATGGTGTGTAGTCTCTAATTGCCCAGGGAATGCAGAGCCGGAAAGGGGCTCCGCCCATACAGGTCTGAATACGGCTTTACAATCCAGGAACGGGTTACTTGGGTGGAGGAAACTGTCAGGGTCAGAACACATGGGAAGGAAGTGGAAGAGGAGGTAAAGTGAGTCAGAAGGCTGAGTCAAGAGGAGAGACTAATAATAAAGACTACACACTGGTGACTAACACTGCGAACATTTACAACGTGCTTGTCACCGTCCTAAGTGCCTCACACGCCCGCTTTCAATCATAATCCCTGAGCTCTATGGAGTAGCTGCTATTCTCTCCTTTGTTTTATAGAAATAGAGACATAGAGTAGTGGCATGCCTGAATTTGTGCAGCTAGACAGGAACCCAGCACAACTATGCCAGGCGTTCTTGGGCAGTCCAGTACAAAAGTAGCAATGCAGTCAACACTTGAGTCAAAGCTCCTGTCTTAGGACTTCTCTCCCACCGCCAGCTTTCTGAACCTGTAGTGTCGTTTCCTTGATGTCCCTCAAACACCGAGCTCTTGTCCTTCTTCAGAGGGACAAGGTCTGCCTCCATGTCACACGATCCCTCTGATAAGGTTCAAGGTCAGCAGTTTGAGTGGAGACCCAGGACTCAAACGAGAAGCACGTATATGGAAATTTTCAAAATGATTCCCAACTCCCCCCCCCCCCCGCACCTCAGTATGCTACACTCACAAGCAAAAGGCTGATGAGGGTTTCAACTAGAATGCCTTGACCAACTTTCCAAAGAGTGCCTCTTGGTGAGCTTAGAGCCACCACCCGCCATTAGAAGCTGTGTAAGGTAAAAGACTGACCTTAACCCTGTTAGACTTCATACTTCAGAGACAAAGCCCTGCATATAAAAGAGATTTCCTGTATTAGATAATGATTTTGATACTGATAGTACCTATGACTCTATCACAAAATTCCATCCAGAATTTTTCTATTTTGGTACATAATCGTTGTACATGTTTACAAGGCATAGCGTGATATAAATACTAACAGTAATAAACAGATCAAAATAGCCGACATAGTGATTTTTCTCAAATATTTATCATTTCTTTCGGTTGAAAACATTCAAAATTTTCTCGAGCATTGAGCCCAATTTTATACTAACTTGTCATATTAAATAACAGTCATAGGGGAGGGGAATAAGGGGAAAATGGGAGGGAGGGAAGAATGGGAGGATACAAGGGATGGGATAACCATTGAGATGTAACAAGAATAAATTAATAAAAAAAAAATAAGTATTTCCAAGTCAGAATTTAGAAATGAGCCAGACTTACAGTCTCAATGCTGACCATAAATTTAAGGTCACCTTTCTTTGTTTCCCAAGTAGAACATAACATAAACTAGTCTTTAACACGTACTACATTCTTTGAACAACTTGTGGCTACTTAACAAATAGCACTATCGCTCACCGGGTTCCTTAAACGATTGGGAGCCCAAGACCTAACATGGTAGGTTTTCCCCTCAGAAGACACATTTCAGGTATGTTTGAAAGCACATGAATTTCATATTGGAAGTTCTACTTCGCATTTTTCAAGGAAGCCTCATACCAGTTTCATAATTGCTGTTTTAATTTACATTTTCAGCAACAACATACGCAGGATCTCTCTCCTCAGCATCCCGGTCCACACTTCTTATCTTTTGTCTCATCGCCACTCTGAAGGTCCAATATAATATCTTACAGTGGGATGAATTTGAGCGCTAGAGCAATTCACGCACTGTGGCTAACACATTCACACACACACACACACACACACACACATACACACACACACACACACACATACACATACACACACACACACACACACACACACACACACACACACACAGGTCCTGTTTATGGCCTCTTGAGAAACGTGTGTTAGGTCCTTTTCATGATTTAGAAATCAGATTGTTCGTTTTTTCTATTGAATTGTTTGAGTTTCCTTTATATTTGTTTTTTGATATTAAGCCCTTATCAATATATGGTTTGCAAACATTTTTTTCCATTCTATGAGTTGTCTCTTTGCTCTTTTAGCTGCCTCCTTTGATGCACAGGAGACTGTTAGTCTCGCGCAGTCCTGTCTATCTACTCTACCTTTTGTGGTCTACGCTGTACGCGTCAAAACTTATTGCTTGGTTCAATTTCAAAAAGCTTTTACTCAGCGTTTTACAGTATTGGGTTCTACTTTCAATTCAAGTCTTTCATCTGTTCAGAGTTGACTTTTATATTTAGGGTGAGATAAGGTTCCAATTTCATTCTCCTGCTTATGGATGGATAGTTTTTCCAACACTTTTTTTTTTTAATTGAAGACTCCAGGGCTCCAAACTATCCCCAATCCCTTGTGAATTTACTTGCCTTTCCGTTGGAATCTTAGGTCATGGCTCAAACATTTCATTTGCCCAACAACTGGGAGACATTTAACTTATGATTCAGGACAGAATCTTAGAGATATGGTGTGTGAGTACCCTCTCCATTCTCATATGCATACACATACAATCATGCACAAGAATATGTACATAATCATATCGCCTATAACACAGCACTATCTGGGATGGATTGGGAATCAAACTCATGACTTCCTAGAAGCAAGGACCTCATGGATTCTATACAGCATCCTTTCCCCACTACCTTTAGAGAAATAATACTCAAAGTTCTCAGACCAGCAGCATCACTTGAAAACGTGTAATAAAAAGAAATGCTAAAGACTTCACACCGTACCTACTGGCTCAGGGACTCTGTACGTAGAACTCAGATGTCTGGGTTTTAATAAGCACTGTAGGAGATGTTGCTGCCCACCCAAGTTTCAGATAAGACTATCTGGCCTGAAGAAGACACTGCCGCATCCTTTTATGGAGAATGGAAAACCATTCCCGTGAGCCTCAATGATAATGGAAAATTCAAAGTAAAGTCCCTGTCATGTGTCTTCCTGTTTGCACCCTAGCCTCCCACTCTGCTTCTCCTTTTCTGCCTAAGAATAAACATATTTTTGTCTCTTTTTTAATAGGTCTACACAAACTGAAAAACAATGCATCATCAGTGAACTTGGACCTCTCTCTAGTGGTAGAGTGTATGGACCATGCTCTAACAAGTGTCTTCCCCAAGACTCGATATACCGCTGGGAGAGATGCCAAGACATTTTGGATACCTCTGTCTCACATGCCAGCAGTTTTACAGGACTTTCTATTGTTGAAACAGAAGGTAGAGCTGGCAAATCCCAAAGCCGTGTGACTCAACTGACCACAAATGCCTGCCCCAGTCTTTGAGGTTGGCTGATTTCAGAGACTTTATCATCTCAAGCCCATTCTTTACCAGCCCCAACTTGGACTCAGTTAGACCGTGTTTCTGTTTATAAAAGAGAGAATTCCAGGGTCCTTTCTTAAGTCTTCTTTGAAAATAAGAACAGAGAAGAAGGCCTACCATACAATCCAGTCTGGCCTGATATAAAAAGCTTTGCCTGATTGGTAAGATGAAAGAGAAACTGAAAGACTTCTCTATCCAAAATCCGCATGATGCTACCTGCTCCTGGCTGGTTCAGGAATCCAATATGTTAAGCAGTGTCTCTTATCAAAATGCTGAGTGATCAGAAGTCTTTCATAAGTGGCTCTGAGGGCTCAGTGATCTCGCTGAGAGGAAGACCCAGGCTGGAACTCACTAGGTTCTGATAAGCTTTGATAGGAACGAGACAGCGATGAAAACATGCTGTTACACAGAGCACTGGGAGGAACTGAGAGGCTGTGAGAAAACAAGGAGGAAGGAAGGCAAATAGGGGGGCAGAAAAGGACAGGGAACAAAAGGCTGGGAGACTTCAACACAAACCTCCTTCTCCAGAGGGACACAGAAGACACACTACAGTCACTACTGTGAAAGTCACTGCATCTGGTCCCAGCCCCAGAGACATGTCACCTCTGGCTTCGTCTAGTTGCAGTCAGCCACATCAGAGCAGAAGCACACCAGTTCAGTTGCATTTGGCTGTTCCTCCTTTCAAGGGCCAGGCTCTTGGCTCCATTTCACGGCTTCAGACTCTGTGGCTTGCTGCCCTTTTGACTTCCAGATGTCCCAAGGCTGCCAAGATTTGCAGAATCCAAAGGAAATCCCTTCACTTATCTTTGCACCACGCTGGTCCAATTGCTCAACCTTCTAATTCTGTCTTTGTTTTCCCTCTTCCTGAAATGCTTTTTTTTTCCTTATTCCTTTAAGTTACTCCAATCTGCTAAACTCTTTCTTCCAACCAAAAACTAAATGACATGCAGTCAACCATTAACATCAAGCTTGTCCACTGCAACCCCCATGCTGGCAATGTGCCAGCTGCACTTCTGTTACGCTTTTGAGTATACTTTCTTCTTGGCTGAGGTTCTGCCATCAGCCTCTCCTCAGAAAAGGCTTGGTGGGCCACAGTGGTTATTTGCCGCCTGTTGGTTCAGAGATCCTATGAAGGACCTGCTGCCACAATAAAACCATCCTGAGCCCAAGGGTCGCCAGACAAAGCGGGGCATGTTTAAACTGTCCAGAACAAAGAGAACCTCTTCCATTTAAAATGTCTCCAAAAACCCTAAGACATCTGTGGGCAGCTCAGTCTAGTATATAATGGGGGAAATTCCAAAGAAGCTTCTAAGGAAAAAAAATGCTCAATAGTTCTGAGGAGGGGGGCGGGGTCATAAGACAGCACGGACTCATTTACTGTTGTGGAGGAACAGCCAAACATTCTCAAAAAGAAAAGCTCTGTAGCTACAAGTGATTTATATCAATTTTAATCTAACTGATTGACTCCTGAATTCTTGCATGACAAACAAGACAGTTCTGAAAGTCGCACTTCTCCTGAGCTCTGTAGTTCTTTCCCTGCCCTTCTTTCTGTTACTGGGGCTCAAACCCAGCACCTTATGCATGAGCCCAGCGCCTATTCTATCCCACTGAGCTGCACTGCACCCCAGGTTGTGTTCTGTTTGTTTCATAAAAAGAAAATGTTTATCGTTCCCATCTTAATTTATGAAGCGTTGTGCTAGCCAGAGCATTGCTGCAATCTGTAGTTAAACAACTTCCGAGCTCTCTTGTTTGGGATACCTACCGAAGTAAGGCCCAGAGCCACAGCCCTACTCGGTGCCTGGACATAGGCTGTAGCCCGAAATAGATCAAGCAAGGACAACCCAACCTTCTGCTACTTTTTGTAGTCACCAACTGGCCTAACCCGACTCACTTCACTTCTGTTAGAGAAATTGGATTAGAAAAGATTCCACTATGGATCTACAGCCTAAAGTGTGGACAGCAGCCACCTAGTCACACATAACGGAAAGTCTACTTTGGGCTTCAGTCTAATTTTCTCCTCTATGCCAGCTATACCTTGAGTATATGTGAATCGAAATGGTGAGGCCTGGGTTATGAGGCAGACAATGCGAAAGAGAGATTTCCCACTACAGTGATAGGGAAAATGGTCCAGCCTGGCGGATACTCCACATATGTCAGGGTCTTAGCACAGTTGCCATGTGTTACAGGAACAGTGTCATCCAACCCTCACTGCATCTCAGTCAGCTGTGCTTTTTAGACATGAGGGAATGAAGTCATAGCCCATCGGGTAGTTTTTGTAATTTAGAGTGCTTGTGATCTTAGACCAGGACTCACTTAGGCAGCCTCATTCCAAAGCCCACACTAACAACACTGCTGTTTAATAAAGAATCCAAGGCTTGCAGAGCCTTTCTACAGATTGATTCTGACTGATTGTAGAAAAGCAAAACCTTCATTAAACAGCCAGACATCGGTCTTGCCTACTCAATAATGATCATAAGTACAAGTGATGTGGAATTTTGAGAAACGTGTAAAGATACGGTCATTTTTGGTTTTGTAAACTATTTTTATTTCTTCTCACAATAAAGTAATAACAGCATTTTTACACAATGTTTCAGATATTTGAGGACACTAACCACATTTCTGGATTTCCTTTACCTTTTTCTTTTTGCATCTTTGTTGTTGTCAGTTTTGTTTACTTATTGTTATTTGCTTAAGGAATTTGTTTGTGATCACTTTTTTGCTAATCTCAATAATAATAATCTCAATAATAAACCCAAGGCCAAGAGTTAAAAAAAATTTCACTTTTAAGATCAAACAAAAAGAAAAACACCAAAGATTAGGGTCATACAAATACCAAATCTCTTATTGTTTTGTTTTGCTTGTGTTTTGAATAATAATAATTAAAAAAAACTTGGCAGAATGTTCAGGTCCCTGTGGCTAGGGACAACCTAGGAACTCTGAGAACAGAAATATCCTGGATGAGTTTGTGGCCTCTGGCACCACCACACTGCAATCTAAGGAGAAGGCCAGTAAATTGCTGAACCTTACAGTTTGACAGGAAGAGATCACATAACAGAGAGCCTGTTGGGACATTTCACAGAGAACATTCAGCATGCTGTTCACTTCTGCCCTGACACTCCTGAAGAATGAAAAGTCACCACCCTTCATTAGTCCGCCTTGCCAACTAGCTCCAATCACTAGAACACTTTTATTATTTTTGAGTCAAGTCTTTTGGGGGAGAGGAAAGAAAGGGCACCTATTCCTGCTTCCATCACTCTAATAAGGGTTTTGATTCACTTAGCTTTCCAAACCAAGCCAAGTCCCGCCCCCCCACGTGCTCCTCCCACGAGTGCCTTCCATGTATTTTCTATGAAGTCATCATGGCTTTTATACAGAAGATACATTTACTGTTCTATTTTACAAATAAAAAACCTCAATATTCAAATTTTCCCATCTGTAATAACCTGAGATTCCTTAACACCCCATCCTTTGAAGTGCTAGGTCTAATACAAAAGGGAAAAGGAGGTGACGAGGAGAAAGAAGAGCTGCATGTTACACAAGGAAGTTTAAACACACTGCGCTTCCTTTGAATTCTTTCTAGCACACTGGAGCCATCACAGAGTGGCAATTTGCAAATTCTGAATACTGAAAAAAAAACATATGACAAGACTCTTGGCTAATGATTCCAAAAACAGTCTTCATTCCCTGGAACTTTTCATTGTTTTCACATTGTTTCACATTGTTTCACATTGAGGGGCGGGGTTGAGTGCACCACTGCACACTGCAAAAGACGGCTTGTGGGAATCAGTTTTCTCCATCCACTATGTGAGTTTAAGGGGTGCGCTGGGCGGAAGTCAGGTCCTGAGGCTTACCAGCCACTGTGGATAGCCACTGAGCCATCTGGCAGGCCCCATGCCCTGGGACTCTAAGAGGATCGTGGAGAAAGGTAAGCAAGTGCTTCTCTCATTTCCTGCTCTCCAGCCCCCTACTGCAACAGTCTGTGTGAGAAACTCTGCTTCTCTTCATGAGCGTCAGTGCAAACTGGCATTTTCAGGGCTGACACATTGCTTTCAGAACAAAATAACTAAAAGTTTCCTGCCCAAGATCCTCATCCTGCAAGGCCTCCACTCTTCTTTAGACCTTGTCTTTCCTCTCTTCAGGCCACTCTTTCACCTTCAAAATGGAAAGGGATCGGATCTGAGGGGAGCATTCCATCGTGGTCCCATTAAAGACCCAGAGAGGCTATGTTGACACAGCAGGGCATATGAGGAGACAGAACCCAGGTAAAGATGCTTCTGAAAGTTCAAACCATGGGCTAACATGGTAAAGACACAAGATTTGCTTGTGCTTCCAAAATTCAATTCTAGGATTCAGAGCCTTGTTGCAGACACTAAGGCGATTTGTGCAAGAGGCAGCTCAAAATGAGCCAACCGTGTGGTGTAACCAGCCCTCCAGCTCCATAAGAAAAAAAAACATGAAAAATGCCTCTAATATTGGCCTAACTTTGCTTAAAATTTCATATTGTATATTCATTGTATGTGGCGCTATTTATACAAAGACATTGAATACCCTCTGCTCTCTCTTTTTCATCCTCCCCCACTCCTGTTGGTCCCTTTTGTTCCCATAGATAATTTCAAGTCCACTTTTGTGTCATTTATACAGATATACTTTTATGTATTTGTACAAAATCCAGGACTCAAATGGAAAAAAAAGTTGTCCTTTTGAAACTGTCTTAATCAGATAAATATAATTATCTCTGACTGCATTCACTTTCCTGAAAATAATATTCTTTGCTATTCTTCATGGCTGAAAAGCAATTCTTTTGTTTATATATGCAATATTATCTTTATCTATTCATCTCTGTTGCTGGGCATGTAGGTTGGTTCCATAACTTAGCTACTGGGACTAGTGACATAAGACACAATACTATGCATGTATCTCTGTGACATGTTGATTTGAAGTCCTTTGGGAAAACAGCCAGGAGGGGTATAGTGGGGGTCACATGGAAGATCTATTTTCACTTTTTTAAAAAATAAAGTGGACTAGTTTATATTCCCACCAGCAGTATGTAAGATAAGAATTTTCTTGGTCCACATTCTCGGCAGCAGGCAATGTTTTCTTAATGTCTGTGTGGCCTAAAATGTAAGTAAACAACATACAGAAGGTTACTGAAGGCTGTTCCCATGTTCAGAGCTATCGGGCACCCTCCTCATACATAACTGCATAAAGCCCGTGCAGGAGAGCAAGATTAGCTAAAGCCCAGGGGAGCAGCAGAAGAGCTGAGGATGCTGGGGTGATTGCCTTGGGAGGGAAATACAGGGACAACAGAATAACCTACCTGAAGGAAGACAGACAAGAAAACAAGGGCTCTGGGTGGAAGTTCCACAGGGTTCAAGCTCGACACTCTAACAGTGGCTTGACAGAGGTGGGCATAGACTGGAAGGCTCCTCTGTGGCACAAGGAAGGGAGGGACTCAAGAAATACAGGTTGGAACTCACCATCTCTGTTGAAATGTACAGATTCTTAGCCCCTCAGATTCTATCGTTGCTAGAGGGGCTTTACTCAGATACGGCACATATCCTACATAAATAGCTGGAATTTCTAGAGTCTAGAGTCTGAGGGAACAACAATCCAGGTGTCTCTTATCACAGCTGGTACAGGATGTGAAATTGTATTCCCCCCCCCCTCCAAGCTTTGGAAGCCTCCAATATGGGAAAAACACGGAGTGCCAAAAGCAGAGGGGACCAAGGTCAATGAAAGGTTAAGTTAACTTCCGATCTAGTCTAGAGGAAGCCCCATGGTTAGCCCAGGACACAGATCATGGAAGTATGCCTGGAGCAGCTCACGACCTGACGGGCATGGTAGACCAGCTGTGTGTGGACTCACCAAAGGTAGTTAGTTCCCTCTTAGACGCACGGGATCTGCAACAATGAATTCAACCACTCATAGCTTGAGAGTGACTTTCGGAAAATGCATCTGTATCACGTATGTACAGGATCTTTTTGTCATTACTAGTGGAATCATCCATCCATTAATACATAGTATTCAAGGTGAGTTGTACCTCTATTTGAGTCTGGCTAATCTTTCAGCCATCCTTTTAGAAAAGGATGCCACATTGTCCTGCAGGGCTCTAGTTTCCAAAGAGCGATTCACTGACAGGCAGGTCCGTAATGTAGGCAGTCATGGCTCCAAACTGTTAGATCCTGGAGCTAGTGAGATGGCTCACTAGGTCTTTACCTGCTTGCCACCAAACCTGATAGTGTGAGTGTGATCACTGGCATTCACACGGTGGAAGGAGAGAACTGACTCCTGAAAGTTGACCTCTGACCTCCATACGTGTGCCCCTCTCCAAAAAAAAATGTAAATGTTGGACAATTACCAAGACTCTCCCTGTATTTTTTTTTTCTTTCCTTAAGCCCACCCTTTCTGTTTTGTATACTAATGTGCAGAGGTCAACTCGCTTGACTATTAGCTAACAGCACTACCAACGCATTTGTTCTATAGGATTCTAAACATTTGTCTTTTTAGCCAAGATGTTGTGGCACGCACTTTTAGTCTCAGAACTTGGGAGGCAGAGCCAGGTCAATCCAGGGTAGCTAAGGCTACACAGAAAAACCCTGTCTTGAATAAATGGTCCCTCCCCAAAAAAAAAAAAGCTCAGCTTTTTTTTTTTCAACAGTTCTCTCTTAACAAACCACTTCCCTGACATGATGAAATGGACACATTGTGCTGATTATTATGTGGAAGTGACAAGCAGAAGCTGTACAGGTTGAAATGTGTCCCCATAAAAAACAATCTCGGAGTCCTAAAGCCCTAGTAGCTCAGAACCAACCTTACCTGAAGACAGTCTTTGCAGAGATAATTAAGTTAAAATGACTCTGTGGGCTGGTCTACAGAGTGAGTCGCAGGACAGTCAAAACTCAAAAATGAAGTCTTCGAGTAGACTTTAATCCAATAGGATCAGTGCACTAATAAGAAAGGGACATTTGGACATAGCAGAAAGAGAGGCATGCTTAGGTGGGCGGTGGTGGCGCACACCTTTAATCCCAGCACTCTGGAGGCAGAGACAGGCGGGTCGCTGTGAGTTCAAAGCACTCTGGAGGCAGAGATAGGCGGGTCGCTGTGAGTTCAAGGCCAGCCTGGTCTACAAAGTAGGTCTAGGACAGCCAAGGCTACACAGAGAAACCTTGTCTCAATAAACCAAAAAACAAACAAACAAACAAACAAAAACAAAGAACCCTCAATCTCAAAAAAACAAAAACAAACACACACACAAAGCAAAACAAAGACAGGCATGCTTAGAGGGAGGGGGGATAAGCTAACATACAAGGCAAGTTAGTTACCTACAAGGCACACATAAAGGCTGAACAGACATGGCCACACAGCCTTGAAGGAACCAATGCTGCCGCCATCTTGACTTCAGGTGCATGAAGTCAAGAATCTCCTGAAGCACGGCAATACATTTCTGTCATCTAAGACGCTCGTGTCTCAATAAAGCATCCTTATCTTCTAGCCTCTCCGCATCTTTAAAGAACTAACAACTTATTTAAAAGTCCTTCTGAGAGTCTGGAGAGATGTCACAGTGGTGAAGAGCACACACTGCTCTTGAAAAGGACCCGAGTTCAGTTCCCGCATGCATTGAGAGGCTCAAAACTGCCTACAGCTCCAGTCCTGGTGAATCTAATGCCTTTTTTTTCTTTTTTTTTGCCTCCGTGGGTCCCTATACACACATACACACATACACATACATGTACATGTAACTTAAAAATGTGAGTCCCCTAACAATGGGAGTAAGGATTGTCTCTGACTCTGTTGCCTGCCTTTGGATCCCCTAGCTAGGCTGCTTTGTCTGGCCTCAATGGGAGAGGATCCTTTTAGGCCTGCTATGACTTAGGATGCCAGGTAGGTTGGTATCCCTTGGGCGCCTCCCCTTCTCTAAGAAGGAGGAGGGAGGAGTGGGGGAGGGGCCATGAGGGTAGGAATGGGAGGAGAGGAGGGAGAGGCCTGGGATCAGACCATAAAGTGAGTAAATGAATAAGGGTATAAACAAAGCAAAACAAAAATGATAAAAACAAATCTTTTTTATTTTTATAAATTGTTATGAGGAATCTGTGTGGGGGCACTTCACATGGGGTCGTGATTGTAGGAGAAACTTCCTTAGTGAGAAGCCAGCTCTGCCACACACATTGGCTTGAACCTTGGCTGGAAAATAGTGACAAGAAAAGAAACTACCTCAGTCTTAAAAATTGAACAGCGGCATTTGTCAAGTCTTAGCATACTGCTAAAGAATGTCAGGAATTGTTTGTGTTGTGGGCACATTGTAATATAAACTTAGGTTCATGTCAGAACTCATTTCAATCTGTGACTTGAATAGGCTGGCCAAAGACAAGAACAAGAGGTGTAGTGCGACTTTTGTTCTTCTCAGTTTTGCAAGTGTGATATAAAGGACCGAGGAAAATCAGGATCAAGGTTTGTGGACTAAAACATGGACAATCATCTTTTTTTTTTTTTTTCAGGGTCTCTTACTGTGCTGATGAGGAAGTTGCTGCGGCATGGTCTGGAGCTACTCTGTTAATTGATTGTCCCCCAAGATCTTTAATGTTCTGCAAGCAAATGTTCACATAGACCAAGTGATACTGTGTAGCCTTGCCTCCAAATTATCCCTGATTGGCCAATAAAAAATGTCTACACCTGGGTTGGTTAGACAAGAGGTAGGCGGAGCTAAGGTTGGAGAGCTTGGGGGCAGCAAGATCATGGGAGACAGAGGCACAGGAGGAGGAAGAAGAACACAGAGTTGCCATGGGTGAAGCATGAACTAGCATACATATAGCCAGGAGGAGCTCGCTCTGAGGATTGGCGTGAGGGAGAGAAGCAGCTTAGATGAAAAGAATGAGCAAGTATTTATGGGAATGATGGGTGGGGAATTTCCCAGATCAGAATAATTAAAGCAAGTGTCCTGGGATGAGGAGCTGGAAGGTAACACGTTAACTTAGGGGGTTACATCTTACCAGCCCTAGTGTTTAAGGCTGGAAGGTAACAAGTTAACTTAGGGGGTTACATCTTACCAGCCCTAGTGTTTAAGGCTGGAAGGTAACACGTTAACTTAGGGGGTTACATCTTACCAGCCCTAGTGTTTAAGGCTGGAAGGTAACAAGTTAACTTAGGGGGTTACATCTTACCAGCCCTAGTATTTAAGGCATGTTGAAAATCTAACGGGTGTCTGTGACTTTTTTTTCCTATAATAACCACCGTAATAATCATATGTATTAATAGTAAATATTAATAAAATATTTCTAGAGCAAGAAGGAGAGTTGGAGGCTGGAGGGACTGCAAGGCCTTTGAATCCCTCACTCACCTCATAATTTCAAAGAAATTTGTACCAAGTAATTTCAAAGAAAAGGGAACAGGGTACCGGAAAGGGAGGAGCATGGGGGGGGGGGGTGGGGACTGGAAACACAGAGTCTGATTTGGGCAGGAAGAGATGGGTGTCTTCTATTTGGGGAAAGATAGGAGGGTTCTATTGCATAGTAAGAAAACTGACCTCAGAGAGTGACCAGAATAGAGGAGTGACCAGCACGTCCTCCCTGAACACTTGCAGGAACAAGATGGTGATGACGGTAGTGACGATAATGATGACAGCTGATACCCAACCAGCATTGAGCAACTATTATGTAACAAGGCTCTGTGTGGTATAATTGGTAATCGTTAATTAAACTGTGTTAATTGCATGCATGGTTGTCTCATTTAGTCTTTATACAACAGCCTTGCAAAACTCCTATGAGGAAAAGCAAAGCCTGGGTGGGTTTCATAATTGGACCAACAGCTTAGAGCCAGGGTAGCGGGTTGTGACTATCAGCCCTCACTGTCAGTGTTCTCCTAGAAGCAGCTCCAGTCTTTCTTAGGAGGAGAGAAGTTTCATCTTCTGCCATTGAGGTCACTTCACAGAGGGTCTGAATTTTAAATACTATCGTTATCAAAAAGTAATGGCCGTGACCATCTTGTTGAAGGAATGGACTCTCATACAAAGCCTCCAGTGGCCTTTGGTCTGCTGTAGCCCCATGAACCATGTTGCTTTTTTTCAGGTAATGATTCAGCAAAAGTGTCCTCTCGTGCTTTGCTAGCTTCATGTAATGAAAGTGGAAACCACAGGAAACTCTGTGGGCAGAGTGGTGGTTTGGGCTTTGTTTGTGTACTTTTTCTTTCTTTTCTTCTTCTTTTTTTTTTTTAAGACAAAATCTTATTCTGTAGTCCATGTCAGCCTCAAACTCCTAACAAGTCTTCTATCTTAGCCTCCTGATTGCTGGGGTTATAAGTGGGCACCACCAAACCCAATTTAGGGTCAGGTCCTGAACTTGAATTTTCACACTCAACATTATGGCATTATGACATTATGACATAATGACAATGGCACCATGGTTTAAAAAAAAAAAAAGGAACAAACTGGGGAGATCTTGTTCCTTTGTTAAGTAGCAAAGTAGCCCAGTGACAAGAGAAACTTCCTGAAAATGACTGCAAGTCAGATCTGGTGGCTCACACCTATAATGTCAATATTTGGGAAGTTGAGGCAGGAGGATAGCTGTAAGCTCAAGGCTATACAGTGAGCTCCAGAGCAGCTTGGACTACAGAGTAAAGCCCCCAAATAGAAAGAAGGAATAGAGAGGTGGCCCAATGGTTGAGTGTTTGCTGAGCTTACCGAGAATGTAAATAGAGCCCCATCACCCACATCTGGCGTCTCACAGCTGCCTCTAACTCCAGCTCCAGGGGCGTGTGATGTCTCTAGCCTCCACCACCACAACAGGCATGTACATACATATGCTGCCTCCCCCCTACCCACACACACATGTAGCTTAAAATAAAATAAATCCTTTAAAGAGTTAGGGGGAGAAAAGAAGGAAAGGCGAGAGTAAGGAAAGGAAAAATAAAACTGGCTGCAGAATCTGACTCAGGTTGCAGCCATTTTCAACAGCAACCCAGATGAGGTGCAAGCAGAGATGGCTCCTTGCAGAAAGTAAGATCTCGGCAGCACGTTCCCATATGATTAGAGGCCCAGCTGTATTCCTATTTCAGCAGAAAGTGAAGTAAGATTACCCGTGCTTCTGAAAAAAAAAATGTCAAGGACGCTTATACACGGTATGAACCCAAAATAAGTCAGAAAGTGTGAGCGGATAATAGAGAAAATAGATCATGATTAGATATTTTATGAGCTATACACATGACCTGACATATGTTCTCAATAATTTTATGAATTAAGTGACACCTTGAGGCCTCATTTTGCAGGTAAGAAAACTAGATTAGGAGAAGACTGCTCAAGGACACACACACATACACACACACACACACACACAACTAATTAATAAAAAAATCATTTAAGCTTCAAAGTATGGTGGCACGTTCCTACAATGCTAGCACTTGGAAGGGTGAGACAGGAGGATCGTAAGTTCAACACCAGCATGGGCTATGTACTGAGATGCTGTCCCAGAAAACAAAACCCAAAATCAATCAGAACAAGAAACTTTTACTTTATTATTATTATTATATTTGGTGGATTCTCTATATTTATTTTTATTATATTTACTATATAATCTTTTACTATATTTAGTAGATATAAATAGTCTATTCATAAACACAATCCACAGAAGGTATTTCAAATGTAGATGAGGAAAGACAAGAGGAATAGGTGATTGGAACTGAGAAAGAGGTGCTCCACACATCTCTTGCTCTCATGGGATATGTCTAAGGACCCCAAAAAATACTTATTCTGGTCACCATTTTTAATGCTGCCCTCAGAAAGATTAAATGCTCAAAAGGCACACTTCTGCCGAGTAGACATCATGCGTGCTGAACATAGTCTCTGACTCTCACGTCTAACATCCTTTGCTGGTGAGCCTGGTCTCCAAATGCCTCACAAAGAAGTCCTGGCACCCGCTTAGCTCCGAGGCCTTGTGATTTGAGTGCAAGACTGCAGAGGCCAAGCCCCTGACCAAGCCGTTTGAAACCAACTTATCACCCCACAACTTCTCCAATTGCTGGGCCCAGAGACTGCATGGAAACCAAGTGACCTTCCTCCTGCATCTTGATTCAGTTTGTTTAGCCAGCACTATCAAGTGGGCACTAGGATGTGCCTGATGCTCATTCAAAAAAGAAAAAGAAAAAAAGATTTCCCCAGCTTCTGCTTCTGCCTGAGCTTAAACACTGGGAAGTAGCTGTTCTTTATTCTTCCTCTAAGAATCACTCAGAAATGGAGCAAGCCAACCTAGCACGTGCCTTGTGTAACGCTGTGAGAACACAGCCAGTGAACAGTCCTCACTGTGTCAGGAAGAAAACAGTGGCCAAACAGGCTGTTGTAATAACCCAGAATAGTCCAGAAGGTAACAATCAGTGGTAACTGCGCTGTTTTAAGGAATCAAATGGTATTAAAGAGCCTGGTGAAGGGGCACACACGCCTGTAATCCCTGGACTCTGGCAGAGGCAAGTGTATCTCTGTGAGTTCAAGACCAGCCTGGTCTACAAAGTGAGTCCAAGTCCAGGACACCCAAGGCTACACAGAGAAATCCTGTCTCAAAAAACAAAAACAAAACAAAACAAAAAGCAAAACAAAACAAAACAAAGGGCAATAAAAAGGTAGTAAAGAAAGCCATCTCTGCCTGCCAAGCCCTGCTCACCTCGGGCCCCCATAGCTCACTGTCTGCAGCTTCTGTGGAGAGGAAGCATAAGGGAGCCAGTTGGCCACTTGGAGAAGCTGTTGCTCTGTGTGCAACAGTGAATGCTAAGAGCAGGTGGGGTTTTCTCAGTTAGCAAAGCTGCTGTACAGGACCCATCAATGCAGGGCGGCCACCTTCAAAATATAACTGCATGGGAGTCAGTCATAGCGGCTTGGCATTGACATGCAAATAAGAACGCCCAAGCCCCCCACCCCACTCCATGTTTTGGGGTCTTCTTTTGAAACCGAGTCACTAACCATGTGCTTTTTTTCTCATTGGTCCTCTGTTCTAGAGCCAAGGCACTTTTGAGACCAGAGAAAAGAGAGGGAGAGAGAAGGCTGAGGCTGTTAAAGCTGAAGACATTTCACCTACTCTCTATCACACAAAAGCATTGCCTTGCATAAATAGCTGCTACTCTAGTCTGCCAATCAACTGCAATAGCTGTATTTTCATCACAACCAGAGTGTACAAAAAGCTAAAGTTTGTTACAAAGCCCTCCCTCCCCCCACCCCCCACGTATTCAGGGATGTCATAGGGAGGCTTAACCCTGTCTGTAAACTTAGCAGGCTGCTAACTGTGCAGACCATTTCCTCACAGTCTCGCCCTCCTCCCTCTCAGGCCTGAATAATCACTTTGGCTTCCACACCCCTAGCTCCCTGCAGATCGGCACCTCAGAGGCAGGCACATCTTTATACAACATGGGACAAAGCCACTGAGGAATTTGTGGAATGAATTTCGCATCACTCGCTGTGCTTCTCCGAGACAGGGAGCATGAGTGACAGACAAGGCTTTCCCATTCCTGTAACTGTGAGGGCAGGGGAAGGCACAGGGCAGGCATTGA
This sequence comes from Acomys minous, assembly GCF_964271855.1. Classification (NCBI taxonomy): domain Eukaryota; kingdom Metazoa; phylum Chordata; class Mammalia; order Rodentia; family Muridae; genus Acomys; species Acomys minous. The sequence goes on from NC_140491.1 coordinate 104,149,405, forward strand.
CTGACCAGTCCAAAGCTAAGTGCAATTTGCCATACTGGATTAAAGCAAGGAACCAAAACAAACAAACAAACAAACAAATAAACAAACACTCTGTAGTTTGAGAGTGTAGAACCAGGAAGAGAGAACAGACTGTCAAGCAGATATGACCACCTCACACACAAGAATTTTTTAGAAAACCTTCCACTTCTGGCTGGTAGAAAATGACTAAATACCGTGTTCCCAGCCCATACGCGCTCTCCCAATAGCATCTTCGGTTTTGAAAGCTGGCCTTGCCCTGGGGATAAAACACAGCTGCCCACTCGCTCTTATGGCTCTACTCACTGGCCAGGCTCAGGACCACCACCCCGGTGTAAGCATATGAAAAAAAAAAAAAAACAAAAAAACAAAACAAAAAAAAATGCCAGAAGCTGTCCCCATCCATGCCTTCCCACCCTAAGCAGTCACAAACCCCAGGAAGGATATCCGACCCTCCACTGGAGCAGAACTTAACTGGATGAAAACAGCCAAAAGCATTAAGACACAGGACACACCGGTCCTGAAGCCCCTGCCACCCTCCCCACTCCCCACGCCCTCACTCCCACCCTCCCCACTCCCCACGCCCTCACTCCCACCCTCCCCACTCCCCACGCCCTCACTCCCACCCTCCCCACTCCCCACGCCCTCACTCCCACCCTCCCCACTCCCCACGCCCTCACTCCCACCCTCCCCACTCCCCACGCCCTCACTCCCACCCTCCCCACTCCCCACGCCCTCACTCCCACACCCCCACTCCCCACGCCCTCACTCCCACCCTCCCCACTCCCCACCCCCTCACTCCCACACCCCCACTCCCCACGCCCTCACTCCCACACCCCCACTCCCCACGCCCTCACTCCCACCCTCCCCACTCCCCACCCCCTCACTCCCACCCTCCCCACTCCCCACGCCCTCACTCCCACACCCCCACTCCCCACGCCCTCACTCCCACCCTCCCCACTCCCCACGCCCTCACTCCCACCCTCCCCACTCCCCACGCCCTCACTCCCACCCTCCCCACTCCCCACGCCCTCACGCCCACCCTCCCCACTCCCCACGCCCTCACTCCCACCCTCCCCACTCCCCACGCCCTCACGCCCACCCTCCCCACTCCCCACGCCCTCACGCCCACCCTCCCCACTCCCCACGCCCTCACTCCCACCCTCCCCACTCCCCACGCCCTCACTCCCACACCCCCACTCCCCACGCCCTCACTCCCACCCTCCCCACTCCCCACCCCCTCACTCCCACACCCCCACTCCCCACCCCCTCACTCCCACCCTCCCCACTCCCCACGCCCTCACGCCCACCCTCCCCACTCCCCACGCCCTCACTCCCACCCTCCCCACTCCCCACGCCCTCACTCCCACACCCCCACTCCCCACGCCCTCACTCCCACCCTCCCCACTCCCCACGCCCTCACTCCCACACCCCCACTCCCCACGCCCTCACTCCCACCCTCCCCACTCCCCACGCCCTCACGCCCACCCTCCCCACTCCCCACGCCCTCACTCCCACCCTCCCCACTCCCCACGCCCTCACTCCCACACCCCCACTCCCCACGCCCTCACTCCCACCCTCCCCACTCCCCACGCCCTCACTCCCACACCCCCACTCCCCACGCCCTCACTCCCACCCTCCCCACTCCCCACGCCCTCACTCCCACCCTCCCCACTCCCCACCCCCTCACTCCCACACCCCCACTCCCCACGCCCTCACTCCCACACCCCCACTCCCCACGCCCTCACTCCCACCCTCCCCACTCCCCACCCCCTCACTCCCACACCCCCACTCCCCACGCCCTCACTCCCACCCTCCCCACTCCCCACGCCCTCACTCCCACACCCCCACTCCCCACCCCCTCACTCCCACCCTCCCCACTCCCCACGCCCTCACTCCCACACCCCCACTCCCCACGCCCTCACTCCCACCCTCCCCACTCCCCACGCCCTCACTCCCACCCTCCCCACTCCCCACGCCCTCACTCCCACCCTCCCCACTCCCCACGCCCTCACTCCCACCCTCCCCACTCCCCACGCCCTCACTCCCACCCTCCCCACTCCCCACGCCCTCACGCCCACCCTCCCCACTCCCCACCCCCTCACTCCCACCCTCCCCACTCCCCACGCCCTCACTCCCACACCCCCACTCCCCACGCCCTCACTCCCACCCTCCCCACTCCCCACCCCCTCACTCCCACACCCCCACTCCCCACGCCCTCACTCCCACACCCCCACTCCCCACCCCCTCACTCCCACCCTCCCCACTCCCCACGCCCTCACTCCCACACCCCCACTCCCCACGCCCTCACTCCCACCCTCCCCACTCCCCACCCCCTCACTCCCACACCCCCACTCCCCACGCCCTCACTCCCACACCCCCACTCCCCACCCCCTCACTCCCACCCTCCCCACTCCCCACGCCCTCACGCCCACCCTCCCCACTCCCCACCCCCTCACTCCCACCCTCCCCACTCCCCACGCCCTCACTCCCACACCCCCACTCCCCACCCCCTCACTCCCACCCTCCCCACTCCCCACCCCCTCACTCCCACACCCCCACTCCCCACGCCCTCACTCCCACACCCCCACTCCCCACGCCCTCACTCCCACCCTCCCCACTCCCCACGCCCTCACTCCCACCCTCCCCACTCCCCACGCCCTCACTCCCACCCTCCCCACTCCCCACGCCCTCACTCCCACCCTCCCCACTCCCCACGCCCTCACTCCCACCCTCCCCACTCCCCACGCCCTCACGCCCACCCTCCCCACTCCCCACGCCCTCACGCCCACCCTCCCCACTCCCCACCCCCTCACTCCCACCCTCCCCACTCCCCACGCCCTCACTCCCACCCTCCCCACTCCCCACGCCCTCACTCCCACCCTCCCCACTCCCCACGCCCTCACTCCCACCCTCCCCACTCCCCACGCCCTCACTCCCACCCTCCCCACTCCCCACGCCCTCACGCCCACCCTCCCCACTCCCCACGCCCTCACTCCCACCCTCCCCACTCCCCACGCCCTCACGCCCACCCTCCCCACTCCCCACGCCCTCACTCCCACCCTCCCCACTCCCCACGCCCTCACGCCCACCCTCCCCACTCCCCACGCCCTCACTCCCACCCTCCCCACTCCCCACGCCCTCACTCCCACACCCCCACTCCCCACGCCCTCACTCCCACCCTCCCCACTCCCCACGCCCTCACTCCCACACCCCCACTCCCCACGCCCTCACTCCCACCCTCCCCACTCCCCACGCCCTCACGCCCACCCTCCCCACTCCCCACGCCCTCACTCCCACCCTCCCCACTCCCCACGCCCTCACGCCCACCCTCCCCACTCCCCACGCCCTCACTCCCACCCTCCCCACTCCCCACGCCCTCACTCCCACACCCCCACTCCCCACGCCCTCACTCCCACCCTCCCCACTCCCCACGCCCTCACTCCCACACCCCCACTCCCCACGCCCTCACTCCCACCCTCCCCACTCCCCACGCCCTCACGCCCACCCTCCCCACTCCCCACGCCCTCACTCCCACCCTCCCCACTCCCCACGCCCTCACTCCCACACCCCCACTCCCCACGCCCTCACTCCCACCCTCCCCACTCCCCACGCCCTCACTCCCACACCCCCACTCCCCACGCCCTCACTCCCACCCTCCCCACTCCCCACGCCCTCACTCCCACCCTCCCCACTCCCCACCCCCTCACTCCCACACCCCCACTCCCCACGCCCTCACTCCCACACCCCCACTCCCCACGCCCTCACTCCCACCCTCCCCACTCCCCACCCCCTCACTCCCACACCCCCACTCCCCACGCCCTCACTCCCACCCTCCCCACTCCCCACGCCCTCACTCCCACACCCCCACTCCCCACCCCCTCACTCCCACCCTCCCCACTCCCCACGCCCTCACTCCCACACCCCACTCCCCACGCCCTCACTCCCACCCTCCCCACTCCCCACGCCCTCACTCCCACCCTCCCCACTCCCCACGCCCTCACTCCCACCCTCCCCACTCCCCACGCCCTCACTCCCACCCTCCCCACTCCCCACGCCCTCACTCCCACCCTCCCCACTCCCCACGCCCTCACGCCCACCCTCCCCACTCCCCACCCCCTCACTCCCACCCTCCCCACTCCCCACGCCCTCACTCCCACACCCCCACTCCCCACGCCCTCACTCCCACCCTCCCCACTCCCCACCCCCTCACTCCCACACCCCCACTCCCCACGCCCTCACTCCCACACCCCCACTCCCCACCCCCTCACTCCCACCCTCCCCACTCCCCACGCCCTCACTCCCACACCCCCACTCCCCACACTCCCACCCTCCCACCTCCCCACCCCCTCCACCCCCACCCCCACCCCTCACTCCCACACCCCACCCCCCACACCCCCACCCCCACCCCCCCACTCCCACCCCTCCCCACGCCCTCCCCACTCCCCACCCCCACCCCACCACACCCCCACTCCCCACCCCTCACTCCCACACCCCCACTCCCCACCCCCTCACTCCCACCCTCCCCACTCCCCACGCCCTCACTCCCACACCCCCACTCCCCACGCCCTCACTCCCACCCTCCCCACTCCCCACCCCCTCACTCCCACACCCCACTCCCCACGCCCTCACTCCCACACCCCCACTCCCCACCCCTCACTCCCACCCTCCCCACGCCCCACGCCCTCACGCCCACCCTCCCCACTCCCCACCCCCTCACTCCCACCCTCCCCACTCCCCACGCCCTCACTCCCCCCCACCACCCCCACTCCCCACCCCCTCACCACCCACCCTCCCCCACCCCCTCACTCCCACACCCCCACTCCCCACGCCCTCACTCCCACACCCCCACTCCCCACGCCCTCACTCCCACCCTCCCCACTCCCCACCCCCTCACTCCCACACCCCCACTCCCCACGCCCTCACTCCCACACCCCCACTCCCCACCCCCTCACTCCCACCCTCCCCACTCCCCACGCCCTCACTCCCACACCCCCACTCCCCACGCCCTCACTCCCACCCTCCCCACTCCCCACCCCCTCACTCCCACACCCCCACTCCCCACGCCCTCACTCCCACACCCCCACTCCCCACCCCCTCACTCCCACCCTCCCCACTCCCCACGCCCTCACGCCCACCCTCCCCACTCCCCACCCCTCACTCCCACCCTCCCCACTCCCCACGCCCTCACTCCCACACCCCCACTCCCCACCCCCTCACTCCCACCCTCCCCACTCCCCACCCCCTCACTCCCACACCCCCACTCCCCACGCCCTCACTCCCACACCCCCACTCCCCACGCCCTCACTCCCACCCTCCCCACTCCCCACGCCCTCACTCCCACCCTCCCCACTCCCCACGCCCTCACTCCCACCCTCCCCACTCCCCACGCCCTCACGCCCACACCCCCATGCCCCACCTCCACATTCCCCCTTGGGCTGTGCCCATTTGTTCATTTGTTCTCCAGATGGACACTGATCACTTTTCATCAGACCTAGACCTACCTAGAGTTTACACAAGCTTCTCTGCTTCCTTGCTCTTTTTAAAACTTGTTTTATTTATTATAATGTGTTCACATTGCATTCCGATGATTGTTATCCCCTTGCTCCTATCTTCCCGTTCCCACCCTCCCTACCTCTTCTGCCCTCTTCCCCTCCCCTACACCTCTGACAGGTGGAGGTCCTCCTCCCCCACCATCTGACCACAGCCGATCAGGTCTCTTCAGGATAGCCTGCATCCCCTTCCTCTTAGTGCCCCCCAAGGCCACCCTGCCAAGGGGAAGTGATCAAATTGCGGCCACCAGAGTTCATGTCAGAGGCAGTCCCAACTCTCCCCGCCCCACCTCCCCAGTGTGGGTAATGAGCTGTCCATTGCCTATGTCTGAACAGAGGGTCTAGGTTCTCTGCTTGCCTTGTGCTTCCTTGCTCTTCATGTCTATAGAGTCCCTAATCATGTGAAACTTAAATAATTTCATGTGTTTTCTTTTGGTAACTTGTCTTCTGCTATAAGACCAAAACATAAACCAGGCCAAATCATGATGAGTGAAGAATAAACCTTTGAGGTGACAATACTATTTAGCGATATTTTAGATTTTATTCTCTCCTGTTGAGATGGAGACATTTTTAGAAATTATATATACATATATTTATAGTTTTTGGGTTTTTAAAATTTGTTTATTAATATGTATACAGTGCTCTGCCTGCATATACACCTGCAGGCCAGAAGAGGGCATCAGATTAAATGGTTGTGAGCCATCATGTGGTTGTTGGGAATTGAACTCAGGAGCTCTGGAGGTGCAGACAATGCTCTTAACTGCTGAGCCATTTCTCCAGCCCTAGTTTTTGTTTTTTCAAGACAGGGTTTCCCCTGTAGACCTTGCTGTCCTGGACTCACTTTGTAGACCAGGATGGCCTCAAACTCACAGTGATCCTCCTGCCCCTTTAATCCCTCCCAAATGCTGGGATTAAAGGTGTGCCACCACCACCTGGCTCCTCCAGTCCTCTTTCATGCAATATTTTTCTCTCTGTTTCGCTATTGGATCAATTAAGAACAATGACAGAGAGAAAGAGAGACAGAGAGAGAGAGAGACAGAGAGAGAGAGAGAGAGAGAGAGAGAGAGAGAGAGAGAGAGAGAGAACTATCTTATGGCTTGTGAGAAGACTGTGATGCCCTAGAAACCCAATATCCCAAGGGTATCAGAACTTCTAGCTGTTGGATCAAGCCTTCACCTCAGTAACCAGTCTCTTTCCTTCCTCCCTCCCTCCCTTTCTTCCTTCCTCCCTTCCTTCCTTTCATCCTGTCTGTCTGTCTGTCTGCCTTTTTCTTCTAGTCTTTTGACAATAACTCCCAGCATTCTTTCTAGAGGCAAGAAGCAGGAAAGGAGGCAGTGAGCCACCGCGGCTGCCATTCAAGTGAAGCTTTCAAATCAATTACCTGTTACAAACAAGGGAAGTCAAGGACTCATTAGAAACAGTTACACTGTGTGGGCAGTGGTGGTGCACCCCTTCAGTGCCAGGAGTAAGGAAGCAAAAGCAGGCAGATATCTGAGTTTTAGGCCAGCCTGGGCTACAGAACTAGTTCCAGGACAGCCAGGAACACACAGAGAAACCCTGTCTCGAAAAAACAAAGATTTAAGAAACAGTTAATGTTGGGAGCTGGAGAGATGGCTTAGGGGTCAAGAGCACTGTCTGCTCTTCCAGAAGATCTGGGTTCAATTCCCAGCACCCCCATGGCAGCTGACAGCTGTCTGTAACTCCAGTTCTAGAGATTCTGACACCTTCTTACCAATGCACATAGAATAAAATTAAATTAATATTTTTTAACGAAAGAAACAGTTAAATTTTACGGTATCTGTTGGACAAGCAAAAAAAAAAAACTTTTTTTATGTTATCTGTTGGACCGGCCAAAGGTTACATTTTAGTAGAGTGGGCAAACAAACCTGTTCTATTGGCAATGGCAGGGTTGTCAACACCACCTGTCTGCCTCAGTCTCTCTGAACTCTTCTCCTAAGTGACCAGGTCGGTATTCTTGGCTGATAGATGGTGATCCGCTCATTCTTATGGTTCTCCGGCCATAAGAGTCCTCCCACCATGTAGTCAATCTCTAATGTGATCTTGCTATGGTCTGGGTATGATTTAGTTACGTGTTCCCAAAGGGCGCAGAGGTTTGGTCTCCATGGTGACACTGATGGAAGGCAACGGAAGCTTTAAAAGGTAGTAGGGCCTACTAAGCCCATTGTTTGAGCCCTTGGAGGAGGTGCCCAGGTCTCGCTCTTGCTAAAGAAGCTGCTTTTTGATGGTTAGCCTTAAATTTGCAAAGCTGGGAGCTAAATAAACCCTTTTTCCTCATTAGTAGTTGTTAGCATATAGGCAGCTGTGCTAGCCTGCCTCTAGGTCGCTTAGCAACTTCTGACAACATCACTTGCCCCCCTCTCCAGCCAGCCCCCCCCCCCACATAACCCACCTGCCATCCCTGACCACTCCCTCTGTCACTTCCTCAGCTTCTTTCCCTCTGTCCCCTTGGGGCACCCCTTCCCCCATTTTGTTTTGTTTTGTTTTCCTCTCCCTTCCTCCCCTCTACAATAAATATCTTCATATCAGATATGTTGTGTGGCCTCTGTATTTATCAATATTACAGCATTGGTACTGAGACCAGTGAGGCTCTTCTGGTAGTGTCTGGGCGCGCTGGAACCCCTTCTGCTTGCCAGGCCACCGCAAGGTATTTACCTTCTGTTCTACCAATGTCTAAGCACCTCATTTCACAGTGACTGGTAGGTTTTCCCTTCCTGATCAGCTTAACCTGCAATGCCAGCTGTTTCTGCTGACCTCTGCTCTGATCCCTATCCAGGTGCTAATTTCTCCTTTAATGGCACTTTCCCCACACCCACCCACTCTCCCTCCCTCCCCTCCCCCTCCTCTCTCCCTCTTTCCTTCTGACTCTCTGTCTCTGTCTCTGTCTCTATCTCTATCTCTATCTCTCCTCTCTGTGTGTCTGTCTTTCTCAGTCTCTGTCTTTCTCCCTCTCTGTGCTCTTCTCTCTCCTCTCTCTCTCTCTCTCTCTCTCTCTCTCTCTTTCTCTTCTCTTCTCTTCTCTCTCTCTCTCTCTCTCTCTCTCTCTCTCTCTCTCTCTCTCCCCCTTTCCCTCATCCTCCGCCCCCTCTCCCGTCCCCCTCTCTCTGAAACCATGGTCTTGGGCATCTTCCTTGGTCCTGGCAAGTGTGACCAATTTGTCCCTTGTCCCTAGCCCCTCTGTACCCTCTGGGGACACCCAAGGTTCAGGGCTGTGGCTTACTTCTCTCTTCACCCACCCACAGGAATGGAGTCTCTAACTCAGACCTCTGAGCTTTTTGGAGATACGTAGCTTCTAAATCATCCCATCACATCACCCAAGCAATAGGGGGTAACATTAGAAACTTTCCTTTCCGATGCCTTTTTTCTCCCACCAAAACTTGGTTTTACACCACCTAGCTTCTCCGGCTACCAGCTACAGACCAAGCTGGGGATTTGACCACTCCTAAAGAGTTGGCCCCCCAGCCTCAAGGCGGCTTCTGCCCGCCTCCTCACCCTCAAGAAGGCTTCTGGCCTGCTTTCAACCCGCACAGGATCCAGGATCCGGGTGGCAGTCCTTTATGAAGGCGTGCCCCAAATGAACTGAGGACCTTTTTCTAGGTCCTGCCTCTTAGAGGTTCCACTTGTCACCCTACCCACTGCAATGACTGAGATAAAGGAGGAAAGATAATCAATGGAAAGCTAATTGAGATGAAATAGCTCACTCAAGCCCATAACTCTAATTAGACTTATTGCAGTTAAAATTGCAAAACAGGGGCCAGAGAGATGGCACCACAGTTAAGGACACTGGCTGCTCTTTGCAGAGGACCCTGGTTCAAATCCCAGAACCCACATGGTGGCTCACAACCGTTTGAAACTCCAACTCCAGGGCTCTAACATCCTCTTCTGGCTTCCACAGGCACCAGGCACATATACAGAAAAATGCAAACAACATTTCCAGGGCTAGGTTGTAGCTCAGTTGATTGAGTGATCACATGCCTGGTATGCCTAAAGCTGTGAGTTTGATCTCCAGCAACTGCATGAAACCAGACATGGTGACACACACCTGAGATTCCAAGTAGAGGCAGAAAGAGCAGCTGTTTAAGATCATCCTCAGCTGCATAGCCAGTTCAAGTCCAGTCTGGGCTACCTGAGACTCTGTTTTAGTTAGTTTGTTTGTTTTTGTTTTGGTTTGTTTTTCAAGACAAGGTTTCTCCGTGTAGCCTTATCTGTTGCAAAGAGTAGCCAAATACTTTAAAAAACAACAAAAAAAAAATTCCCTGAAGTACAGCATTTTGACAGCTCACCCAGAGAGATAGGATGCAAATCTTTCTTTGAAATTCTTATTTATGTATGTATGTATTTATTTATTCACTTTATATATTCACCTTACATCCCAATCGTAGCCCCCTCCTTCCACTCCTCCGAGTCCCTCCCTCCCACTCTCTTCCCCCCTCCCCACCATGCCCACCCAAGCAAGTCCATCAGGGCTGAGCTCCTCCCCATCCACTGAGGCCAGGCAAGGCAGCCCAGTTAGGGCAAAGTGATCAAAAGCAGGCAACAGAGTTCATGTCATACACAGCACCTGTTCAACTTATTACAGGACCCACATGAAGATCAAACTGCCCATTGGTTACATCTGTGTAGGGGGCCAAGGTCCAGTCCATGTGTGCTCTTTGGTTGGTGCCTCTGTCTCTGTAAGCCCCTGTGTGTCTAGGTTAGTTGACTTTGTTGGTCTTCTTGCAGCATTCTTGTCCTCTCTGGGTCCTTCTATTCCCCCCACCCCCACACCATTTTCCACAGGACCCCCTGAACTCTGCCTAATGCTTGGCTGTCTCAGCATCTGATTCAATCAGCTTCTGGGTGGGGGGCCTCTCAGAGAATGGTTGTGTTAGGCTCCTGTCTGTAAACATAGCAGAGTATCATTAATGGTGTCAGGGCTTGGTTCTCTCCCATGAGGTTGGTCTCAGGTTGGGCCAGGCATTACTTGGACATTCCTTTAGTCTCTATCTTTATTTCTTGTAGGCAGGGTAAATTTTGGGGAGGAGGTTTTTGTAAGTGGGTTGGTGTTCTCCTTCCACCAGTGTAAGTCCTGCTTGACTAAAAGGTCTGAAACAGCTTCAGTGAATCTGAGTGAACTAAGCTCCAAACTGGAGTGAAGATAAATTCCTGAGGCACGGCACTTGAAAGGTGGAGAACTTAGGGATAGCACAGCCATCTCCCTGAGAAGCGAAAGATCTGTAGGGAGGAGCGACTCCAGCCACATATGTATATCCAGTTAGCCAGAGTTCACTGGCTACAGGAAAAAAATATTGCTTGCCCATGACTGGAGTCTGTATCCACTAGGTTAAATAAAGACAGAGTCATGGCTTCCCATGTCGAAAGCCTAGCAACAATCACCGTAACCTATACAACTGCAAGTGGTTGTGGTTAGTGTGTGTGTGTGTGTGTGTGTGTGTGTGTGTGTGTTACAAAGTCTCATCGCCCTTCATGGACTGAATTTGATTCCTTAAAATATGAGGAAAGTGGCAAAAACACTGTGCCAAGAACAGCTCAGGGCTCCTTATTTTCCAGATCTGAACCGCCCTTCCTGGTACCACCTGACAAGTTGTCAAAGAAATTTTAAAAAAAAAAGTAGAAGCAATAAACACACAATTACACCCTTAGTGCCAGATACTTTGTATTATTTTTATTGTAGTAAAAATACTACAAAGTTTTATTGTAGTAAAACTCTCCACATTGTCAGGAAATGACCAGGACTTCCCACTGTTGTCTGAACGTTCTTCCAGAAAAAAACTGTATACTTGTAATAGACTCTAGAGAAACTAACAAATCAGATGATTAAAAAGAGGCCCTGTGGGTCTGGGTCTAGAAACTGGAAATACAATAACGTCATATATCAGCTTCATCCTGGTACTAGACCCTGGGAATTGTGCAAAAAACCTCTCCGCCTTTTTCTGAAACAAGAATGTTCTTAGCCGCATCCAGAAAACACATATTTCATCTATGTTTGTTCTCTGAGCTGTGATATTTGGAACACAAAGGACCATAAGACACAACTGGCTTTTTTTTCTCATCTCCATTTCAGCTTCAGATGAGATATGGGCATCCTTTCAAGGGTCCAGCTAAAGTCTGAAATCTGGATCATCTCCATAACAACCTCCACTCAAAAATGCACTGGGCGTGTGAGAGTGGAATAAGAGGCAAGGAATCAGTGTGATGGAGAACAACCAAGCACAGCTCACGGAATTTATGACCGAGGCTCAAGGAGGTCACAGAGACATGAAAGGTTTCTGATAAAATACACATTTATTAGAAATTTTCAGCAGCATCATTTCCAGTTGCTTTTTTTTTTCTAATCAAAGTAATTACAAACGGTACTCAAAATATGAGCAACGAAATATTTTGAGAACTCGAGAATAAAATAATCAGTAGTATATTTCATTCATTCATTCTCCCACCCTTCCATTCATCCGTTGTTTAAACACATGTGCAATATGAGCACAGAGAACCAGGGATGTTACTTGTATAGGAAATGTTATTCATGCCATGGTTCCTGTCAGAGAGAGTACACCAACTACTCAGAAGAACTGGGATGTACAGTACCTCCTGATACAAGTGTACAGATTTAGGCAAAGACCTGAAAAAAGGCTCGATAAGAATGTTTTTCCCTTTCTATTCATTGTCGACTGAGGAAATAAATAGTCAATATAATAATATTTTGCACACAGAGGCAAAAACCCAACTGAGGCTTCACATAACTGGTATCTGTTTGGCAACCCTACTTTATGGAGACACAGGCTTGGTTTTCGTAAGTCAGCTACAGAAGTCCAGTCACTAAGGCAGGTGACACCCGAGGTGCCAGGCAAGGGCGTAAGTTGGTTTAAGGTCCGACAAGGAAAAGAGCTCATTCAATGGGATTATAGACACAGTGTGGGACATAATGTGACCGATACAAATGTTGGCTTGAAAACTAGGGACACAGAACATTCCAAACATAGCTGGGGTTAGAGGGACCGAGGCGCACAAACGGGCCCAGGTGAGTCACTTTTTATACCTTCTGTGTTGTTGGAAGCATCTACAGTCAATGAAGCCAATACTAACCCAAATCAGCACACTTCCTCATCAAGTCGGCACGGAATGGTGAACATTGATTATTAATTAGGTGCTGATGGGTAAAAATGAACCCACAAATGAAGCTTGGATGCCTTTCCTAGATTGTTTTAAAGGAAACCTGAGTGGTATCTCTTCTTCAGACGTATCCAAAGCCCTAAGCCAACTCCTCTCTTCACCAGATCATTTAGTCTTCAGTTCATCAACCCGCTCAACCGGCACTTTCACTAGCAAAGGCAGAGAGGTGGTAGTTCCTCCCAAAATTTACAGCAGTACAATATTATTCACAGCATCACCTCCAGACAGCATCAGTGCAAGATATACAGGGTACCTCATGATAATTGTAAAAAATATGAAATGGCATGAGTAAAAAAGACACACAACACATTTTCTGCTCTAGGCAAACAGAGAAAAATATATATTTTTATAAAGTATTGAATGTTAACTTTTTTTTTCATTTGTCTGTAAAAAATACATGTGCAAAAGTGAGTGTCAAATCATTCCCTAGAGAGATGGCAGGGCTATACGTCAGAGTCTTCTTTAACAAGATTAGCTGTGTCTTTAAAGGTGTCTTCTGTGGCACTGTAGCCTGGAGTCAAATTTCTTTTTGGAGTTTTAGCAGGGAGAGGAGATGGAGGGGGGGCCACAGCCACACCTTCCTTTTGCTCACTGTCCATCTACAACCACAACAAGACACAAATTAGACACTTTCTTCCCCGGGAAGATGAGAAAAGGTTCTGCATGAGGGTAGCCTTTGTCAGTTTGCCCAGAATAATCTCAACATGTGCCCAATCTAGCCAAACAATGAGTGTCCCTACTTAGAACAGGGACTAAAATTTACCTCAGCGTAGATTGGATTTTCAAAGTTCGTGGTCTGTTTGGGTTTTCTTTTGAAGATGCTCCATTTTGAACCCTAAATGAAAAGGGGAAACAGAAGGCTTTCAGTAATGAAGTTTTCTTTTTTTTCTTTTTCTTTTCTTTTCTTTCTTTTTAGCTTTTAAAATTCTTATTGAGAACAAATTAACTTACTGATATGGCTTAAATAGTATATTGGTCAATTCTTCTTTTGGTCCCTGAACAGTAACTAATACTCTCTCAGCTCTTTTTTATGTAGCAATTTGAAATCCTTCCTCAATGTAAAATGGGCGGCTTGAGAATCCAGACCCACGCTGTTGAGAAGATTGCCATGCAGCTAGTTGGGTACAGAATATACAAGCCACTAAGACACAGAGGTTTCTAGAGTAGCCTAGAAGCTCAAGAAAAAGCCTAATTGAACCTCTTATTTCCAAGACTATGTCTTGTCCAGAATACTCACTCTCACTTCATCACATCCATCCTCATCCTCATCATCATTCCCATCGTCATCACCCCTAGCTGAGTGTTTACTGTTTGCTGTGCATCAGGAATTGCTTTTAAGAGTTTTTATGAGGCTCTTTTTTCATCTCAACAATCCTTTGAGGTAGGTTTTCCTGTTTCCCCTGTATGACACATAGTGACTCACAGCAGGACAGATAGCTAAATTGTGGTAGACAAGCAGCAAGGCCCACCTACTGAAGAACCCAAAGAGAAACCCCAGTCCCACACGGGGTGGGCCCCACCCTACTAAAAACGTGGTTGTAGTACTGGCCACCTCTTTGACAGGCTCCCCACAGGCAGCTCAAGCAGCCCATGTGTTTTATGGGATGGAACAAGTAGCACATGACTGTGGAAGAAAGGCAGGACCATTCCCTCAACCCACACATCTTGTCTGTATGTCATCAAACAAGGGGAGACAGAGACACGTGTGGAGGTCAGAGCCCCGCATTTGGACGTGTGAAGTTAAGTGTCTCGGTCTGCAACAGCTCCTTCGAACCAAGTTAACCAAGACAGCAAGAGGAATGAGGTGGTCCTCAGTTCCAAACCCATGTGCATCAATGCAACTTGTAGGAAGGGGGGTTGAGTAACAGGGTCTACATCCCAAGTACTTTCAGCATATTTACCAAGAAAGCCAAACACCGAAGACTCCTTTGGACATTAAGGTCCTCAGTGAGCTAAGCAAGTGCTTCTGCTGACTAATGTCCAGGGGCCACAGGTCCATGCTTTCTGGTCAGATGGCACTGAGCAGAACCTGGAGGGTCTCAGCCTGGACAGTGTTTCAGAGACAAATGCAAGACCCGGTGGGCTAAACAGAAGGGACTGCGGAGATGTGCTGCAAATGGGAAGGCTCGGCTCCCATCACCAATAGGCCCCCATGTCCGTTCTGTTTCTGGGACCTGGGGCAAGGGAGGAGAAGTGGCTTCTTGCCACGTTACCCCTCCTTATAGGCCGAGCTACCTCTGACTAAGGAGGGTCACTAGGATGT
The DNA here is from genome assembly GCF_964271855.1 of Acomys minous. Classification (NCBI taxonomy): domain Eukaryota; kingdom Metazoa; phylum Chordata; class Mammalia; order Rodentia; family Muridae; genus Acomys; species Acomys minous. The sequence goes on from NC_140491.1 coordinate 104,164,420, forward strand.
GGAACGGACTGAAAAGAAAATGTTAAGAGTGAAAAAACCCAGTGCTGCCTTGAGCCAGACCTAGGGACTGAACATTTGACATTTGAGTATTCTGGTAGCTGCGGAAAACAAATCTTCACTGTCCACTTTTAAAATGTAGCTTAAAGAGAAAACAGTCCCTGGAAAAACAGTGAACTAAAACTTCCTATCTACGGTGTGTATACACATGCACGTGTGCATGCGTGTGTATGTGTGTAAGATACAAATTTTCTTCTACTCACACTGAATTATAGACCACTGACGTTTTCTGAGCAAGGCCCAGGAACATTTGAATGTCCTACATCGTGTTTTCTATCACTGCCTTTTCCAGTTTGCCCACAGTACCCCTAGTGAGGGGCACTATTAAGGACTACAGTTCTCAGAGGTAAAATGTCTAGAGCCATGCACGTTGATCTGAGATAGCTACATGTGTATTCACTAAAGTTAGTAGTGCTCATTTAATACAATTTTATATCAAAAGTACTTGTTGAATTACACTCCAAATCTTATGAAATGCAAGAGTATAACATATATGATGGAAAAAAATTCATCAAGTGGTGTTTTTGCACTAAATAGTTTGCCTAGCACACTAAAGGCAATGATGCTTGTGGGATGGTTGGATTAGGTGGACAGTGGAAGGTGGTAAAATAGTGCCACCTGCTGGTAGGTATTGGTAATAGTAAAGTTCTAAAAGCAACTTGGAAACAATGCATTCTCCAGAGTAGTCTCTACACATCACTATGCATGCTGTGTAAATGTCTTAAATTTGATGTCCTTTTTCTGAAGATATATTAGATCTAGAATTCTGTTTTCCACTCTTAGTACAGGGTCAGCCTAGAAACTCCTAAGTTCTTTGTTATCATTACCTGAACTTCATCAGCTCTGGGGGAAGCTGGCTTTGGCTCTGGAGCCAACTCAGAAGGATCTATGGGACTTCCATAATTCCGGTTTTCCACGTTTTCTGATACAGTCACCTGTGAACATGTTGACACGCCCTATGCAGTTTTGAAAGAAAAAAAATGAGTTAAATGGATCTTGAGTTCTCTTTGCCACCTTATTCTCCACAGACATGGTCAGGTACTTTTTTTTTTTTTTTTAATGACACTGGAAGCTGTAAACTAAATATCACTCCCACTTCCCTCAAGTAAGAGCAACCACTAAGTCACATAAAACGCCAACCCTGGCAGGCAAGTACATCCTGCACTGTCATGTTCTCATGTAATGTGTAATTCCCGCTGCATTGTTTTGACTCTTCGTTCCCAGTGTTGACCATAATTCTGGATAAAAAGGTGTCCTACTTGCACACTGGCAACCAAGTGCTAATTAACAGCATGAATAGTCACCCAAACTCAGTGAAGAGAAACCCTGACTATTAAGAATAAAATGAGTATGGCCAGGTGTGGTAGCATAATCCCAGCAGAGGCAGAGGCAGGCAAAATCCCTGTGGGTATGAGGCCAGCCAGGGCTACATGGTGAGATAGATGAATACTTAAAAGAATAAAATTAGTAAACTGCCTAAAAGAGGACAATGGGCAAATGGGCTTAATATTTTTCTGGGGTTTTTTTGTAAAAAATTCCAGGGCTATTCCTCACATCACCCCAAATATATATATATATATATTTCTGTCATGGGGCCCTGTGTCTCCTGGATCACTAATACAGTCATACCCTTTGTTCTGACTGAGAGCAGTGAACGTGCCCAGCATGGCCCTTCAGCCCCCATCTCTAACACAACACAGGGTTCTGACTATTTGCAGGACAGTATCCCTGGGGCAGTTTTGTGACTGTGGATGGTAAAGCTTGGATATAGGCCACTGTGCTTTCTCCCATTAGGAGAGCAGGTTAGGGGCCTGGTGGAACATTCTGCAACCCAGAAAGATCCAGCAGCAATGCTGGCTGGAAGAAGATCACGTGACGTCTCACCTGAGCTGCTGGGGCCACTTTGGAAGTAGAGTCCTTGGCTGCATACATTGGGTTCTCAAATATCACAGGCTGCTTGCCCACCTCCATGACGAAGTGCTCGTTCTGGGGGTCGGGGGTGAGGAGAGAGAGTCACACCCACTGATCTGCTTCAGAAAGAAAGGTGTCTCCCTCATAGCTGGTTGTACACCTGGCACTTTCACAAAACCACCCAAAATACGAGATCTTAGAGAGGGAATGGGGAGAAAATAGCCTCAAAGGCACCTGGCTTCTAAGTAGCAAATCATTAGTTCAACCAAAAAGCGAACTAAGCCCCAGAAAGCACAAATCCTCTTCCTACAGCAGAATTCTCTATGGCCCTTTAATGTGCTTCACTCACTTGGATTGGAACATTGGAGAAGAAGGTGGATGATAGAAGGAAATAGAGGAAAATAAGGCAGCATGAAGAACACTGCTCTTCCAGGAAGGGATGGAGACCAAGCACTGGAAGTGGGTGTCCAGATTGGAGAAAGCCCCCACTGGGCCAAGGCTCAGCTAGACTCATCACGGAGCGTGCCATGTGGTTCTCATAAGAGGTAGGTACGTCCCTATCTACACACGGGGCCAGAAAGTGTCTGAATAGATTAGCTCCTTCTTGCCTACCAGTGAGTACTCAGAGGACAGCAGAGCCAGTTTCTATCAACTCTATGGCCTACGGAGCACAGATTCCGTTCAGTTGTAGTAGGCCCAAGACTAGTTATTCCATCAATTAGTGTAAATGAAAACCTTCAAATAATCCCACGAAGGCTGCACTCACCATTGCCATGGATCTGTCGATGACTGTCTCAGGGCCAAAAGGAGACACACCGATGTCCATGTTAACGTCAGCCCCTGACCTGAAAGTCACCCCGTTTCCATTTTCAGAGGGTTTGGCAAGGCTGCTTAAGCTGGAATGAAGGAGAACAATGTGTTGTTGTTGTTGTTGTTGTTGTTATTATTATTATTATTATTATTATTATTATTATTATTATTATTATTATTATTTTGCGAGGATTACCTTCCTCCTATGTTACTGAACCTTCAATGTGAGGATTCTCCTCACCCCAGGTCACATGTTGGATACAGTAGCCAGGTCCCTTCTCTACCCGAACACATGAAAGCACGCTCCCCAACACAAGATCAGAACAAGAAATAGGAGTCACCAGTAAAAGCCGCACCCAACACACAGCCATCTCTGCTCTAGCCTGCCCTGCATAATCAAATATGGTCTGTTACACAGGCTTCAGGGGGAAACTGCATGAAGAAGTTGTGAGTGACAGTGACTGCTCTCAGTCATCACGACTGTGGGGCACGGTGGCTCACACTTGTGTTCCCATAGTAAGATGAAGGCCAACCGAGCTGCACTGGTGGGCACAGGCAGAGAGGGAATCTGCCTCGTAAAGCAAAGACTGCCCTGAACTCACAGAAACATGTAAGCCATCCTTTTTTAAAAAACAAAAATTAATCGTATACATGGTCACATTCAAACAGGTTTATTACATGCCTCCTAATGAAACTGACCTTGGCAGCTTGGGCAGAGTAGGCAAAAGGGAACCAGTTTTCCTATAGTGGAAAAACCCAACAAGGAGCAGAGCTCCAACAATGACGACCATCAGGAATGTCAACAGCACAGCCATTGCTGCAGAGGGAAGAAGCAGAGAGAAAGTCAGTGTCAGGACCATGCCAAGGAAAGGCCGGGAGGGGCTTACAGCCATTGGGTCTTCTAAGGCTGGCTTAAAAAACAAAACAAACAAACAGATGGAGGGCTGTGACTGTTGCGGGCCACCCCCTACTCCTGACACTTACTTGTCCCTGGAGGGATGCCTCTCGAGAGCCCAACCTCACAGTGTTCTCCGTTGTAGCCACTAGAACACCTGGAAGCAAAAGGAGACTCAGTTGCCTTCTTAGGCTAGCCTGATGCTGCATGCATGGAGGCGGAGAAAGCCCTGACCCAGCGAGAGGCATGAGGAACAGGAAAAGTTGCCTTCTTAGAGGCTTAGCCTGATGCTGCACGCATGGAGGCGGAGAAAGCCCTGACCCAGCGAGAGGCATGAGGAACAGGCACTGCAGCCTACGTCACATCTGCTTGCCCTGCCAACCTAAGAACACTGAGTCTAGAAAATTCGCTAATGGTATAGTAGTGTCTATGCGGTCAGCCTCGTGAAACAAGCCTACTGGCCTCTTCTCTGCTCCATGCATTTCTTCCTTACAGATAGAGTATAGGCACAGAGGCCCTGCTCTGTTTCTCTCCCCCACCCCCACCCCCGCTCCCCAACAGCTTTTGAGGAAGAGACAATTCGTCTTGCTCCAGGATGAAAGTTTTCCAGGAAGCTTCTTTACTCTAGACTTTGCCTAGTCTGCTTGTCATAAGCCTTTTATTAAAGCATCTCTCCGCTCAATTGTTCTCCCATACCCCGAAGCCATCTTCCCAGGTGTGAGGTGGCATGGGGGGGAGGGGCAGGACATACTGCTATCTCTCCTCACTCTTGCACGTGTCTGTGGCATTCCCAGGAGTTGTTATCCCTGAGAATGCACACAGGCATTGAGCCAACCCTCCAGGCAAGGCTTATAGCAGCTACGGTTTGGGAAACACTGCCTGACCTCCAGAGGACATCCCCTCCCATAAAAATAGCAAAAGCTGGTTAGACATAAAAATGCTAAGTTGGGCAAGATTCTTGTACTCGCTTTCCCAGCTGTATTAGGTCCCCATAAGAGTCAAGGCCCTATAGCTGGGACGTCAAGAATCAGACTTACTTGCACTTGGGAAAGTCATTCTCATCAAAATAGCAACTTCCTCCGTGCATGCACCTGCATGGGGGAGGCAGGGTGACGGGAAGTTCACTGGCTGCAGAAAGGAAAAGCCATGCATGGGTTAGTCAGCCACAGGGCAGCAGAGCATGGCACCATGCAAAACCTGCCCGGGACTGAGGCAGGGTACGGGGAAGGCCAGGCCAATGGGCAAGTCTCCCTGCCAGATAATCACCAGCTCCCTAAGGCACATGAACTTCCTAAACACTGATAAGGTCTTGAGGAATGATAAACATTTATAGCACCCCCTATACCCCACCCCACCCCACCCCATAAACAATGAGGCGCTCCTAAATCCAGAGCATATATTCTGTCCCCTGAAATCCTCCAGATTCTCTTCTGGGAGCCATTAAAACCAAGAGTTTACTTTAGACACAGCTTGAAGCCAGAGGCATCAGCATAGGATAAGGCAAGAGGCAGACAGACAGACAGACAGACAGACAGACAGACAGACAGACACAGGTGCACAAGTGCCTGAGGGACAGCTAGCCAGAGAGCTCCTTCTCTTATAAGGACCCACCTCTGGGTTACAGGATTACACTCTGGCTCAGCCCTAGCATACTCCCTGCATGGACATGTATCACGCATGTGTTTCATTTGAGGAGTTTGTCGACTCTCTGGGCTCTGTAGGTTCCTACTCAATGTTCCCTTTACCTGACAGGTTAGCCAAGCCACCCCTGTGCCCTACGGCCCTGTTCCACTCCCTTCCGTTAGGCTTTCAGAGCCTGTCCTGCTAGTATTCATAGGCCTCTTGGTCTCTTGTCTTACTAGCAAGTGAGCTCAGGGAGAGGGGTTTGTCAACCTTACTCACTTCTACTGTCTCTGGTACATAGTGAACTAACTGATAAGTAACAGCGTACCACATCAAGGCCCTATATACAATGGCTGCTATCACTGATGCGCTTATGTTGCCCCACCCCCGCCACCCTGAGCGTCTCACCCAGCTCTTCCCACGCTTCCCTCGTCCCTTCTTCTAGTTACTCCCAACTCGAATTCACAGCCATCGCAAGACATAGGATCTTCCGAGCTACTGAAGGCCCCAAGGCGGCCCAGGCACTGAGTATTCTCACCTGCATCACACTGGACGGTGCTTCCCATTAAGAAGGTGGAGCCTTGAGGACAGGCGCAGCTGTATCCGCCAGGTCTCAGCAGGCAGAGGTGGCTACAGACCTGCTTGCAAGGGTTGGACACTGGGAAATAGATGAAAATGGAGTTAGGTCCTGACAGGAGACTGAGTACCGCCAACCAAAGTATGCCTACTAACTGGTGTGGCTCTGCCCGGCATTGGTAAAACCCAAGCAGCAGCCAGTATCTCTAGGCAACGTGTGACCTGGATACCCACACACACCTACACTACCATCTGTGCAAACCCATCAAAGTGGCATAGTCATCCTGTCGGATCTCGGTGCCGATTCACAGTCTCCACTATTGTCATACTCATCTCTATTGTTGGAAGGTGAGTATCTGCTTGGTTCACGCTTGCTTATCTTTGTTGGCGTATGGGCATTTCCACTAGCCTACTCTCAAGGACCTAGCAACTCCCAGGGATCATGACCTGATGCTGCCACCAAGGATCCATCCCTCACCCCAGCTCTCTTTCAATACCTTTTCCTCAGGGCCTCACTCACTCTTCTTCCCCAGTAAATAAACCAGGACTAGCTCATGATGTAATTTCTCAGAGGCACACCTTGGCTCAGGCCGCCAAAGGTACCCTCCGCCCCATGCTGCCGCATTATATTTCATAACAATCTTAACATCTGCTGGTGCTAAGCAATTTTTAAAGGGCTCAAAAGACCAATGGATCCCAAGTCTTGTCATTGCCCAAATCTGGGTGGGTCATAATATCGAGTCTATCCAAAGCCCATCCTGGATGAGCTAGCTTTCTTTCTTTTCTTTCTTTCCTTCTTTCTTCCTCCCCCCCTCCCCACCCCCTCACCCCAACCCCACCCCCAACCCCAGCCCTGAGACAGAGTTTCTTTGTGTTATCTTGGCTGTCTTGGACTCAGTTTGTAGATCAGGCTGGCCTAGAACTCACAGTGATCCACCTGCCTCTGCCTCCCAAGTGCTGGGATTAAAAGCATGCAGATGAGCTTTCTACAAAACCTTCTGGGAAGAATTTTGCTGTGGGCTTTAGTTTCCTTGTTTGCAAAACAAAGGGAACTTAACTGATTAACAGGGAGCCACTGAAAATATTAAGTTGGGATGGAGCCCATCTAGTACCGTTTTAAAAAGTCTTCATGTAACGCCAGAATCTTCTGAAACATCCTTCTACATGATTTGTGAAGCATCCAAGGGTTAAATTAGATTCGCGGTCCCTGGATCCTTTCTCAGACTAACATTCCGTGGTCCCTATTTTCCACTACCCAAAATACAATCGTAGCTGAGACATCGATATCAAGCAATAAGATCCAAAATTTGCTCCATTGCCTATTTTGTCAGTTTTTTTAGAGTAGAGTTCTTCAACTTTTAATGTGATATTAAATCTTTGTAAATTCAGATTCTGCTTCAGAAGTTGGGGTAAAGTCTAAGTGCCTGCATTGTAACCAGTCCATATCTGATGCCATCGGTCCTCAGTCTGTACAGAGTAACAAAGGGCTGGGGAACTGGATTCACATTTCCCTGAACCACCAGAATCCACGCTGACTGAGAACTTCAAACACCCACAGGTGGGGTGCACCAAGGTCTGCCAGTCTGATACATGCTAAAACTGCTGCTCCAGAGTGAATCTAGAACACTTGGGATGTGGTAGGAATCCCAGGCCTTCCTCTCAGTCAGCATTTCCCCAACAGGGAGCCAGAGCGAGCATCAGCTGACTGAAGGACAGTACCAGGCTTTGTTTTTCTGTGAGCCAGGTCACCAGGTCATGAAAGTCACAAGGTCACTCAAGACACAGAACTATTGTCTTGAGTGTCCAGGTGACAAACTGGGAAAAAGCCAATCACCAGAAGCCACTCAAGGAAGTTACCTCTGAGAACACACATTTACCACCAGTGTGAGCCCCTGGGAGTCTCAGCTCCTAGCTGTAATTCCCCAAGACTAATACAGGGCCCAGGGAATTGATGATCTCTGTGCTTGATTCAGAAATATGAATTGGATGAAAATGAATTATCTGAGCCTACAGCAGAATTCAGCCAGAGCTAGGATATAGACCACTAAACCAGTGGGGAAAACCTGAGCTTCGGATTGGGTAGAATTAAGCTTAAAGGCATCCCATTATTTGTATGACAAGTTGTTCCATGTCTCTGACTCAGTTTCCTCATTTGAGATGAGACATAGCAGATATCACGTTAAGACTAAAGGGAGAATCTAGTATTGGGTAACTTGGTAAAGGCTAATAGCTTCCTTCCTCATTTCAAAAATACCCTTTCTCTTTCTCCTCACAATGCTGAGACATGATCGAGAATACAAGTAACCTAGGTAACGGGACTGAGTGATATGGAAATAAGAAAGTATTGACATTTTATGCTGGGGTTCACAAGGTCAAGTACCTGGTTTTGCCGTTTTAAGAATGGACACGGTTACTAGCATCCATGAGACATTCGTATCTGCTTTAGATCCTAGGGCCTAAAAGGCTATCTCCCTAATGCCAAACAAGGACTGAAACAGTTCAAATGATTTTTTTTTCTGTTCATGATTTATATAATTTCATTCGGCCTACAGTGGTCTCATTCTACACGAACGCTGCTTACAGCACCCGCCCACACCCACTCCTCACCATGACCGTTGTCACCCACTAACACTCTAGCCATCATTCCCAAAGACAGGGTCCGGTTCACAAGGAACATCTTGTCCCGAGACGGCTTAGTACCTGACTTATTGTATCTCAGTTGATGAAAGATTCGAACTTGAGTGAGCCAAGGGTTCACCACCAGGACTTTCTCTTTGTTTCCTTTTCCAAACTTGTTTTGTTTCCACACTTCTCCCTTTTCCTTAGCTACCCAGTAGAGCTGGTCTTCAAAGATGTCCAGACTGAATGGCTTCATTGCTGTTTAACAATAGTGGAGAAACAACACGGAGTTCATGAGACCCAATACCCAGGACTACTATGCCTGTTGTTATTTAGCTCAAAGTAATATCCAGCCTATTTGGGTAGACTTTCTGAAAGCACTACATGGAGAGTTCAAGATAAAATTCAACTGGATCAGTATAAAGTGGTCTGACTTACGCTGCTGATTTTGTTCCATTTTCTTAAAAACAATTTGATGAACTAAGACCCTCTCCATCTCTCACCTTGAAGGTAAGACCATACTGGCCATACTGAGAAATGTAGTATCCACTGGATTGTTAGAGCTCTGTTTTGGACTTTGAATAATAAAACAAAATACTCCTTTCCTTCTATATGCTTTTAGCTGAGCATAAGCGCAGGCTAGCACATGGAAAATGAATGAGTCTAGAAGCAGTTAGATGTATATTAGTAAGAACACACATAGCAACATATGGAAGACACAGTCTCAGAGGGGCCTAACAGAAGTCTTCTTCCATTATCTGATCTGAATTAGTTCCCAGCTGGGCATCGCTGGGAACAAATCTGAAGAATTACGTAAAATCATATCCTAAGACTGAAAGTATGTTCGACAATTATTAAAACATAAATTTTAACTCATTCCTAACCTTCATTTATGATGAGTCTCCTGTCAGTCCCATCATATTTTATGCTTTCAATAACATCTTCTTTGGAGTCACTCCAATAGATTCGGTCATCATTCAGATAATCTATGGAAAGGCCATTTGGCCAGCCAAGGTCCTCGGACACCAGGACACTGCGATGTTCCCCGTTCATCCAGGCAGACTCGATTTTAGGCTGTTTTCCCTGGTCAGTCCAGAACATAAGCCTGTAACAGAAAAGTTCCTGGCTGAAGCAGTTCATCTAGTGGTGTGTCCCTAGTTCAGTGGCACAGGAAACATTAGCCGTGGTGCAAACAACAGTTTTCCTGTATGCGTAATAGTCTCTCTGTGAAGATGCCTCTTTACTTTCAATATATGTTATACCCAAGAAGCAAAGGTTGATGCTGAGGTCAAGTCCACATTAGGAGTTAGATCTCCAGACAGAGTCACATTTTAAGCATCACTGCTGAGTGTCCAAGGGCCAAGAGTTCACGTATGGAAGACAGCAGAATCAAAGTAACAATAACTCATAGTGTTTCAAATACAAATGCAGGACACTGGTCCTGTCTAAATAGAGGAAATACTTGGGTCTACTCAAAATAAGGAAGAATTTAGATACCTCTACATTAATGCTATATAGCCACTTAAATGTCAAAGATCAAGAGGAAAAGACCAAACTAGTTCTCACAGTGAGGTCAACTACCAATGGCAGTATTTCTATAAGTAAGCAACATTTTATATATATGAACATGTCTTTTATGTATTTCTCACACTTTGGAAATTAATTTCTATGGCCAGTGAAATATAACCAAATTGCCGCGTGAGTTTCAATCAGCAAGATACTTTTTAATGCATCCAAATGGAAGTTCAGAAAAGGGTGCACGTAAGCAGATGGATCCTCATGTATATCCCAGAGTGGAATTTCTCCTAAGAACTCTATATTGACTAGAGCAACCTTCAAACACTCACCCTAGCTTAGGATTCACAACAATGGCAGCCGGCTGATCCAACTGGGTGGTAATCAGCCACTTCCGATACCTTCCATCAAGCGTAGCCACCTCAATCCGTTGGCTCTTCGCATCTGACCAGTAAATATGCCTGAATGTAGAGGAACAGAGTTAAATATTAGAAAACCCTGGACCAATCATTTAAAAAGAAATGTGAACATGAGAAAAGTCAGTTTGTAAGTTCGGCCAGTGCAACAAACACTCAAATGCCTGTAAAATACACAGATCTGTGCTTGCAATGGATACAGCATGGAGATTGGCCTCACGTCTCAAATTTTATGAGTCACATGCTTCCACAGGCAGATTAAAGCCTGTGGCTTTTCATTCTTACTGCCCATGAGTCTCTTCTCCCTTGGCAAAGAGCCCAACTGTAATCAAGAGGAATTGGGCATCAGCCCCAAAGAGGAGAGAAAATAGCATTTCAAAATAAAAAATCAGCAAGGCTAGCCTTCCCCTATTTCCATGTCTAAGGCTGCAGGCTTACTCTCCAAGCGGAAAGAACTCCTGCAGTTTCTTAATTCCTTCATCCATTAAGGCTCAGAAAGAGGTGAAACTTCAGATGAGGGGAATGCTACCACTGACTCGCAGAGGCGCAGTAACATCTAGAGTTTTTGTAATGGTTCTCTAAGGTCCTGCTTCCTGACTGTTAGCCTGCAAGCACCTTGGGGACCCAGTTAACTTCTTCGGAGATGTTCAAGTCTCCCGTGACAAGACTGTTAAAAGGGAAATGGATTTGTACTTCAAATGACTCCATTCTCCAGGTGAGTAAGGAGCCACCGAGGAACCCCACTCTTACTTCATTTTCAAGGACAAGACACTCTCCTACCAGTACCTGGCCAGGGCAAGCCCCTTCCTAGAAAAAGGCATTATGGGTAACACTGTCATACCAAGTTATATATCAGGCATCAGTATGAGCAAGATTCTACAGATGGTTCTAAGTTAGAGGTCATCCAATCTGTGAGCCAGAGGGTTCTAGACAGTCCAACAGAACAAAACAAGGACAAAGACTCTATTAACGTTCCAGTTGGTACCAGCCAGCTAAGAACTCTGGACTGTTCCTTTTCCCAACTATTTACCAGGGAGTGATGTTTAATTTCAAGTGATAGACTCAGAGAATTCCCCCCAGTGAACAACGCTGCTCTACTCAAAGTTAGCCTTGGACTACAGAACACAGAATCTTGACCCGGGTGCTTTCCCAAACTCTCTGTGAACACAGAGAAGGACAAGGCTTCTATTGCAGACAGAGGCAAGCAGGGATGATTGCTGTGGCCAGAGCAGGCCCAGGCATGGTGGAGCTATGCTAGGTGCAGAGGGGGGGGGGGGTTCACCATTATAGCGCATGCACCATGATGAAGCAACGCAGCACTCCTTCGTGGAAATGAAAGGGGCAAGAGAGAAGAACGGCATATTTACCTTCCAACCCAGTCCACTGCTAATCCATCTGGTTGCATTATGTATTTCAGGCCCAGGTCAACTTCACGTATGGGATTATTGCTACCAGATTCAAAGTCAGGAATGTAGGCACGTTTGATAGCACCAAATTCCGAGCCCTGTCCCAGCACCGTGTAATACACAACGCCTGGAGAGGAATGCACAGTAAGAGTGGGGCTTGGATCAAATAGAGTCAGTTACCAATCTCTACCTCCTCACCTTCATGATACAGTTAATTCCCTCACATCAAACCTCAATACACACTTGAACTGCCAACTAGGAAGGCTCAACTTATAACTTAGTGATATTTTCTTAATCATCTCTATCGGAGGATAATTCTTTAAGCTAGCTTAGCTAAGAGTCTAGTTTCCAAAATAGAAAGTATAGAGAAAGTGAAATCATACTCATTGTGATAATTTAAAAGGTCACATAGGTGAGAAGTCCTTTGCTATGACAATAAAAGATAGAAGTTGTTCAATGGGTGCATATAACATACAAAGATTATGTGACCCCCACCCACAACCATGTCCTGCTATGTAGTGGTTCCAGAGGCTTTTAACTTAGCCCCCTAAGCACTGGGGCTTATCTGATCACACGAAAATTAAGACTGAATTTTAGAACATATTTGGCATAGACTTCTTTCCTAAACAGGTATCCTTCTTGGAATAAACTTACAGTTGAAAAGAAAAACATTAGCCAGGAGGTGGTGGCGCACACCTTTAATCCCAGCACTTGGGAGGCAGAGGGAGGAGGATCTCTGTGAGTACCAGGGCAGCCTGGTTGGGTTCCAGGACAGCCAAGGCTACACAGAGAGAAACCCTGTCTCAAAAACAAACCAGGAGGAGGAGGAAGATGAGGAGGGAGAAGACGAGGAAGAAGAGGAAAATATTTCATTGCATAAATAAATGTGAAAATACTGTAATAAAATTTAAATTGCCATCATTATTAATAGATCACAAACTTTTCACGTGTTTTGTCACATTCATCCTTCCAAAGAAACCTCTCAGGTAGATATGAACAAGATTATTACTAATACTTTACAGTTTAAAAAAAAATGAGATCTAAAGAATTTTAACAATTTCTTGTTAAATGTCATAGATGTAGAAAATTGGGCATAGGGTGTAAGGACAGAAGATGAATGTGTCTCGTGCTCAATGACAGTCATTGTTCACCTTTTCCTTCATCTGACTAAGATCTTTTAGTGCCCACCACCTACTACTGTAGTAGATGCCTGTGGTAGATGTCAGAAGTTGGGAATGTAGAGACAAATTAGGTTCACTCTCCAAAGGACACACAATTAGAAGGTAAGGAGATGTCACGGGAACAACTGGCTGCAAAAGTCAATGCAACACGTGACTAGAAGCATGTATTAAATGCTGTCGCCTCATAGCAGGCATTCATGGAACTCTGCCAGGATGTCACAGAGGTGACACTGGTGCTCAGAAGTCTGCCACTATGCTGTGGTAGAAAGGAAGGGCAGCTGTGTGAGCAAAGACAAGGGGATATTAAAAATACAAGGAGATGTGGGGAGAAGCTCCTGTGGGAAATCAGGAAAAGCTTAGTCCACAGGGAAAAACCCAGAGACTTGCTGGACAAACAGGAGCCTCCACTTCCTTCAGGCAACAAAAATGCACTCGATACAAAATGAGGTTTCCCCACGGATTCGCCATCTAGAAATCAAGAGCATCGACAGGGCGACCAGCGTGCACCACAGTAACTGGAATGCACCACCACAGTGACCAGCGTGCACCACCGCGACCAGCGTGCACATTCCATACTCACTGAGGTCCATGCCCTCCGGATCCCAGTCATAGTCAATAGTTTGAATATGCTCCTGCTCTTCTAGGTACTCTGAGAACTTCTCCGACGAGATGTTGTACTTCCGGATTCGGACATTCTCGGGCAGAAGCAACAGAGGAGGGCTTCCTGTAAACGGACAAAGGGCGGTGGCTTTTGTCTACCTGAACTCCGCTTGACCGGTTAAGAAGTAGCGTGGGTACTAAATGCACTGTAGGTATCTCCCTGGCAGACAGGCATAAGAGAGAGGAGGGAGAGGCAGGAGATAGTTCTAGAGTAATCTGATCAAAGCTGAGTATCCTGAGAGCCAAAATCTATGGCTGTAAGCATCAGTTCTTTTCCCCCCCCTCCCCCTTCCGTTAACTAATTTATTTATTTGTTTTCAGCCCCAACGGCAGTTTAGACAAGACTGCAACCACTACAAAGAGCCTTAATTTTTTACCTCAAGTCTTTCTCTCGTCCACTGACAAGAATGTAGACATCCAATCTCATGGAAGAAAAACATTTTTCACAGCTCTGCTGAGAGCCTCTTAGGGAGCTATCAGCCCTCACTCTAGCCTGACAGGTTTTGTGATTGTCTTAACAGATAATTAACCCCACAGCCCTATGTAACTGCTAGCTAATGAGAAGTAAGCCAGCTTGTTCTTGAATTTTGGGGGTTTTGTTTTTGTTTTTGTTTTGTTTTGTTTTGTTTTGTTTTGTTTCAATGATGGCTCATGCCAAAATACTACTCTAGAATTTAAATTTTAAATTTACTCTCAAACTGGCAATCAAATGAAATGTAAATGACTTTTTAAAAAGCTCATTTTATATATTTCCTCAGACTTGACATTATGTTTTATAATATAAATTTTCTAATTCATTTCAACTAGCCTCTTAGTTGAAAGACTTAAACATTTTAAAATTTTCTGCTTAATTGCAGGACCAGCTGTTCAAATGCCTTCACGCTAGTTTTGATTCACTCTAAAATTGTTTGGAGGATAAAATACTTAGATAATCTAGTCAAACACAGACCTTAAACACTCAACTTATACTATGTGTTGGGTAGACCTTTGGGCACTTTAACAAACTATTTTCTCAGTAAGTTTCTTATACCCTAGCACCAATTTGAAATCCTAAATAAAGCCACATACTTTTACTAGGACATGTTGATTTAGAGCAGATCTCTGACCTTTGCAATGCTTCTGACACTCTCTCTCTCTGTCTCTGTCTCTGTCTCTGTCTCTGTCTCTGTCTTTGTGTGTGTGTGTGTGTGTGTGTGTGTGTGTGTGTGTGTGTGTCTGTCTGTCTGTCTGTCTGTCTCCCTCCCTCTCTCTCTCTCTCTCTCTTATCTTGTATTCATACAGTTTTTTATTTACCTGGGTTCTTAGCTATAGGCTTTAGCCTAAAATGTAAACCTAATGATTGGTGTTTTGAATGTACCAGCTTTTCTGTCTCTGGCCAGCAGTTCATAAACAATAGCAGAGAAATACTTCTGAGTTTGCCTCCTGGTTGTACGTGTTTTTGGCTCACCTTGCATTATGTGGCTTCAAATGTTAGGTCCCACTGGACTGGGAGCTAAGGCCTCATCAGTTTGTTATATCCGGCTGTAAGCTGTGTTTATGTCTCCTAAATCTGCTCCCTTTTAGATGTTTTTGTCCAGGTATAGAAGAGGCTAAATTCAGAATAATAACTAACACCTGGCTTTTATTGGTAGCTACTTGCTAGGGGTTGGAGTTTTAAGTTGGCAGAGGAAGAGAGAGAGAGAGAGAGAGAGAGAGAGAGAGAGAGAGAGAGAGAGAAGAGACAGTATTAAAGAAGTAGCTGAGACTATGAAGAGTGGAAGATAAATTTCCTGGTACCTCATACTCTTACAGTATTTACGTCCCCTAGAAGTGACTTGTTCCAAATAGGAACCCAACGTACCATCAGCCGCACACTGTTCTCCATAATGGGTGCTCATAGACTTGAAGCCGTCGGCACAGAAACACTCGTAACTTCCTTTGCTGTTTCGACAGCCCTGGGGGCAGATGCCAAACTGCTCACATTCATCGATGTCTGCAGGCAAAATAAAAAGCAAGGGTGGAACACACATTCTGGCCCAGCCGGAACTAGAGCTCACGAGCAGCGAGGGCCAAGCACAGTGCGCATGAAAACATTAGCAAGGAGACCAAAACACGCCGAAGACACGTTCCACAATAAAAGGGAGACTTCCGTGAACAATGACTGAACCCTAAAGCCCGCACGCTGGTCAGCGGTGGACACAGGGCCATTTGAACTGAAGCTGCCTAACTTCACACAACAGGAAGGCAAACGTTTGCTGGCCAAAAACATCTGTACGGTCGATATATGGCATTACTTCCCAGATATGACCTAACAACTGGTTTGCTTTAGTAACCGAAAGAATTCTTTAAAGCATCTCTGAAGGGCTGGGGCCAGAGCTTTGTGGTAGATTGCTTGTCTGGGATGCATGATGCCCTAGGCTCTGTCCCTAGTACTGCCAAAAAATGTATTAGAGTATGGCATACGAGTTAGACACAGTAATGTACAATGTAAAAGGTACCTAAAGCCGCAGCCATCTCTGGCAGCCTTGGTGAGCTGCCTTCTGAACTCATGCCACAGCACCCACTTGTGCCTCGCCTAAGTAGGTATGTAATAAATACGAGAGTCCTGACTTAGGATGATGACACTGAGCTTTGTGATTTCTGGTGCTTTTATTTCACGGGGCTGGTACAGTAGGCAACCATTACCACCAAGACCTTCATTATTTGACACTGTGTACCTGAGTGACAACACCAGGAGGTCAACCCATTAAGGAAATGACACGGTGGTTTAATAAAAAGGCAATAGGTGGAGAACCTAAAAAATGTAATGTTCTCTAAATAACAACAGGAGGAAACAATATTCTACCTTGACAGGAATTTTTGTCCAAAGTACTAGTCTTGAAGCCAGGTCGACAGGAGCAGATAAATCCCCCATTGCTTAGCTGGGTACAGTTCTGTTCACAGATATGTTCAGCACACGTTCTGTTCTCGCCTAGATCTGAAAAACAAAATCTCAGCATTATAAGTGAAGGGTCCAAGCCAGGCCGGCTACAAACACACCAACACACAATCAATTACACAAGCCCTGAAATTAGAGGAATCTTTGTTCTGTAAATGATCTGGACGCCGTCTACACAAATGTGCAATGGCCCTTGAGGCCATTTTCCATCATACACAGCACTGCCAGGCTCAACCGAGGAGCAGCCAACGCCTTACTCAGAGATTATGAAACCAGGGATTCCACGGCTACCTTTGCATGTCCTTGCTCATTCATCTTATGTAAGCAGGCAGACAGATGGTAGGTGGATTTTACACATACACATACACACACACACACACACACACACACACACACACACACACTGATACAGGTTAGAACAAAATTACAGTTATAAGAGAATAATTTCCCCGAGGATTAACCAATTAACTGAAAGGGTGTTTATCAAGATGTAGTAAAAGGCACAGTCATATTATACACTAAATCTGAGCTCTCAACAACTACATGTTACTAAATAAGTTTGTTCGGGTTTCCTTTCCTTTTCTTTTCTTTTTCTTTTTTTCATTTTCTTTCTTTCTTTTTTTTTTTTTTTTTTGGAACAGGTTAGTGTTTGTATCTGCCTATGGGTTTATCTAGTTCATATATACTAAGACAGAAATTTTATAATATGTACGTATCTTAAACTACTTTAACAATTCCCCTGTTTGGCTCCCACTGTAGCTTAGGGATAGAAAATTTGCCTAGTATGCACAAGGACCTGGCTTAATTCCCAGCAACATAGAAAATAAAAATAATATATTCACATCTTTTTACTCATAAATAGAATAACTTTCTATTAATGAATTTCCCCCTAGGAAAGGATAAAAATATGCACTAAGGATTATAACACTGATGGGTTAAAAAAATTTTGAACATAATTATATTTTCAACAGTAAGGAAAAAGATACACTGTATTGTCTTAAGTCTCTAAGTTACCACCGATGCACCATTAATGTTACAGAAAGTGATAACTTGTACTATAACATGTTATAATTTGTAAAATGTACTTCATTTTGAGCACATTAAATATAAAAAGAAGCATATATCTCAGAAACAATGAATTTTGATTATTTATATTATGGGTTATTATTAAGATTCAAGGTTTTAGATGACACTTTGATATGGAAAAAAATCTAAAAAAATAAATGGAGAAAAGAATGTAACATTGTACAAAATATTTTATTAAGTGTATAAATGAACTGCAAAACAGAGTAAGCCTTTCTTGGTTATGAGATTCAGATAATTTATTTTCTTCCGGTGCTGGGAATTGAACCTTGAGCCTTGAACCTTGGGCTAAACATGCATACACCTCTAAAACATAAATACTGAGCTACACATCAGCCTTATTATTAACAAGTCCCTACGCTTTTTAGCTTTTATAATAAAACAAAAAGATAATGAATTGTTTGTGTTGGATCTGGCTAAATGGCTATTCTGTTTCCCTAATTTTCTATCATTTGCTTTTTTTTTTTTCTGAGACAGGGTCTCTCTGTGTAGCCTTGGCTGTCCTGGACTCACTTTGTAGACCAGGCTGGCCTCGAACTCACAGCGATCCACCTGCCTCTGCCTCGCAGGTGCTGGGATTAAAGGCATGAGCCATCACGCCCAGCTCCCTAACTTGCTAGGGTCTAGATTCTCCAATATAGATTCCTCACAACTGGGATTCTGTCCAAATACTTCTTTGCTCATCCTTGCCTGGTAACCTTGTCCCTGTCAATCTATGCCATTCTTCTTAGCTTGCTTCTTTCTCTCTCAGTCGCAACCACCGCCCAGACTTAGGTCTTGAGGAGAAACTGCAAAAGCCGCGGGACAAGAGCATGGAAAGAAGAGTTTGTCTTAGGAGTCAAGCCTCATCTACCTGTCCAGTGAAATCTGTTTTGGCCTCAGGCTTATAAGTATTTTAGCTAAAGAAAATGTGGAATCTCCTGGTTCAGATCAGAGTAGACCTCTCAGAAGACAGTTTTGCTAGGCTTCTGTCTGCAAGCATAGCACAGCATCATTAATAATGTGAAGGGTTGACTCTCTCCCATGGGGTGGGTCTCAAGTTGGGCCAGTCACTGGTTTGCCATCCCTCAATCTCTGCTCCATCTTCATCCCTACGTTTTGGGCCAAAGGTTTTATGAGTGGGTTGCTGCCCACCTCCCTCCACTGGAGTCCTGCCTAGCTACAGGATGTGGCAACGTCAGGCTCCATGCATAGCCCTGCTACTAGGAATCTCAGCTAGGATCAACCCCATAGACTCCCAGGAGCCTCATCCAGTAGCTGACGGGAACAGATGCAGAGACCCACAGCCAAGCAATGGTCCAAACTCAGGAAGTTACATGGAAAAATGGGGGGGGGGGGAAGGATTGAGGAAGCCAGAGAGGGCAGGGACACCACAGGAAGACCTACAGAGTGAGCTCGCAGAGACTGAACCATCAGCCAAAGAGAAAGCTTGGGCTGGACCTAGGACCCCCCTACACCTGTGTAACAGATGTGCAATTTGGTCATCATGTGGGTCCCCTAACAATGGGAGTAGGTCCTGTTTCTGACTTTGTTGCCTCCCTTTCTTTGGACCACTTTCCCTTAGCTGGGATGCTTTGTCTGGCCTCAGTGGGAGAGGATGTGCTTAGCTCTTCTGCAAGTTGGTGGTGTACCAGGGTGGATTGGGGAGGGGGTAGGAGGGTGGGGCTGGGAGGAGAGAGGGAGGGGACTTAGATAAGGGTATAAAGTCATTAACTAAACAAACAAACAAATAAATGTGAGGAGGAGTAAATATTTGATTCTTTCTCCCTAACCATATTGTAGGATCTCTTTTGACATAATGAAGGTATTCATGTATATGTTTAGGATATATGTAAGAGTAGAAAAATATGACTCAGTAGAACATTGCTGGTAATATGCATACTTTAAAGTCACAACCATGAAAGCTTAGAAGTCTGAGCTACCAATAACTATATAGTTCTAAAAAAAATAAAATAACCATTTCCAAATTGTCTAGTTCTTGTTGAGACTGTTTCAGTGTTTTTAGTGTGTCCAGCAATTTATCTACTTTGCATACACTGGCAAGTTTGTAATATTTCTCTTGTGTTTCCAATGCCATAGTCTTTACAATGTCCTCATAACTGTATCACGAGACTTTGTGGTCCTCCCTCAGTCCTAAAGTCCATCTGTAATTAAGAGGTCGAGACTGCAGAAATCTCCCCCTGACTGAATTATAGTCTTTCACAGTAAGAGACCTTAACAAGGGCAGAACTATCACAGCATTTGTAACCAGAGATTTTCGTGCAACTTCATTCATCTGAAGCCCGGAAACATCAAACAGAATATCCATCACCTTGATCCATGGAACACTGGCACTGGGGCTGCTCATGCAGCTTAGTGCTGGAGCAGTTGCCTAGCAACCAGCTTCTACAAACATAAGCCTATGGCTCTCTGTTTACAAGACAGTCTCTCTTGTTTCCAGTTTTTTTTTTTTTAAGGAATAAAAATATCACAGAGATAGCAAATCACTCTACTTTTGAGATCAAAGGGGAAAAAAATTATCTGCTGCCTGACATCAGGTTATCTCCTTTATAATTGAATGGGATTAGGAGAATGTCCAAGTCTTCCCATGCCTGGAAGTGTGCTCTGAGCACATTCAGGTGATGCATGTGCTAAGCCATGATTTCACTCTGTATTTCAAAACATCATGATGTGCATCTTAAATTTTTAAAAATCATATCTTGAATAAAACAATTTTGCAGACTGTGAAGGAGGGAAGATGGGGAGGTAGTGAGGGAACAACAGGAAGAAGACAAAAGAGAAGATAAAACTAAAAGGTAATAGATATAAAGGACCTGAGAACTGGCATTATAAATAATTCTGTACCTAGTGGCATGCGCCTTTAATTCTAGCACTCGAGGAGCAGCTAAGAGAACTCTCTGTAGGTGCAAAGATACTCTGGTCTACATAGGGAGTTCCAGGGCCGCCAGGACTACATAGTGAGACTCTGTCTTAGAATAAAACAACAGCAGCAACAACAAAAATCTACATTTGTGCCAAATCTGAATTGTAGCCCATAGCTGAATTCTATATCGCATCCACTTACTATCTAAAAAGAAGTTGTTAATGCTACACTGCTTGTTCCCTTTAAGGAAACCTACTTTCCGTGAGACTCCACCTGAATAAAAAGTACTGTCCTAAACATTGCACGCACAGGCAACAAGAGGAAGTCACAGTTAGCCCAAGTCAAACTTGGAAATTCACCAGCTGTTGAAACTGTTTATATATCAGTTTCCTTGTGTCAAAGCCTAAATCTGCCACATGGCTTCCCAATTCTTTTTTCAAAAATTTAATCAACTCACTTCATTTTGTCAAGCACTCTAAGTCCCTTTGAAAGGGTATGTAGGTAAGTGGCAAGCCAACTCTGTACTAACTAAAGAGGTCAGAATGTGCCGAAGTACACAGCAGGTGCCAGAGGGGACCAGAGGCCACTCTCCTCACCTGGAGTTTCATGGATGTTGAATTTCTGCTACTGTTACACTGTTTGGTTCTCAGCAAATGACTTGATGAGCATCAGTATGGAGGTAGGCAAGAACAGCTGCCCAGTGAGGCAGTAACAATTAGTATATAGTGATCAAGAAGGGTATGAAGTACTATTAATATGGTCTCTCAACAGTTCCAAAGGAACCAAATCCACCCCCTTGATTATGCTAATCTCTTCCAGCCTGAAGTCTTTTCTTCTACTTAAAGAAAAAAGAAAGAAAGAAACACACAGCCATGATGGTACACACTTACCAGCCCTTGGAGGTAGAAGCAAGAGAATCAGAACTTGTAGGTGATCCTTGACTGCACAGTGTGTTTGAGGCTCACCTGGGCCATTTGAGGGCCTGCCTGGCTATTTTACTATAATGAAATATGAAGCTAAATGTTTACTTACTGCAACCAGTTTCGTCAGAAAGGTCACCACAGTCATCAACATTATCACACACGTAGTGCTGTGAAATGCAGTTTCCATTGCTGCACTTATATTCAGTGTCTGTGCAAGGTTTAGGGGTTGGTTTCCTACCTGCAATTTGAGAACAAGTTAAGGTCAAAACTTTTTATCCTTGAAACAGAATACTTCACTTGTCACAAATAAATACATAGTCCCCTACTTTTCCTAGGCACCCTTGTAGCTAGACTGAAACCAGATGACTAGTTTTAGCCAATGGGCTGTGAATTGGAAGTGACATATGTCACCCTTGGACTAAAGCAATGCAAAGCCCATGTGCCTCCACACTCTCATAGGCTGGGGCGGTGACCTTGGCAGTCAGGAATGTTAGGTGGCTATCTCCAAGATGGAAGATAAGCAAGCAACACTGTGCTTTACACAAATGAGAAAGAAATCTTTTGTTGTGGTAAAGACTCAGAGATTTGTTGGTTGCAGCAATATTAATTACTATGAGTAATACAGAATGATGAGAGAAGTGGGCTCTTTTCAAACCAAAGCTGAAAATATTTGGCATCAGCTTAACAGTCAGGAGGTCCAGGTTATACGATGGAAAAGCAATTGGTGAAGAAGGAGGGCAGATCCTGGAAGCACATGTGAGCAGCGTGCCTGGCCTGTCCTTACTTGGAAAAGGTGTTTAAGAATGAAATAAGGTCAGACATTTAAACATAAATGCAATAAAATAATGGGAAGAGGTTTTGCAGTGTGGGAAAAGCTGACCACATCCAAACCAAGTAGGAAGAATTTGTAGGTTAAAAGCCTCTAAGAGGAACAGGCCAAGTGAAAGCATGGTTGGACAAAATGTCCTTTTTTCCTAATGGTGTGAGTGGCAGTGAGCAACTGCAAAGGTGTGTGAGAGAACATGAAATGAGGCAGATAAAAGACCCTTTTCAGAAGGAACACTTAATGAGGTTATTTACTTTAGAACTGAGAAGAAGCCAACAGCCTGATGGGTTCCTGAGAGAACTGGGTGGCTGAATATGCCAAAACACAGAAACTCTGTGTCCCATCATGAATTGTAAGTGTAAACTGAAATATAATTCAGGAGTATGATTTTCTATTTTCACAGTGAGAAGAATGGATCCAGAGCAATGCCATCAAATAGACCAGCAGAGAAATTCTAGAGTTGACATCTTAGAAACAACAACGGTTTTAAAGGCAATCAGTCCTCAGATTGGTGAACAAAAGGGGCTAAATTAGGATGCTGCAAATAAAAGGTATATCCATCAGTCCATCAGCGTACGGCTAGGAACATTAAAAAAAAAATCTTTCCAAAACTATGGGCTGTTTCTTTCCTGTTACCTGTTCAAGAGCGCACCCGTAAAAGTGGACATATTTATTTTACCTATCGAATTCCTCCAGCCCATTTTAGCTTTAGTATCAGCATAATACTAAAAAGCTGGATTCGTTCTATTAAACACAGTTCTCTTTAAAGCAATGGTCTCAGTGCATTTTTATTCCACAGCGATTAAGATGCGGTACATCGTATCTTATTATGCACCATTAATCAAACATCTTTTCCTTCTTGAAAAAAAGTCTTGGGCTCCAACCAATGACAAATGAGTGACATTAGACAGCTGTACATCCCCTAAGGAGGGCACAGTCCACATACCACAACATATGAAGAGAAAAACGAACAAGGAAATACTACCAAAGAGGAGGGCCAGATTCTAGGAAGCACAAGAGGCATAGATGGCCCATCTCAAAAGGGCATACGGACCTAACCAAATCCCTTCTGGTCCAAGTGGTGCCTTCACCATATTCACATGGGCTGAGCACCCTACTTACTGTCTGGCATTCCCATACTTTAGAGAGTGATGACGAGCTAAGTACTAATTCCAACAAAATCAGGATTTTCTCATGTCAGCATGTGTCCTCCTAGCCCAGTGGTATTTCAGAACCGTTAATGGTGACTGCAAAGATCTAATTCATTCATTCCAAGTAGAATGAAATAAGACATCTATTTCTATCATGCTTTTATTGGGAACAGGAAACACACACACACAAAAAAAAAACCTAGGTGCTTGTTTCCATTTTCAAGTTTCTCAGTGGTTTCTTTCTAAGCAAACTAAATTTCCCTGAAAACTGATCAACTCTCAATGGACAGATTTTTAAACAAAAGTGCAACTATTTCCAATACTTAGATATGAAATTCAGCCAGTTTCAAGTTTTTCTTTTAAACTAATCAATCTGCTGGCAATGAAGAGATGGCTCCATGGCTAAGAGAGCACTGGTTGCTCTCGTTGAGAACCTGGATTCAATCCTCAGTACCCACAATGCACCTCACAACTGTCTATAATGTCAGTTGTGATGACACCCTCTTCTGGCCTTCTTGTGTTGGGCCCCAGGCATACACGAGGCACAGACACACATGTAGGTAAGACACACAAACACATAAAATAGTAAAGTGATATCCTTTTTAAAGATAATACATCATTTTTCTCCCCCGGAAAGAGATTTCCATATTCAGGAAGGATGCAAGGTTAGGTATGGCAACACCAGCGGCGCCTTACTTAACATGATCCTGTCAGCTGAGCCTGAGAACAAATGCACATTCATATCATTGATTAGCAATTAACAACCATAGGCTGTGGAGTCCTCAACTTCTACAACCAATAATCCACTAATTTGTGGAGTGTGACTCAACCAGTTATCCGCTCTTTCCTCTCACTTTCTTACAAAAAAAAAAAAAGGCAGCTTATTTAAACGCTTAAACAAAGACGGGAATTTAAGGGGCTTGTCCACATCTTGTTCAGACAGGCAGGATGTGCAGGTTGAAGTCTGAGCCATGTATGCATTTGTATTGTCTGTGATGCACCACCACAGGGACAATGCAAGCCCCTACAGGACAAATGGGAAACCCCGGAGGACCATCCTACAGGGTTGGATGCTAAGCTAAGAACCCTTGGCTTCTGCTTCCTCCTTTCCCCGTTTCGCTTACAGTGCTCTTCCTTCTCATCCGTCCCGTCTCCGCAGTCATCCACACCATTGCATAGCTGGTGGCCATAAATGCAGCGGCTGTTGTCACACCGGAAACGATGCGGCGATTCACACGGGACGTTGACTGGAAAATGAAAAAGGAAACCGCCAAGTTAAAAGTGGAAGTGACGATGCCTAAAACCTCCAGGCTAGACCCGTGCCGGGCTCACTTCATTCATTCATTATTCGTCCGTTCACTCAATTCATTTGGTTAATCAGTCAAAGACATCTTGAGTCTCCGCTACATGCCACAACAACATTGTAAGCGCTAGATATATCACAGATATAAAGAGGAGGAAGAAAGACACAATCTTCATTCTCCTGGAACTGCACTCTAGCATTCATTTACAGACACAAGGAACCCTCCTAGGGAGGCAGGACAAGAAAGGATTACAAGAGAAAGAGGAATCTGGAAAGAATCTGGAAAGGTGTATGTCTGAGACCTTTATAAGGGTCTCTATGGCTAGGGACAGGACAAGGAGGACATGTGTGGTCAGTCATAAAGCTGGAAAAGCCATCATGTGTGGGTCCTGATGCTAGCACTCAGGAAGTCACTCCTCTGATTGTGATCACTGAATCTCTACAGCAGGAAGTCTTGTCCTGGGACAGGTTTCCCCTTGCCGAAATCCCCAGCTTGTTACATTTAAAGTTGGTATTTAAAGAGGCACCTAACAGCAGGGAGAACAGAGGGTCATGCACAAGTGCGGGAGGCACAGTCCTCTCTGCATGTCGGTGAACTCCATTTTGAGGGTGAGTGTTAACGTATCAGACAACACAAATCACTTGGGAGATGGGCTTCTGAGCATGACTGTAGAGGATTACCAAGATTAGATCAATGGATATAATCTGACCCAGGTTAACTGCAGGAAGGATCTTTGTCTGGGCAGGAAGGGTTGGCTTAAAAGTGGTATGCTGGGCAAGTGAGCCTGGGTTGGTGCAAAAGTGGGAAAGTGAGGCAGGCACTGGCACAAACACATTCACTGCTCCCCTCTTATGGCTCCCGGGATAACCAACTGCGTCAGGCTCTTGCTGCTGTGGCTGCCCTGCCAGGACAGACTGGAATCTGACACTTTCGCCTTTAAGTTGCTTTTTGTCACAGCAACAACAGCAAAAAGGAAACTAAGACGTCCACATATATCACTCAGTGAGCAACACATACATCTATCTGTGGTGTTCTTCCAAATGTCAGGTTTGCTCCATTTAATCCGCTGACTCTTTACCATAGACAGAGATCAAAGGATGACACTTGTGATGAGGTTGCTTTAGGGGACTGGAGGAGTCAAACCCCAGGGCTGACTCTTGAAAGCACTGTTAGTGGAACTACGACTTGAATTATTTGAATAAATGGCAGGTGTAGACATTAGGAAAGAGCATTGAACATTTGTGTGAGCATGGGGAGTGGTTGGTGTGTGTGTGTGTGTGTGTGTGTGTGTGTGTGTGTGTGTGTGTGTGTGTGTGTCCTTGGCTCTCCAAACTTTATTTTTATTAGCTATGGCTTCCTAAGGGCTTCTCTGAAATTTCAGAGCATAAAGTTAAAAACAAAATAAGAAGCAGAGCTAGTAACTAACAGCTAAAACGATGCCATTGTGAAAGCACAGCCGCCATTGATGGAAATGCTCTGATATCACTCCCAGTAGTCAAATCTCTGCCCCGAAAATGGCGAGGAAGGGGCAGAAAAGAGAACGAAAGATGTTGTGATACAGAAGCATTACTGAGTTATAGCTATGTCACTCAAGCGATCAGAAGATTTCCGGCAGCCGTGTTTCTGGGTCCCTTCTGCAACTACAACTTGCCTCTGAATCACTTAGAAAGTTTCTTCCTGACTAGATTCATCCTAGGGCCTCCTGAATGGATGGAGCAGGTGAGCTACAATTTACCCCTCCTCTTCCTCCTCAGACTCCAGCCTCAAGGGACCTGTGCCCCTACGCATGTGTTACTGTGTTTGCTACAGACTAAATGCTTAAAATCTCAGATGTTAGCCTAACTTCCTCAAGCTCTAGCTGGGGAACAGAAGCAAGAAAACTAAGTGCAGTCACCAGGATTGATTGTGCATCTACCAAGCCTCTGTGTTACACAACTGCCCTCCAAGCCCACACACTACATATGAGGAACATAGCCATGTTGCCAGACAAGACATCAGTCAGTTCAACCCCCCCCAACCCCCTCTTACAGCACAGGTGAATCTCCTCATCAGAACCATCGACACAGTCATTTTCTCCATCACATATCCAAAATGACTGGATACACACATGGTTTTTGCATTCAAACATGGCAGCTGGACAGTAGGTACCATTGGGAAAGCGAGTAGCTGTTGATAAAAATGGGATAGGTACATCATCATCATCATCATCATCGTAATAATAATAATAATAATGAGATAAATATACTCTTCCTGTTAAGTCTCCCTAAATTCTTGCTGCTGTGCCTCCTTATTATTCATTACCCTGTTGCTGTGTCTTATCTTGAGATTTAAAAAAGAATATATCTTTGACCAGGTATGGTGGCACACACCTTTAATTCCAACACTTGGGAGGCAAAGATAGGCTCTGTGGGTTGGAGGCTAGCCTGGTCTACAGAGTGAGTTCCAAGACAACCAGAGCAACCCTACAGAGAAACAAACCCTGTCTTGAAATGGGGGGTGCGAGACAGGTAATATCTCGAGGACAGTATTCTGAGACCAGTTTTCTGAGCTCAGTTTTCAGTGACACAAATTATCTCAGAGGGAACCTGTATCCAAACTGTCTTTGCCCCATCATTTTTTGAATGTCTCTTTCAACACAGCCTACTGTAAATAAATATCAACAGTTCAATACTTAAGTGATACAAAAGACTAAAATCTGACGGGTTTGGTTTTATATTTTTAATGAGTCCTACACGTCATTGTGCAAGTCAGAACAGTTTAATGTTGTCGATTTCCAAATCATGTTCCTTATATGTGTTCAATCATAGCTAGAGCTTACTTCACCTGAAATGTCTCACAGTTTGTTTGCATACTCTCTATTTAAAATAATGCTAAATAATTTGCATTCAAAAGGCCACTGCAAACAACTAGGGATCCTAAGTCCATTGGGAAATATTGACTCAGGTAAACCAGAAATTATCAGAATATAATTGACTAGAATATACTTATGCCTTTAAACTAAGAAATGGGTTGTGCCTAGCTTGCCGGTCCCACTCACTCAGACCCACAGAAGCCCAAGCGAGCAGGCACTTACGACAACTGGACTCATCAGAAGCGTCCAGACAGTCTGCTCTCCCATCACATGCCAGCGCCTTGGGCACACAATGTCCGCTCGTACATTGAAAATGTTCAGGGTGGCAGGTCTTCATCTCTGAGGAGAAAAGATCATCATTCTCAAAAGAGCTCATGGTATTAGGTGCATGGAGTGCACAGGGGCTGATCGTTCCCTTCGCACCCACAGCCTGAGGCCGACTCGTAGCAAACTCACACAACCATCAATAGAACAAACAAAGTCAAATTTCAATGTCTCTGTTCAGCGTATGGAGGTGAGCACTCCTATCGCTCTGTTAGCTCCTCTTGGCTCTTAAATCCTTCCTCAGAAGTAACAATTGCCTATTTTCAAGGTTACATGATTTCCCCCAAACAACAGCACTTAATCAGTGTTTAGAGTGTCTGTTCCAAGGCTCTGTCCCCTACCCCAGTGTCACCGTCTGTGGAAAACTAGGGAGACTAATGTGCTGATTTGGAAGTACAATGGAAATAAGTCCGCTTCTAGGTATTTCTAGATTAGAGATAGCCCTCCCTGCTTATCCTATCACTATAATCAGAGTATTTTAAGTCAAACAGAAAGAACAGAAGGCGCAGAAGGTCCCGTGTTAGGTGACACTTTTATACTATCAGGTTTTCCTATCTCACTGCACATAAAGAGCCTCGTCAACACTGGTTTGCAGTAGTGTGAGCTTCTGTTCGCCCCCGATAGTTACCACAGTCCCGTTCATCCGAGTTGTCTCCACAGTCATTTTCTTGGTCACAGACCCATCGAGAGGGGATGCACTCCTGATTGGCACATCGGAACTCACTCTCTGTGCACTCTCGAGGAACTGGAAAGAAAAGGAAGGCACCTGGCCATCAGTGTGCTCTGGGAATCCCACCCAGGAGGCAGGCTTGGGAGCTGGCCTGGATGTGAGGGGACCCAATTCTGTCCTGTGGTCCAGTCACAGTCTAAAACAAAAATCTTATGCCTCTCTGATCGTAGTACCACAGCCTTCCATGGAAGAAGCCAGCCTGGTCTACAGCCAGAGCTACACAGTGAAACCCTATCTCAAAAAAAAAAAAATTTTTTTTTTAAAGTAAGCAAAGAAATAATCCTCAGCCTCAGTTTTAAGTCTACAAAGAATGGCGTTTAAGAGGTTTCAGTTGGTTGGTTGGTTTAGGTTTTTGTTTTTTTTTTTTTTAATGTGCTTTAATTGCCAAAACTCTAGCTAACCAATTACAGTATTCAATATGGAACTGTCTTTATTACCTTTTTGTTCATGTCATAGAAATGGGGATTGAACCTGGGCATTATCCGTGGAGGACAAGTGTTTTACCACGGAGCTACATTCTCAGATTCACAACACGGCCGCACTAAGTTTCCCAGGCTGGCCTTGAGTTCCTACTATCATCCAAGCCGACCTTGGGCTTGTGACCTTCCTCCTCCTGACTCGCAGGCTAGGAACTAACACACTTGGGCCACTATTGTGTGTAAGTCGTCTGTCTTTGCTGGTATAACCAACACCCTAGTTCTCCCAATTGCCTCCGACTGCTTCTAAAAATCTGAAAAGTACAATATTAAAAAGAAACTTGAAATTGAAGATATATCTTGAGCCAATGAGAAATACTCAGGCAGGCCTTATTCTCCAAACACACCTCACCATTCAAAACTGAATACTGAGTTTGGTGTGATCTAGACCTATGGCTGATGTCCCATTGCTGGTAGTCACTGCACATTCTGTTATCCAGGCATGATAACCATGCAACTGCGGAGACACTCCTCCTGCTTTTGGGCAAATGCTGACATTGCGGATCCTTAGGATCAGCACCTTTCCTTACTCGACTTCTTTTGCTTTTACTCATCTCATTTTATTCATCCTTTGTCAGAAACCATGCCATTTGCTTTAGAAAAGAAAAAAAAAAGTTGAGAAAACAAAGGCAACAGACCAAAAGTATGTGACCAAATATGTCCTTGACAAAGACCTTCTCCCAAAGCTTGCTTGACTTATTAGCATTTCAGAAGGAAAAGACAAGCTTCCACAGCCCACAGAAAATGGCTCAAAGAACTGACACCCCAGCCCTGCTCATCCAAAGCACTCACCACAGTTTTCTTCATCCGAGTTATCTCCACAGTGGTCAACACCATCACACTTCCATCGGAGAGGGATGCACTGGTGATTTCTGCAGCGGAAATCCCCCGTGGGATCACACGGCACCGCATCTACAAAGCACAATTGGTTTCAAGACTTTGTAAACCAAGGTCCCGGCTTCCTTGAGATACAATCTGAGGATTATGTTTCTGTAATCTTGAAGCTCCCAGACATAGGGAAACTCTCTGCTAGCTAACTCTGTTCCTAGCCTCCCTTTGGGGAAGGGTTGAGACAGAGTATCTCTATATTGCCTTGGCTGACTTGCCTGCCTCTGTCTCAGGGGTTATAGAAAGATACAAGCCTTCCTAATCACTGTGCCAGGCTCTTCTTACCTTTTGTAGAAACTATTCCAAAAGAAAAAAATGCCATCAAGTTTGTCATTGGCAACAAAAGGCTAAAACATTGTCATAGACTTAAAATAGAGTCAAGAGAACATTCTAATAATACATTTCCTTTAGTGTTTTAGACCCAGTGTTATTAAAATAACCCATTATAGGCCAGGCATGGCATACAGCTTTAATCCCAGCACTTCGGAAGCAGAGGCAGGCAGATTTCTGTGAGTTCGAGGCCAACCTGGTCTACAGAGAGTTCCAGGACAGCCATGGCTCTGATACATAGAGAAATCCTGTCTCAAGAAACCAAATGGGATCATATATATATATATTATTATATATATAAAATTTTTTCTCTTCTAAAGAATACACATTCAGACACTTTGGTTTCAAGAGACTTTGCCAATTTCCATTTATTTATTTGGTCTTTTGTTGATAAATGTTTTCCATGTTGCCAGCATGACAAAAGTCACAAAGACACTAAAGAATATGATAGTAATGAAATAATAATACATCCAGATTTAGGATTTTCTCTCCTGAGGCATGTTGTGCCTTCTGCCATTTGTGAGATCAGACAAGCTATTTAGACTTGTACAGATAAGGATTACACATCTGGGAGAAATCAAACATACTCCTAACATCTTTTTTTTTTTTTTTTTTTTTTTTTTTTTGGTTTTTCGAGACAGGGTCTCTCTGTGTTAGCCTTGGCTGTCCTGGACTCACTTTGTAGACCAGGCTGGCCTCGAACTCACAGTGATCGCCTGCCTCTGCCTCCCGAGTGCTGGGATTAAAGGCGTGCGCCACCACGGCCCAGCTCCTAACATCTTGATGACATCTTCTTTAGCGTGTCACATGCTTTGGACCAGCTGTCATTTAAGCTGACATGAATTAAGTTCCCCCAGTGACTCTCAACTCCTTTTTGGAGGTAAAAGACGTGAGAGAAGCCCTTGGCACTTACCTTCTGCTGCTGCCCCTCCCCCACCCCTGGAGCCTTCCTTACCGCAGCCCTGTTCGTCACTATTGTCCCTGCAGTCATCAACACCATTGCACACCGCCCACTGTGGGATGCAGCGGTAGTTAGTTTTGCAGCTGAATTCCGTGTGGTTGTCACAGTTGTAAGCAGCAGTCACTGAAGAGGACGAAAGCAAGAAATGAGGATGGAAGTACCACTCTTGCTGGAAACAGCAGCCGAAGGCTCCTCGCTACGGTTATGCCGAGGGCATGGATGGTACCTGCCGGCTCATCTTGTGACCACTAACCAGACTCTGGCAGCAGCTGTCTATGTTAGGTGTGATCTGTTCAATGAGCAGACTGTTAGAGCCTTAATTTTTCTTGCTGTCTCAGTACCATTCATTAGAGTTGTGATGTGCTTTGGAGTGGAAGGGGCATCTGGTGGTTTGAATGAAAATGGCGCCCCATAGGCCCATAAAGAGTGGCACTATTAGGAGGTGTGGCCTTGTTGCTTTCCTGTATAAAGGTTGTTGTGGTCATGTACCTGGTTTTAAGTGAAACCCCTGAATTGCTAGTTCTGTGGTAATATGACCATTCATTTCATGTGAGCCTCACTTTATTCACCTATAAAGTGGCTATGCCTCACCTGCCTGATTTCTCACATGAGCTCACATGAGTGCTCCGAATAGCATTCTGCACGGCTGGACAACTCAGTGCCATGCAGGGGAGGTGTAGGCAGGGTCTGGTTGCAAATATAAGCTACGCAACTGTGCTTTTATCCTGCGGTGATGGAGTTTGAAGGACAAGACAGGAAAGGGTGTTCCCTTCCTTTGCTATGAAGCAGAGGGACATGTGATCGTCATCTGACTGTCTACTTGCCTTGGATTCCCATGGCCCCACCCCAGGGAACTCACTGCATTCGTGGACGGGCTCATCAGAAAAGTCTCCGCAATCATTGTCCACGTCACACTTCCAACTCTGCGGGATACAGCGGCCATTGTGACACCTGAACTGGCCAGGGTTGCAGGTCCTGCTGGCACAGTGGGAGCTGTCTTCGTCTGAGTTATCCAGACAGTCATCCACCGAGTCACACTGCCAGGCCTCTGGGATGCAGCGCTTGTTGGCACACTGCCATTCGTTGGACTCACACCGGTGATGCTCTGCAAACAGGGCATTCAGTTACCAGTTAAGAAGCTGCCAAGGGTGTGAGCACCCAGTTCTCACTGGTGGAAGCTGGAGAATCCATCCCATCTAAACTTCCTTTCAGTGAGTTTATATTCTAGTGGTTTTTTGTTTTTGATTTTTTTGTTGTTGTTGTTTTGTTTTTCTGTTGTTCTGTTTTTTGGGGGTTTTTTTTTCCCCAGTGACAATGATGACTACATGGAGAGTTACTCTTGTTAAAATGACTAACGGGCTTTTATTAGACCTCGGTTTCTTCACACAAAATGACAGAGGGGGCAGATGTTAAACACACCTTCTCCTAATTCTGTCCTACCATTTAATGGTCTTCAAAGTTTGTGATTATTGCTACTCTTGATGATGTATTTTTAGTTTGTAGTTGGGAAACCTTTTTAAGGAAAAAAAAATGTCGTCCTCATTTAAAATGAAAAAAAGAATTCCTTATTTCTTTCTCAATGTCAGCTCAAGGAGGATTCTGCACCCAGCATATAGCGGAAAACATCTAGACAACTTACTAACAGCCTCTATTTAAAAATGATACAGGATGGGCCCTAACTTTTCTCCAAAATTTGAGAACCTGATTTTGGGTTGATTCAGTAGAATTTATTATAGAAATGGACAAAGAAAGCAGGAAGGAACCCAGCGTACCGCAGAGAGCGTGGTCTTCATCAGACCCGTCAGCACAATCCTGGCGGGCATTGCACAAGGTCTGAGGGCTTGTACAGTTTCCATCCCGGCATTGGAACTGTCCCAGACGGCAGAAGCGGTGTGGGCACAGGTCTGGTTCATCGGAACCATCAGCGCAGTCTTTCTGCCCATCACATTTCCACCATATAGGGATACACCTGCACAAAGAAAGGAGAAACTCACCAAGGGCCACTGACTACACGATGCCCACACTGAGAAAGAATTAGATATTAAATCCCAAGTGTGTGTGACAGATATATGTTCAAGTCACATGAAGCCTACCCCAAAAACTGATTACATCATTGACCACAAATCAAACTTTAACAAATAGGAAAAAAAAAAAAAGGACAATTTCTTTTTCAGACAGTCCACATGGGAAAAGTCCTGTCAGAATGGACATCATCAAGAAACCAGACCACAAATACTGGCAAGGACGGGAGAGAGAAGAGCCCTAACTCACCCTAACTCACTGCTGGTGGGGCTGTAATCTAGTATAGTCAGGATGGTAGCTACTGAAATTAAAAACAGAATTCATCTAGATCTCCTATACGCAGAAGGAGCAAGATCCCGACATAGAGACACTTGTATATCTATGTATTGCTGTTCTATTTACATCGGCAAAGAAGTGGAACCAGTTATGGAGAACTCAATATGGCACACACACACAACAGGGTGCAATCAGCTGTAAATGAAAATGAAATTATAAAATTCATAGGAAACAGACATATCTAAAAGCATTAACACTGCTTCCCACCTAACTCTGGGTTGAATTCTTCCAGTGGCTGACACAAATGAACATCAGATGTACCTCCCGGCACTGGTAACCAAGGACCAATATATATTTAAAAGCACTCTGGCCTTAATCCTCAGGGCAGTTTACTCGAAATCGGAAATAGGTTTATTCATAGTAAACGCTGGCATGTTGGTTATCGGGCATCATCTCTTTGCTTAACAAAGTCCTTTTTTTGCTCAAAGACCTTATCTAGACGGAAAGCTTGGTGCCACCAATGAGTCAAACTAATTAACCAAAATCTCAAACGATGGAAACCTACACTCCCAGCACTCAGAAGGCTAAAACAGGAGGATTGCTTTGAGCTTCAGGCCAGTGTGGGCTACACAATGAGTTCTAGGCCAGTCTGAACTACACAGCAAGAGTTCATCTCAAAAATTAGAAAAGAAACCCCCGGCCCCCACCCAACTCTCTGGAGTCTCAAAGGTCATTGTGT
The DNA here is from genome assembly GCF_964271855.1 of Acomys minous. NCBI lineage: Eukaryota > Metazoa > Chordata > Mammalia > Rodentia > Muridae > Acomys > Acomys minous. Next base: position 104,198,753 of record NC_140491.1, read on the forward strand.
ACCCAAGGGAACGGGTGCCTCACTTTTCGTTGTTGCCACACAGGAACTGCGTGCTGGAGCACATGGGCATACAGAGTGTAGTGCCCCTCAGCTCAACAGTCTGGAAGTCGTCAGGACACTCGCAGGTGAATCCTCTCCCTCCTGCCTTGATGAGGCACAGATGAGAACAGCCACCATTGTTGGTACCACAAGGATTGCTCACTACGGAAAAGAAGAAAGCATGCGTTTATGGTCATTTGCACATAGTTACACATCTCTTAACTAAAAGAAATCTGCTGATGTTATCATCTTCCCAAGGTTTAAATAATGCGAACAGTGGTTTTGATGTTTCTCAAAGTCTGGGGAAAGCAATCAAGAGCACAGCCTGAGTTCGTGTGCCAAATTTCAGATATGAGTTGTAATTCCCTACAGACACTATTGTATCAATTCTCCCTCATTCTCATGGTTTAGACAACAAAGTTTGGATGTCTGCGTGGTGTCTTAAGTTTCTTGGCCTCCATTTGGTGGCCATGTGAAGAATATTAACATCCAGAGAGAAATATTGAACGAAATATCATAAAAACCATTATGGTGATGATTCTTATTTTTCCTTGTTTCTAAGTTTGTCAGATGCTTTTAGCGAGACAGCACAACAAAGCAGACCCAGAAAAGCCAATCTGCACCCCCAAAAAGTATACTCCAAATCTCTCCCACATTATTTCTAAAGGAGTAATAAACTTTAATTGCATGAAGCAGAATCAAACTTCACAAAGAAAGAAAGAAGTGTACTCTCCCGGAACTATCATTTTCTTAGAAGATAAGAATAACATTTTATGACTCAAAGCATGCTGCCATATGCAGACATTTAATAAATATTTCATAATGACTATGATTTTCTTTTAAATTTTATTTTGTTATTAATTGGGATAATTTTTACAGGTGACACAATTGCATACTGAGAGAGATGCACAAAATGTCTCTGTTTTCCAAAGTCTTTAGGGATAAAATTGATATTTAACAGTTTTTCCCATCAAAATATGAATTATGGGAATGCTCAGGAGCCAGGGTCAGAAGAATTGTCACTTTAAGGCTACCCTGAGCTGCAGACCCAGTCTAAAAGCTAAGGGCTTAAAATGTAGTTCACTGGTAGAGTGCTCCTCTCTCTAAAATCATAAGGCCCTGGGTTCTATCCCAACCCTGCAAAACATAATTTTGATTCGTAAGCAGGGAAATGAACTCCTCTTAATTCTCAAAAGGTGTTTCAAAGAAAATGTTAACACGCATCCATGTTCCCTAGAGCAACTGCACCCAAGTCCACGATCCCCTACTCACCGATCGGCTGCCTGTACGGGTGGTACACGTGGATGTCATAGGGCTTGTGCGTCGTATTCACCAGCACTACCCTGCCCGACCCGTCGTATTTGTTTCCCTTTTCAATGGTCCTTGTGTTCCAATCTGTCCAGAACACAGTGTCTTCAAAAATGGTCATAGCAAAGGGGTGAGGCAGCGTTCCATCATACACTGTATGCCGGTGGTGACCCTCCAGATCAGAGAACCTGAGGGCAGGAAGAAGGGAGTGTGAGTAGTGCCCCTCCTCTCAACGTCCTCCAGTGAACCCATTAGTTAAGAAAATTCTACCCCCTCTGACTCTCTAATGAAAGAAACGACTGAACTATACTCCAAAATTGGAATATCCACAGATACTGACAGACTCACCAGCTCCTAGCTGTGGTATAGGCTAATAGCCGTTTACGCTGTCTCTACCCATTGAGCGCTTCTGATTTCCTGAGATAGCATCATTCTTTTGTAGATCTGTGTGTGTGTGTGTGTGTGTGTGTGTGTGTGTGTGTGTGTGTGTGTGTGTGTGTAGATGCCTTCAGAGGCCAGAGGCATCAGGTACCTGGGAGATGGAGTTACAGGCTATTGTGAGCCATTCCACATGGGCACTAGGAAGAAGTGAACCTCAGTCGTCTGAAGAAGTTTTCTGCATAAAAGAACACTCTCTGAATCGCTGGGTCAATTTTACTAGCTGTCTTCGCTATCTAGGTAAACAATAAGCCATAGAACTTTAATTACACTCTTTTCTGCTCATTTATTTGTTTTAATTGTAATTTTTAAAATTTATTTACTGTGTAAGTGTAAAAGAAGCTATTCAGTGAAAGAAATCAAATTAGTATTGAGAGAGAGGTGGAAGAGAAACACAAGAGAACATTGTTGTATATAAGAAACAAAGGAATAATAGGAATATCAGAAATGATGGAAATTGTAAATATTGTCAAATTTCTGAGAAAATTATTTGACTCCACCTAGTGGGGAATTGAGACAAATATTGTGACTCGAAGCCAGACTCTGGGCAGAGCACCAAGAGTTGTAAGGAGGAGTAGGGGTTTGGGAGGGGGGCGGATGAAAGGACTGGGAGGGGTCAGGAGCTCCACAAGGAGACCATCAAATCTGGCAGATCTGGACCCAGGAGGGGCTATACAAACTGATGCACCAAGCAAGGACAATGCATGCACAGAACCTAGACCCTTGTTCAGATGTAGCTGATGGGACAGCTGATTCTCTGAGTTGCGGGGTGGGGGGCGGGGACTACTGCTGAACTTCTAACATGCACTCTGGTACCCACGATTTGCTCACTGCCCATTGGCAGGATGGCCTTGTAGACACACAGAGGAAGAGGATGCAGGCTATCCTGATGAAACCTGATAGGCTGTGGCCAGACAGTCGGGTAGAAGCCTCCCACCCCCACCCCATCAGAGGGGAATAGGGCAGAAGAGGGAGAGAGGGCAGCAACAGGAAGAGTGAGGGGATAACAACGGAGGTATAATGTGTGAATGAATTATAATACATTTTGTGTATATATTTCTCATTTCTATAGAGCTCCATGCATTCGTCTGCAGGTGGTGTGAGCTCAGACTGAGGATACAGCTCCGTTAACAGAAGCAGTCTTTCTTAGCTGCATGGAATGCTGGAGGCCAATCTGGTACAATCTGGTACGCACGAGAGCCTGTCTTACAAAAGAAAAGGGGTCCCAGAATGATGCTGAGTGCTTGGGCGAGTTGGAAGGTGAATTCACAGTTGGTGAGATGAATCCTCTGAAAGCACAGCCCTGCTATTCTTTACTTAGGTACATACTCGATGTAGCCCAGGTGAGCATCTGCCCAGTACAGGAGATCATTGGTGTAATCAATGGTGATGGCATTGGGCCATTCTATCTTGGTGGAGATAATGACAGACTTATTGGTTCCGTCCATGCCAATTCTCCCAATGTACGCCCGACTGCCCCAGTCTGTCCAGTAGACGTGCCTGTGGGAGCAAACACAGAGGGCTCAGGCCCTGAAGCCAAAAATGTAGAGAAATGAAGTTCCCATCCCAGAGTCTCTCGGAAAGGAAAGGGAGTAAGGATGGTGTGCAGGTGGTCCCAAAAATGAAGCATTGTGTATTTCAGAGGCTTCGATATAGGGAGTCCACTAAAGAAATATTTACCACAATACTGTAAGTATACAACTCAAAAGATAGTAAACATTCCAAAGCCCAGCTGATAAACAGGATTTGGATGAGCCATGCTGCTCATTGCTCTAACCCATTCACCAAGCAGGAAAACCGAAGACAGATCCCAGCAGGAGATTGGTCCACAAGCAGCTACAGGAATGGCTGAATACACGAGAGTAAAGGTGCCTGGCTGCAGAGGGGCCGTACCCATTTTTAGGATGAAGGACAATCCCCCTAGGGTTTTCAAAGCAGAAGGTATTGTTGCCATCCACACAGTGCTGGGCCAGCATTCTGCGGTGTCGACCTTCAAGGTCGGAGACAAACAGGCAATCCAGGAAGGCATCCAACCAATAGAGTTTTCTGCAGTGGAGAGACAGGGGTTACATTATAGCCACTTTCTTTATACTCCTAGTTTCCTATCTGAGCTCCCTGAGAATCACACATACACACAGCTGTAACAGGCCACTTTTCTCAAACAAAAGAGGGCACAGAGGGGACACAGGAAGGGTTATTAAATGTTTCTATATACCCAAGTTGAAAAGACCATTTCACTATTCCCATGAAGAAATCAGAATTTTTAATGTTTTTACAAATCGAGTGGTTGGAGAGATGGCTCATTGGACAAGTGGGACCTGAGACCCCAGAAGTCATGTAAAGCCAAGGCATAGTAGTGTACTTCTGCAATCCCGGAATCCCTTCTCCAAGCCAGCAGCATGGCATATGTTGGGCAGCAACAAAGAAACCTTTTCTAAAACAGACTCGAAGGCCAGAACCTGGGCCAGTGAGGCTGTGTTCTTACCTGCTGACCCAGTCTACAGCCAGACCCTCGGCACGTGGTAATCTGTGGTTTATGATCGTCTCCCGGTTTGTCATATTAAAAAACATCCTCTCAACGATTCGTTTCTGTATATCAATCCAGTACAGCCTTTTCTCTATTCTATCAAAGTCCAGGGCCACAACATTGCCCAATCCTTGCAAAATCAGGGAGTAAGATGTGCCATCGGCAGTTAAGTTTCTTAGATAGTAACGGTTGCTAAAGATGAGATAGGGCTCGATGTTACTGTTCTGCCGGCAGGTCTTCCCATCTGGTTCCCGGATGTAGCCGGCGGCACACTTGCAAATATAGGATCCTACTATGTTCTCACACTTCTGGCTACAGAGCTGGGGTGACTCCTGGCATTCATCAACATCCACGCAAGTGCGTTTGTCCGACATGAGCTTGTACCCAGGGAGACAGGAACAGTAGAAACTGGTGATGGTGTCAGTGCAGTTGTGGTCACAGCGACTGATTGAAGAATCCTGGCACTCATTAATGCCTGCGGGCAAAAGACAAGTTACCAGAGAACCGGAAATATCAGTCATAGATCCCAAAATCAAAATACACTCAAAATCAAAATTCCTACTTGATAGCCAATTCTTAGCAAATCATAACAAAAGAAGAGAGACCACTGGAATCTTCAGAGACCACATGGGTTATTCAAAAGTGAGTAATTTTTCAACTCCTTCCCTGGCTTAATGTCTTTTCTCGTGTTATTTAGAGAATGCCTTATTAAAGTTCTATAATCAAACCCCTTTAAATAAGACATCAATATTTACTGGAGAAAAACTAAGTTTTTTTTTAAGTGTCTAATAAGGCTGCTAGTTTCCATGCACCACATTAAATATTCTTTTCAAAGTTTACAGCACAATTGGAATGTTTAAATATTCAAATTCTATACACACATGTATGTATATATGCATATTAGCAGTATGATATGCATTCATAGCAGTCATAGGTTTTTCAGTCATCAGAACAAAATTAGCGGGCTATCCAGCTCATTCTGACCAGCTTTGCCCTTCACCACAGAGTTCAGCAATTATGCATTAGAACTTTCAAGCTAACAAAGTCTTGAACTCTAAGCTAAAAGTATCATCTTGTACCAGTCCCCGCATAGCTGAGACATTAGTCACAACCACTGTGCCCAAGTCTCAGGAAGCTTAAAATGATGGAAGAAGACAGGAGGGGGCCCAGTGTGCTCACTTGTCACATTTCAGGCATGTGATACTCACACCCTGCAGAGTCACAGGCTACCAGTGCTATATATACGTTTGCCTTATAGGGTAGCATGAGCTCCAAGATACAACACAGCACTGACACTGTCAGGTGGCCACACCCACCCTAAGACCAGAAGAATGCATGCTTATTCATGAGCAACAGGTGCAAAACCCATGATCCATCAAGTCGACTTCTGCTGTTGGTTTATCACATAACACTAAGAAGTTAGTTTTCTAGCTTTATTGTTTGCAAAAGGAACAATGTATACTAGGAATCCCGCTGGCCATGAGTCTGGAGGCTTACTAGGCTTGTAAGAGATAAATTCCTTTTTCAGCTGAACATTAAAATTGAGTTGTACATCACAGAAGATTTGGCTCTTACAATGCACAGGGTATGGCAGAGTGATCCTATAATCCAAGCATTTCAAAGGCTGAATAAAGTAGATTACTTGAGCTACCCAGTAAGATTCAGTCTCAAAAAACAAAACAAAATGAAATAAAAAATAAGGACAGGTATGATAACATTTATCTTAAATTTCAGCACTTGGGAGGCAGAGGCAGGTATTTCCATGACTGCTAGGAGATTTTGGTCTACATAATGTGTTCCAGGCCAGCCAGAGCTACAGAGTGAGGCCTAGTCTCAAAATAACAAAATAAATAAGTAAATGAAATAAAAATGAACAATATAATACACAAAACTCAATGGAACTTTATCTTCATTAAAACTAAATATATTAAAATTCATAATACTATACCATATGCATTGTGTCATCTAAGTAAAACATGACATTTTTAAATTTACTTAGTATTTTTGAACATTAATAACAACTTAGAATTTTTATATACTTCAGCAAATAACTATTCTAAATAAACATTCCCCCAAATTTCTATAGCATTTTTATTCCGGATTTCTCTGGGCATGCACACGCACACACATACACACACACACACACACACACACACACACACACACACACACACTTCGAGTCAATTTAGCAAATGTGTTATGAGAATTGTCAATAACCAACGATGGAAGAAAAACAAACTGATATGTTCTCTGCTTTTAAACCATTTAAGTTTTTGTCCCAGGAATGCCACCACATAGAAAAGAACAACAGAATAAACGCCATGGAGAAGATGAACCTTTGGCAGTGTGAAGTTCAAACAGGCAGAACCTTTAGCTGGCTTCCTTACATTTGATGGTCAGTGTGAACCGGAGACCAGATGAAGATGAAGAGAAAGCCAAGGACTCATCTGAGAACCCTAAGAGAAGCACCGTGTTCTTTTCATTCTGCCTGCCTTATTGAGCAATTCTCTCAGAGGACACCCTGAATATTATTCAACATAATATACCAAGAAACCTTTACCTATTAGTATGAAAACAACAGCATCTCTTTTTAAATTTTCTTTGTAGAAGACAGACAGGAAAGCCCTGAGAGACTGTGCTGGGAATGAGAACCCACAGAGTCCCTCTTTCCTCTCTGTACTCACCACAGCCTTTCTCATCACTGTTGTCCAAACAGTCGTCCACATGGTTACAGACATCCCGCATCTCGATGCAGTGCCCGTTGTCACACCGGAACTGGTGAGGGGGGCATGTGGGTTCTGGGGTGTGGCATAGGTGGTCCTGTTCATCCGACCCGTCCCCACAGTCATTGTCCCCATCACAGACAAACTTGTTCGTGATGCAGCGCCCATTCTGACAGGTAAACTCGTCTGCACCGCAGGGTGGGTATGAACAGCCCCTTTCGTCACTGTAGTCCCCACAGTCATTGTGCCGATCACACCTGTGTTACGAGACACCGGACCACGTTGACCGTTTTAACAAGATTACAATGTCTTAGCCCTCTACCTCCAAAATATCCATCAATCCCAATCTCCAATTCGGCCACAGTCCATGATTTGGCAATCTACATGACTTCTCCTGGTATGGATACAGATTTGTTCACCCACTGTCTCATAGGGCAAATGAACATGATTCATACATTTTTGTAACTCATGGGATAGCTTTGTAGACACTGGAACTATCCCAAACAGATATATTGTATAGACATCCTTAGCATGAGTTCTGTGTCCTATAGAATTGTTGGGTGTGTCTTTTCAGAACATCTGTATTCCCAGTGGGGTAATGTTTGCATTAGCAGATCCTTTCATATAATTCTACTGGTACCTTTCATGAGATGTGAGTTCGTTATGGTTATGGGAAGGAAATTAAAGCCAGTAGATTAGCAAGAAATATTGGCAAAAGAAGAGTGCATGCTGTAGTCCTGATTGTAGAACCTAACATTGCCAGGTTCCTAAGGACAACACAGTTTCCTGAGAAACCATGAGTCACAGATATTCTAAGACCCAATAAAAAGCCATGCTTACTGAACAGGGTCATGGTGACAACTCACCATATGTATCAAAGAATTTATGATAAATATAGACAACACTAATACTTGATAACTCACTAAAACAATGGAAGGAGGCCCAGGAGCCAAAGGCAGAATGTCATGAGATACTAAGGCACCAAAGACGAACCTAGTCAATATTCCAGCTGTGCATTGATCATGTCTGCTAAGTAGAGCTGCCATCCACAAGCCCAGGGTACCGCCAATACAACTGAAACCTAAAATGTATGCCTACATCTGCGAAGAAAGCCTTGCTCGACGCAAACTAGCTTAGCCCTCTTGACTTTCCAGAAATTCAATTAATTCCCAAAAGATCTGAGACACCAGTGTCTTCCCTCTTCTAGCTTACTTCTTCCTTCCGGGGGACATGGAACACAATCGCGTTCCATTATCGCAGCAGGTATTCCTGCCGTAACTCAATCTCACCAAGCACCAATTGCAATGTGCCAAGAAGAAAACTGTCCCCTGCCCCACAGTGCCCAGTGGGGGACACACACTCACTCACTTCTGATGCCACTTAGGCAGACGGGATATATATATGTATGTATGTATATATACATATATGTACATATATGTGTGTATATATACATATATGTGTATATATACATATATATATGTACATATATGTATATATATATATATATACATGATGGTTTCGAGAGAATAGTATTTTGTTTTTGCTTTATTTTCTTATTCGGCTATAGCACTGCCAAAAACAATTCAGAAAGGAAAAAATAAATAAATATAAGAAAGAGAGGAATAAGAAAATACAGAAATAATGGGGGGGAGGGTGGAGTAGGGAAGAAAAGAGAAAAAAGAAAGATGACCAAAGTCAGTAAAAACCTGGACAGCCTCGGGGTAATGGAGACAGGGAGATGCTAGAAAGGGCCGACCCAGAGTGTAATCAAAACAAAGCCCTGGGTTTTCAGGATATATTCTCATCTAAGAGTGCCGGTCTTGACTTCTTACTGAATACTAGAATAGAACGCTTGACCAGACAGAGCGATGTTTCACTTTCACTGCCCCAAATAACAACCCACCAATACACTTTCTAGGTTACGTCTCCCACTCAGTGGTAGTTTTTCAACTCATATGAGTTAAGCATTCTTTTTTCCCTCTTAAAGATACCATCACATGTAAATCTTGGCTGCCCTGTATTCCAGACATATCTCAGTATATGTATTAATGGGCATCGGCCACTGGCACAATGGCCCCAGGCCTCTGCTGCCTAGCTTTGGTAGTCTAATGGATGCTGGTGTTCTCAATGGCCCCTTATGCTTTTAATACTTGATTGGGTCCAATCTGTTTCTGTCCCACATGTCCAAATGCCTGATATCAGCATTCATCCAGGAGAGTTCTAAATCATCACATGCTCCCTCCCACCAGCAAACTCCTTTCAAGGCTGCTTTGTTTTGATTGAGGCTTCTATTAGTCTCTTTATCCCTCTTTCCCCAAAAATTTACTATGTAGAGTAGTTAGAGGCACTATAAAAACAAAATTCATTTTTAAGAGACCCATTTGGAGAAAGTGGTTAGAAAGAAAAAAAGAAAGAAAGAAAGAAAAAAGATCACAGGAGTTACAGAATTCTCCAGAGAGGCAAACTGTGGGTTGAGTCTGTTTGAGACACACAATGTTAAGAATTTTAAATATTCTGCATGAGAATCCGAACTTCTAACTTAAAAAACGAAAAGGTTTTCAGAAACTTTGACCTTCCCACCTGACATCCAACAATGTTAGCTGCCTTGACCCTGAGCCAAGCAGACTTGTTGAAACTTGTTATTTTTTTTATTTTAATTTATTTAGATTACAACTCAATTGTTATCCCATCACTTGTCTCCTCCCATTCCTCCCTCCCTCCCGCCTTCACCCTATTTCCCTCCCCTAGTTCTAAGACTGAGGGGGACCTCTTCCCTCACTATATGAAACTGTTATTTTTCTTACAGCAGAGAGCAGAGAGAAACAGTTCTTATAGCTATGCCTGCCCCCAAGTGGAAAACAAAGAGGTACACCAGTGATGTCAAGTTAACCCCATTCATTTCTCTGCTCCTCTATGGAATGCAACACCATAGCTCTCATACACTCTAGGGACTTCTTGGGCCATGTCACTTATAAGAACACATAAATAACCACATCAGTATAAGATGCATTAGTAAAAGTTACATATTAAAACACTTTTTCTGGTCTGGGTTTCAGAATCCAAATATTTCCTTGGATAGCCAAGAGCATCATGGGTACTAGGCCTTGTGACTATTGTGCTAATGTATGAGTTGGCCCTCCCCCACCCCCATGAATATTTGGGGTGTTAGAGGGACACGTTTGGATCCCCCGTTCACCTGAATGTTTGCATGATACACCGTCCATTGGCACAGCTGAAGTCTCCTGCAGAGCACGTCCTCGTGGGACAATTCTGCAGCTCGTCGAGGGCGTCCGCACAGTCTGGGTCGCCGTCACAGACCCAGAGCTGTGGGATGCATCTCCTCCTTGGAGGCCTGTCATTTACACAGGTAAACTGAGAACTAGTGCAGTTCTTAAGCTCTGAAACAAAAGCAGACAAGGAGCCCTCAGAGCTCAGAAGTACTCTGGTTTGATAATCTTGAATGCTCTGACAAAGCATATATGCAAGTTCATATTTGAAATACCCCTGAAACTTCCATCTGAACGGTTTGAGCCTGCATTTTTTCAGAAGCAAAACATCAACATTAAATAAGCTCCACTTAGTCTTCCACAAGATTTACATTAAAACATGTTTTCCCCATAAGGCTATGAGAGGCTTCCATTTAAATTTTTTGAACAAATATCTTTTTTTTTAATTCTCTCATGTGACACATTCCCCCCCCCCCCCCCCCGTCTTCCCAGCCCTCTCCTCCTTCTCATCTCCTTCCTGCTCTTCTCCTCATCCACCTCACTTCCATTTCCCTTTAGAAAAAGAAAAGGGCAGGCCACCCAGAGATAGTAACCAAACGTGGCAATATCAATTTGCAATAAGACTAGGCTCCTCCCTCACATTAAGGCTGGATGAGGCAATCCAGTAGGAGGAAAAGAGTCCCAAAAGAGTCCGAAACAGTCTCTGTCCCCCCTGGAATGTGACTCCATAGAGGAGCTAACCGCCTTCACTTACCACAGTGATGCCGCTGATCCTCATCACTCATGTCCCCACAGTCGTTATCACCATCACAGATCCAACTATTTGAGACGCATCTGCCATTATCACACTGGAAATCAGCAGCTGGGCAGGTGTTCACAGAATGCCCTGAAAAGAGAGAAGCTCTCCGTGAGAAGACTGAGATGTGTCCACTGTGCGGCCTCCGTCATGGACACTCATATGTGGCTTATGTCAGTGAGAAGCTCGCTCACGCGGGTATCAGGAATACGTGAAATGTTAACAGCTGTCAGAACCTTTGAAATAATTACAAATGATTTTACAAACGTAGTGGGAAAACACGAGAGGTTTACAGTACAGCAATATGATGTGGAGTGGAGTGTTGCCAAAGACACACGGAGAAGGCTACCAGTGAGATGCATATCACAATCAATAGATTCAGGGAAAAACTGTGAAGATTTCAAACTATAAGATATATGGACACTATTACTTGGGTTATTACAGCAAGGAGATACTGCACACAACTCCCATACTTAGTACTAATTTCTATTACTGTGACTGGTTTAGAAATTCATGTTTATATATATATATTGCAATAAACATGCATTAGAATTAACTTTAGTTATATACTCATCTAACAGTTATTATTTCCTCTCTTTATAGATCCTAAGAATTCTACATGCCCTTTATTTTCTAAATATTTTTCAGTGTTGAGGTGAGGACACCAAAGCAAAAACAAAAACAAAAACAAAAACAAAAACAAAAAAACAAAAAAAAAAACCTGCCCAAGAACAGCTAGCAATCAGCTATAAATGAAACTTCACAGAACTCAATGGTTAGCACAAATTTAACTCTAAAATTAAGCTAATCACACCCCAGATAAAGGGCTTTATATAGTATAGTGTAATAATATGAGAAAAAAATAAATCAACATATATATATATTATTCTTATCTAGTATAATCATTGAAGAAGAGTATTGAAAAACTATACATAATGATGAGTATTTGTGTGTTCCCAAACTCCATAGTAAATATAGAGGTGGCTTTGGGGCTCCATGCTGTCATATCTCCATGGCATTTCCATTACAACATGACACAGTAGCAGTGGCTCCTATGTGGCAACTTTCATCTATACAGACAAATCCTTGGCTCAGGGCACCTTACTCCACAAGCTGGCATAGGAAGAGAGAAAGAAAAAAAAGTGTGCCTGCTAGGAGGCCTTCCTCTATGTATGTGAAGAATCCAGTCACTTTTAGATCCTCCTACAGTGAGAGTCATCTAAAATTGATCCCTGCAAGCCAGACAGTGCGCTGGCTGCATCACCGTCTCACGTTATCAGCATCGACGAGCAGCCTCCATAGTCGCATCTGCTCCCCACAGTGCCTGCTCGAGCAGCTCTTTGATGGACACCTACGTAACGGTTCTGACATCCCTCTGAGAGCAGAAGTAGGGAGAGCAAGCACCCAGCAGTACAGGCCCAGCATTCAAAGTGTGAGAAAAGCCCTGGCTGCTCTAACAGCTGCCTGACCTACTCCCGGCTGCAGATTCTTACCACAAGTGGCAGGTTCGTCGGAGCTGTCCCCACAGTCGGCCTCACCGTCACAGTACCAGAAGTTGGGAATGCAGCGCTGAGGGGAAACGCACTGGAACTCGTTGCTCTGGCAAGTGTGTGAAGCTGGATGATAGGCACAAGATTAAAACACACGCCCACCTGCCTGCATCTTTGAACTGTTAACTGCTTCCAGAAAAGGAAGCTTTTCTATAAGCTTCTATGAGGATGGAGGAACATAGGATACAAGGGGGGGAATGTATCCCAGTTTCCTTGAACATTTGTTCAAGATTCCATGAATATAAGATGTAAGTTCTATTTACTAGAAAATACCAAGGAGGACCCAGGCAGGAAAACAGTCTCAGCTATTCACAAGACTGAGACAGGAAGATCCTTGAACTCTGAGTTTAAAGACAACCCAAGCTACATGTTTAAAATACTGAAGAATTGTATTGTGATGTAAAAATGTATAAAATAAGTCTTGACTTTTTTCTTATTTATTTGGTTTTTTTACTATCTGTTTGTTTGTTTGTTTGTTTGTGTCGCTCTGGCTGTCTAGGAGCTTATTGTGTAGACCAGGCTAGCTTCAAACTCTGAGATCCTCCTGCCTTTGCCTCCCAAGTGCTAGGATTAAAGGTGTGTGTCACCTAGCCCGGCTTGACTTCTTAACTAAGTGAATTATATTAAAATAAAATTACTCTCAAGCCTGCCCCTCACCACAATTTTTAAATCATAAAAGTTTTTGTCCTGAATGAAGATTTTTTTTTTCTTTCTACATACAAGGCTTTCCCTTGCCTGGGTCATAATAGCCGATGGATTTGCCATGACCTCTAATGTGCCCAACCCTATGAGATGCTATATGCTGAATTTTGTTTCTTTGTGCTGCTGTTGTACTCGATTACTGCTCTGACAAACTTTTGTGATAGCCTATGGATTTCCTCAGAATGAGATCAGAAATTCAACTATGAGATAATCACTTTGTAGACAAGACTGGCCTCAAACTCACAGCAATCTCTCGGCCTCTGCCTCTCTGAGTGCTGGGATTAAAAGTGTAAGGTACACCTCCATGCCCGGATGGGAAGTTGTTAAAAGATAAATCTGTTCATACAAATATTCTCTACATTATTAAGCTTAAGAAGGGCATCTTCACATCCACTGTTCATAGAGAATATTGTTTCACTAAAAGGAAGTTGCTTGAGGTCACTCAGTTTTGCCACTTAAAGCTGGGACACAATTAGCTCCTCTGGAGTCACAAAGAGGTTTTATCACACTCACCACAGTAAATGGGGTTCTCGTCACTCATATCACCACAGTCATTGTCCCCATCACACAAGAAAATTCGGGGAACACAAATATTTGTAGTCTGGCATTTGGAGAATCCAGGGTAGCAAGTGCGGGGAGCTTTAAAAACAAAACAAAACAACCAAATATATCGTGAATGACATAACGATGACACTATCAGACCCAGGGAAGGCTTCAAACCACAGGGAGGCACATTCGAAGTGAGCAGAAAGACACAGCTCATCTTTGTGTGGTAAAGAGAGGCCCAAGTTGGTTCTGGGGTGTCAGAGAAACGTGTTCATGAGGTAAGCTTTAAATCTAGCAGATATGTACAGATCCATCAGTGTTAGCACGCAGTTCTATTTAGGTAGGTGTATTTTTAAGTCATTTAGTTGACTATAATGAACATATTTTTTTTTGTTCAGAAAGCAATAATTTTCATGGGAAAAAATGTATCTTCTATAACCTAAAGTAGGACCACAGACCCCAAAGCAAAGAGTTAAGGTATACTTACGGCAGTTTTTCTCATCTGAGGTGTCGTTGTCATGGCAATTGTTTATGCCGTTGCAGACAAAACTGAGGGGTATGCACCTCCCATTGCTGCACATGAACTCTGTGGAGCTGTTGCAGTTTCTGAAAAGGCACCCTTCCTCGTCACTGTTGTCACCACAGTCATTGTAGTAATCACAGCGATAGTGGTATGGGACACATTTCCCATTGGCACAAGTGAAGGCTGTTGATCGGCATGTGTGAAAGGCTAGGAGGAAGAAAAGACATTGAAAGAAGACCTCTTTCTGTATTTGCCTAGAGTTACAATGTATCTCCCTTTGGGAAGTCAAGACTGGGTGCAAAGCATTTTTAAATAAAAGAAAGCATTTTAAGTGAGAAATGCAAGTCAATGCACTTGGACATATAATCTCACTTCTAAGGTGTATCTCAAAAACAGAAAAGCATGCAAAACTGTTCTGCTGACGAAAGGTGCCCAACTTAGAAACCCATAGACACTCTTACTCCAGTGACATGAAAACCGAAGATGGGCAGTGAGGAAGAATGTTGTCAAATGGTAACAGTCACCCACTGGCGTCTTTAGTGCCATCTTGTCATGCCCCACAGCTTCTTACAAGATCGGTGACAACCACTCAATGTCACAGATGGACGACTTGAGTCTTGGAACTATTTCCAGCCTATATAGAGACTATAAATGTTAACTCCAGGATTTTCATCTCATGACTTTACTCGTATACACAGGAGTGACTAAAGAGGAATGAACACAGCCTGGGCTAGCAGAGTGGATGTTTTCAGCTCTAACAGAAAAGCCATCCGTGCACATCAGGATTTTGTGCCCAACAGTCGCACAATGTCATCTTAGCTGGAAACAAAGCAAACCAAGTCCAGCCTACCACAGACTGAGGGGAGCTCATCACTGCCGTCACCACAGTCATTGTCATTATCACACTTCCAGTCCTCAGTGATGCAGCGCCCGTTGAGGCAGGTGAACTGGAATTGACTACACCGGGTCCCGGTGTCCACGATGCAGTACTTGTTATCGTTGGCCAGGTACCAGTTACCGTCATGTGGACACTGACACTCAGCTCCATTTGGACCTGCAGCAGAGAGCAGCAAAGTGTGAGCATAGGAACCTGGCCTTGAAGGGATCTCCTAAACAGGAAGATTACATTATCGGGACTCTATTCGAGTTAGAAAGCCTCCATCCTACTCCGTCCCTCTCAGCACCATCCACTTAAACTGCCTTTACAAACCCAACCCATGCACAACAGAACAGAAACCCACAATATGGCTCTCTCTCAATGCAGCCCTCCATCCATCAAGAATGTCAATTTTTTTCTTCTTCTTGGAGATAGTAACTATCCTTACAGCATCCATTACCACATGTCAGTGTCATGGCTGCCACAATTCCCTTGTTTTCGTCTTCCTGCTCAGCCCCTTACCTGGCGCACAGATATGGCTGCAACCTCCATTGAACTGATCACAAGGATTGCTACACTGCTGCTGCTGGTTTTTGATAACCGTGGAAATGCCGCTAGGCTGGACGGGCAAACGGGTGGTCATTGCAATGAGATCTGACCCATCGTACTTGTTAGCACGGTAGATTTTTTTAGTGAAGAAGTCTGTCCAGTAAATGTACTGGCCATAGACAGTCAAGCCAAAGGAATGAAAGGCAGTGCTGACGACGACTTCTCGGTTTGCGCCTGTGAGAGTACAGCGCTCTATTTTCTGCCTGAAATGGACAGAAAGAAAAGCAATTGCTAGAATGGAGAAAGAATCATAATGCCTTGGCTTGCCTCCAATGGCTACTCATAATGCCATAATGGCTAATCATAATGCCTTGGCTTGCCTCCAATGGCTACTCAAGTGGTACAGACACATATGGCGCATGGCATGTGTTTCTTTTTTACTGGTGGTAAGTATTATTTACTTGTCACACGATGGCCTACATATATCATTTATTTTTAAGATTTATTTATTATTTATTATCATTTCTTTATTATGTGTACAGGGCTCTGCCTGCATGTATCAGAAGAGGGCATTAGATCACATTATAGATGGTTGAGAGCCACCGTGTGGTTGCTGGGACTTGAACTCAGGACCTCTGGAAGAGCAGTCAGTGCTCTTAACCTCTGAGCCATCTCTCCAGCCCACATATATCATTTAGTAAGAGCCAGGCTAACATGAGAAGCAGGAGCGATCCATGAAAAGATTTGAAT
Organism: Acomys minous; assembly: GCF_964271855.1. Taxonomy (NCBI): domain Eukaryota; kingdom Metazoa; phylum Chordata; class Mammalia; order Rodentia; family Muridae; genus Acomys; species Acomys minous. The sequence goes on from NC_140491.1 coordinate 104,215,308, forward strand.
AATGCATGGGGCCTGTGGGAAACACAGCAATACATTTTTTAATACATTTGTTTTTGTTGTTTGTTGTTTGTTTGTTTGTTTGTTTGTTTTTGAGACAGGGCTTCTCTTGTGTAGTCCTGGCTGTCCTGGATTCACTTTGTACAAAGACCAGGTTGGCCTCGAACTCAGAGATTTGCCTGCCTAGTGCTGGCTAGAATTTATTTTCTCTAGTGACGTTGATTCCTTTGAATTTACTTAGAATAACACAAGATATCACTTCAGTGGTTCAAATAAGAGAATGAAGAAAAAAATCAGAATATTTCATCACAAAACCAGAATCTGCAAGGGTGGACAAACACCTGCGATGAGCTAAATCAGTCCATCCCTTGAACTCATCCACCAAGAAGACTACAGTGCAGTTACTTGGAGACATCCCATAATTATGCTACAAGTGCCTAAAAAAGGAAATTTGCTGAGAAGCATGCCAGAGAAAAAGGACTGATTTGAAAAGAGGGCCAAAACCAACAGCTACAGCATTCAAATCTGAGGTCTATAGTCAGAAATTGAGCTAACTCCATTATAATTATAGTTACTTGTGATGATGCAGACTTGGATGTCTCAGGATACATACAAATTTCTAGTCACCAAACTAGAACATTAAATAGTTCCTAAAATTTTAGGTAACATCTCTCTGGTTCATCATCACATTAAGCAAGTCCCTCTATGTCTCAACATCCATATGATTTGGAGACACCTACAGGCTAGCGTCTGCCCAGTAGAGAAGGTCGGTCTCAAGGTCCAAAGTCAGTCCATTGGGCCAAACCAGGCTGGTGTTCACAATGGGGACCCGGAAGTTTCCTCCCAATGTGGCTCTCTCAATTTTGGCATTAGTACCCCAGTCAGTCCAATACATGTACCTAGTTATCAAAAACAGAAGTCATAATTAATTCACAACAAGGAAGCTTTTAAAGACCTTTCCACTTTTTACAGAGGAAACAATATCTCATTGCAAGTAACCATAAATGTATAGTAAATAAACAAGTGCTCCATTCATCTCCACAATACATTTGCAAAATGGATATATTAAGTCAGACCAGGTAAAAGTCACCAAAAGCTCAGTTTCTGTACAGGTTGATACATTACTGCTATTCTCAATGCACATAAAGTAATTTCTGGTCGCCACCACATCTTCAAACAAGCAGATAAATCAAGAAGACATACCCTCGGCAGGGATCTAAAACAATGGCTCTTGGTTTGGGAACACGGGCTATTACAGTGCGCTTAGATCCGTCTTCGGCCATGGAATTTATTGTCTGATTTGAAAAGTCGCTGTAATAAATCCTTCTATTTATCCAGTCAAAAGCAATGCCATCAGTAACCCCTATATCTGGAGACACACAAGCAGAGATACACTCGCATGAAGATGTTAGAATCTCAAAGTGCATTAGGAATAATCAGGACGCTGACCTCCTTACATCTGCTGCCAAGGTAAACTCCACCCGGTGTGCACTTACTTGAAAGCAGGACAGTTGGAGAGCTGGTCCCTGAGTACAGGCTGACATAGGAGATCTGGCCTCGGATAGAGTTTAACTTTTGTGTGAAGAAGATCCTATTATTTCTGCGGTCATAATCCAGAGCAATGGCAGTTCGTTGCACATTTATTTCCTGGAAAGGTGGGCTATGGTCTGCAGGGTCAAAGTGTAAACTTCTCAAGGAATTATTCAGGGCATAGATGAGGAAATCGTCTCTTGAAGTAGAGCAGCTCTTGCCATCGCTTTCCAGAGCCCCAAAGGCACATCCACACTTGGGGGTAGGCAACTCAGGTAGAGCAAAACAGAAGTGGGAACACCCTCCGTTACTTTGCAAGCAAGGGTTGTTGTTAAGCTCTGCTGGTGAGAGGGGTTGAGCACGCTCATCGAAGATGGTGACATCACGTAGGTAGTTGATATTGTCTCGTATCACTGTTGGTGGATCTGTATTCCCCGGCTGCTTGCTGGCTTGGAAGACTTTTTTCAAATTCCTATCCACCCATATAATAGACTCTCCAAAAACAGTGATGCCATAAGGAGTTGGATATCGACTGCCGTAACGAATGACTTGAGATTCTCCTCCGTTGAGATGGATCCTGGCAATCATATCTAAGGAATCGTCGACCCAATAAATATAGCCAGTGCTGTGGTCCACTGCCAAGCCCCTAGGTGTGACGATGCCTTCAGAAACAAGGACAGTCCGATTGGTACAGTCAAGGAAAGAGCGTTCGATCTTTGGGTTCTGCCCATAGTCAGCCCAGAAGAGATATCTGTTCTTGGGGTCAACAACAATATGCCTAGGCATATCCACTGAGACTCTGAGGAGAACACGGCGGTATGTAGTGTTGATCCGTTGCACTTCTATCAGTGTTTCATACACAAAGGCATTGGTAAAATAAAGGTTTCCTACAGGGGAAAAAAAAAAGAGTATGCTGATGAATGGAAAACCAAGAAGAAGAAATAAGGGGGAAGGGGGTACCTTTTCAAGATAAAATATGTAAGGTTGAGGTACAATCATTATATGTTATCTTTCCAAGACAATAAATCTCAATGTAAGCTTATAAAAATAAACATTTATGCTTGGGAATTAAAGAGAATAGTTTCTTAAATTTAGAGAATATTCTCTTTTTCTCAAAAATCTTCAGCCTCAAGCTGAGCAGTGGTGGCGCACGCCTTTAATCCCAGCACTCCGGTGGCAGAGGCAGGAGAATCTCTGTGAATTCAAGGCCAGCCTGGTCTACAGAGTGAGTTCCAGGACAGCCAAGGCTAAGCAGAGAAAGCTTATCTTAAAAAAGCAAAACACAAAAACAAAACAAACAAAGAAAAAACATTCTTCAGCTTCCTTCTAACTCAGATCAGATTTCACAGACAGCCCCATTGCATTACAACTCACTTCCTACTAAGAGATGTATTTCTTTCTTCTGCTTAAAATATTATTCTTTAACATTCATTTCAGAAAGTCTAAATTAAATACCCTTTATCATGGTATAAAATTTACCCTGTCCTAAAAAGCAGAGATGACAGCCATAAACATCTTAAATGTTCTTTGTATATAAGGTTCAAGTGGTTTGGTTTTTTTTTTTTTTCCCTAAATCTTGCTAAGTAGAGTAGATGTTTTAGCGATTGACTTTCTAAAAGCCACCAAATCCAAAACCCACTTCCATTCTGTGTGAAAGTATAATGTAAAAGCTAGGATAACACACCAACTTTGCGCAGTACTATAAAATGAATGCAGTGTAAAATGAATTGTAGTGTAGTATTTCAGAGCACCATTAAGCATGAGTGGTAAGCCAGGTGTGGTGGTGCACACCTTTGATTCTAGCACTAGGGAGGCAGAGGAAGGCAGGTCTCTGTGAGTTCAAGGCCAGCCTGGTCTACAAAGGGAGACCAGGACAGCCAAGGCTACACAGAGAAACCCTGTCTCAAAAAAAAAAACAAAAAAACAAAAAAACAAAAAAACAAAAACAAGTGGTAATTCAAACCTAAGTAAGTTAATGAAATACTTAGTTGGGCACATCAATAAATAAGAGAAGCACACTAAAGATGTTTTATACATTAACATGGAAACAATTAAGAATCTGCAACTAAAACAAGGAATTTCCAAAATTTGTGGACAAATGGATTGAACTAGAAATTGTCATAATGAGTGAGTTCACACAGAAGCAAAAAGAGCTAAATGGTATATACTCACTTATATCGAGACACTAGTCCAGGGGGTACGTCCCCATGAAAAACTGTACCTACCAGGAAAGTGGGTAAGAGGGGAGGACATCCTATTGAGAATTTAGGTGTGAGAAGCCTGGGAGAAAGAGGAAATAGAAGGATCCAGCGGGTCCTGGAAAACTACAGGCAAGTCTGGGCCCTGGGGTCCTCCGCAAACTATGGCAACAGCCAAGGAAAAAATAGGCAGTAAACCTCGAACCCCTACCCAGACTAGCCGATGGACAGGACATTCTCCACTGTTGAGTGGAGAAGGAGATCTAACTTTCACACAAACTCTGGTGCCCCATATTTGAACATGTCCCTTGGATGGAGATGCCTGGTGGCACTCAGAGGAAAGATAATAGGTCACCAAGGAGAGACTTGATACCGTATGAGCATATTCAGGGGGAGGAGGTCCCCCTCAGACACAGACATAGGGGAGGGGAGGGGAGTAGGGGGGAAGTGGGAGGAAGGGAGGAATGGGAGGATACATGGGATGGGCTAACAACTGAGATGTAATATGAATAAATTAATTTTAAAAAATAAAAAATAAATAAATAAAAAGAATCTGCAACTAAAATTGCTTGCCTTTATAGTAGATTAATGCCTTTCTTTTCTCTTTATAATTTTCGATCTTTCTAGTTTAGAAAGTTGCTGTCAACCTTAGGATCAAAACTACAAACCCAAAACCAATTCAGACGACAGAGATGAAAACATAAAGCTACAGACCACGTACCTGCTGCCCAATCCACTGCAATGCCCCGGATTCCATTTGCTCCTATGCCGTAGGTGACGATGTTGGTAAAATTAGATCCATTGGGTTTGATTCTACGAATTGCATTAGAGGATCTCGCAGAGTTGCCAAAATCACACCAGTAAATAAAGCCAGAGGCAACATCCACATCTGCATGCAGAACATTTCGTCCTAGAAAATTTAAGAAAAAAAAATCATCCAACTGAACTGGCACTTTTCAACTCTCCTTTCCTCCACTTTATTGGCACTTGTTAATTATACAAACTCATGTGTTTCACTATGACTTTTCATCCCCTGTTGTCATATCCTGCTTCTCTCTACTGTTCCCTTTCCTCTGCTTCCTAATCTTCATTCTACTTTCATCTTTTTTCTAAATCCTTTTTTAAAATTATTATTATTATTATTATTATTATTATTATTATTATTATTATTATATGTATACACACATGTAAATATATAACTTCAAGCTGCTGAGCCTGCTGAGTGCTGCTCATGTGCACTGACTACTGAGTATTAGATAACCAAGTAGGGGCTCGTCCCTGAGGAAAGTTGAGTCTCCCACTTGCAGCAGTTCTTCGCTTCATTAGGGAAGGAGCCCTGTGAGATTTGCACTGGCCACGGTGACATGTGAGCCAGTGTTGTTACTGTCCTATCAAGGCGACCTGTCCTGCTTAGAGCACACAGTCTCTCAGCTTGCCCTGTCCCTGGAGCTCCTTTCCTTCTCATCTGCTCTCCCTCTGAAATCCATCTCTCTGATGGATCGCCCCAGCCATCATTACATCAGACCATTTCTTCCCCAGCTGCATACCTAGAGCACAGATCTTCCTTCCTAAACAGCACTTTCCAAAGTAAGAGTTCTGACTCCTGGGGAATAAATGGCTGGAAAACCTCGATAAGTGTCATGGAACACTCAAACACTATAGAACCATGCTGATATAAAAGAGCATTGAAAAGAGCTCTTCCGGGTCAAAATGGACCAACTGGATCAAGCAACTGATTATAATCTACTAAATTAAATGAAATTAAAGCTAAGAAAACTAAGGCTAGGAAAATGACTGTGAGTGTGAGGGGCCCCAGATCTATGTAAAGGTCAGAGTGGAGATGAAGTAATTCATCCTGTAATTCCAGCCCTCAGAAGGCGGAGGCAGGGGAACCCTGACCAAGGGCACTGCTGGAACCAGCAAGCTCCAGGCTCATCTAAAGATGCTGTCTCAGTAAATGAGGGCTACAGTGATCAAAGTCACCCCCTGGGCTTCACATGGAAGAGCATACACACGCACGTGTGCACACACACACGCACATGTAAACAAACAACTTGAGTCCAAGTGTTGGAGCACACTCTCCGGGAAGAGGATTACTAATAAATGTGAAAGAATGACAGAACCAGATAACCGTGTGTGAGCATTGTGGTCGGGATCGCCAGCGTTTGCTAAAGCCAATGATAAAAGTTGCTCAGGGAACAAGTTCTTCACGGGACCCAAGTCAAGCCCAATAGATAACCAAAGGAGGAAATGCCTCTTTACAAAGCAGTGGCTGAGTGCAAACAGCTTAACTAAATTATTGACAGTAACTCCAAGAAGATCCAAATGAAGAACACAAGATCATCGGTTTTATTTCTTCTGCATTTGTTTCCTTTTGGTTGTTGGTTTGGTTTTGCAATGCTGGGGAGCATTGCTACCACTGAGCAAGCACTATTCCAGGAAACTCTGTCACCAGCCCTTAGTTTTCTGAACATGTATCATTGCAAGAAGAATATTCTTGTATATTCCTTATGGTGCTAGAAATCTTAGTTCTTCAGGTGCTCATAAAGTGCCACATACTTTGGCTTATCCAAAGGACAAGTTATTGTTCACATATTCACAGTACACAAAGTGCATTAAAATATGATTATTATGAGCCAGATGTGTTGTCATGTGCCTTTACAGAAGGCAGAGGGAACTCTATCAGTTCAAGGGTAGCCTGGTCTACATAGTGGGTTTCAGGCCAACCAGAGCAGCATAATGAGATTTTAACCTCAAAAATCTCTTTTATTACTATGTTACAGAATAGGTTATCTTTAGCCTATACCTCATTAACAGTAATACAGAATAGTTTTTCTAAACAACCATTCTGCAATACTCCATGAAAAATCCAAGCTATACTTTATATCCCTCTATACCCATGGCTCTCGTGAAACAGAAAAATATGGCCCCATTAAAAATGCAGATTCTTCCAGCACTTGGGAGGCAGAAGCAAAAGGATCTCTGTAAGTTCAAGACCAGCCTGACCTACAAAGCAAGTCCCGGACAGCCAAGATAACACAGAGAAACTGTCTCAAAAAAAAATGCAGATTCTTAGTCGGGCGGTGGTGGCACACGCCTTTAATCCCAGCACTTGGGAGGCAGAAGCAGGTGGATCTCTGTGAGTTTGAGGCCAGCCTGGTCTACAGAGTTCCAGGACAGCTAGAGCTGTTACACAAAGAAACCCTGTCTCAAAAAAAAAAAAAAAAAGCCAAAAAACAAACAAACAAAATATGCAACCCGGAAATCTAAGTGAGCAAACTCCAGGGACAGGACTTGGCTCATCTCCAAGTTTGGCAGCCCTCCAGAAGATTCTGATGAACACTGATGAGTCCTCCAGAAGATTCTGATGGGACCCGCAGCAGATGGAAGCAAACTTGACTTACTTAGGAGTCGCCATACCTTGGCCAGCCACTGGCACCATGGCCTCTGAGTGATCAGACAACTCCAGACTAAAGCCTCTGATCGCAGGCAGCATTGAGACGACGAGGAAAGAGTTGTATGGAGAACAGGAGCGTTGGTCAGGGCTGAGCTTAAACCCGGTGGCACAGGCGCAGGAGAACATCCCCCCTGGTGTGGGCAGGCAGATCTGCTGGCAGGCATTTGGGTTGTTGCTACAGCCATTGGAGGAATCAGCAGCATCTAAAAGGATGCAAAGTCAGTCTGTAGCCTTGGGCTTGGAAGTCCACCTCATTTTTTTTTTTAACAGAGTCAACCAAATGTTAGTATAATAAAAACAATAAATATGTAATAATTAGTGCAGAAGGTTAAAATAAACACTGAAAGATGGGACTTTATTTAAATACTTAAATAGTACTGGGAGGAGGCACTAGGTAGCACATAGAAAATGGAGCATTGTTGGTTTTTGTTTTGTTTTGTTTCCATCCCCCAAAAGCATGCAAGGATTAAAGATGGCAGAAAACTATATACTGGCTTTTTGTACCCTTGCCTTTCAGTCTATGAGATAAAGACATTTAAAAGATTTTTAATCACATGCAAGCAATTAAGAAACAGAATAGCTGATTCTCTTTGGTTAGAGATCAAAATGAAAAAGAAATTCAGTATTGTCAAGCAAATAAAAAAGTTGGGAGGCAGGCAGAACAATAAAATAAAGTAAAATAAAATAAAAAAAGAAGTTAATTTGTTTCCTGTTAAGACTAAAAATTCTGTCCCAAGATTCATCAACAAATACTCTTCTTTTCCTTAGGAGTAGAGCAGTAAGCAAAACAAAAGGAGCAACAGCCCTTCATGGAGGCTCTATTATAGCCAGAAACACAGACAATAAAACAAGTAATATGGAGCTGGAGAGATGGCTCAGTGGTTAAGAGCACTGTCTGTTCTTCCAGAGGTCTTGAGTTCAATTCCCACCAATCACATACATGGTGGCTCACAACCATCTACACTGGGGTCTGATGCTCTCTTCTGGTGTGCAGGCATACATGCAGACCAAGCATTCATGTATATATAGGTAAATAAAATCATTAAAAACAAAAACAAATAATATGCTGATAGAACTCAGGTGAAACGCCAGGCAGTGGTGGCACATGGGAAGTGGAGGCGGGCAGATCTACATAGCAAGTTCCAGGACAAGCAGTGCTACACAGAAAAACCTTGTCTCCAATGAAACAAAACAAAGTAGGAGAAAAGAATGAAAGTTTACTCTGAAGCCAACTCTGGCCTTTGAGATGCCAGATTAGTCATTGAAACTTAACTGTCAAATACTCCAGGTAATTCTGCATGCACGTGTGTGCATCAGGCGTGACATGTGGAAGAGGGCTTCTAGATGTGGGTGTGCAGACATGTGAACATGCATCACACATGACAAGTACTCACTGCGTCGGTGATAAACCCGAAGACCCCTCAAGTTCCGAATGTTATCTCTCAAGACTACTTTGTTGTTCCCAGAAGACTTGTCAACTCTTTCGATGACCTCATACCGTTCATCAGAATAATAGAGGAAGGAGCCATGGACTGCGAGGCCCCACGGGTGGGCCAGGTGGTGCACCAGAATCATCCGCTCTGTACCGTCCACATTTCCTCTTTCAATCTGAAACATCAGAATCCTCGTTATTTCACTGATTTATATGAACGAAATAAGAGAGCATGTTTAAATCAGCATCCTCTTGCATGTCGTGGAGGTTGATCCTTTCTTCGGATTTCTCCGTACCTATGATGGAATTGGTACACTGAACAGGCAAACATCACCATCTTTGACTGACAGTTGGAGCCCATCAGCTGACTCCAAGGGACGGGCTAACAATTGAGATGTAATATTAATAAAATATTAAATTTAAAAAAAAAAAGAATGCGTAGAAGTACCTGAGCATGAACCATCTTGCAGTAGCTGACAGACACTGACTGTAACATCTTTATCCACCATTTCTTTAGTTAGGATAGGAGACACGCCCCCTCTAAATTATAGGGCAGCCCTCCTGGATGGGACCCAGGCTTGGTGCAATGGTGTGAAGTCAAGATGGCTTTTGTCCACTGAGAAACAATCAAGTAGACTGCTTCTGGGGAGTGCACAGAGATGGAACTGGTTTAATTTGGGTCCAAAAGCCTGTCTCTCTGTGCTTTCTTTATACCAGCAGTCCAGCTGCTGGGAGGCCTGGGTTATTCCTCACAGACAAGGGAACTCAGAAGGTTATATGACAGAAACCCCAAAGGCCTAGAGCAAAAAGCATCATGCACCTCCAGGCTGCCAGTGACTAGAGAGAAACACTGAAGCTGTGTCTGCAGGCCAGGGCTCTCAATTGGACAAGAATTAATGATAGTGGTCTTAAAAACAAAAAAAAAATTCAATAATGGGATGATGGCCAACTCACTATGACCAGAGGCCTCAGAATTATGGCAGAAGAAGAAAAAGTGTGGACATAAGGCAAATTAATGATGAAAAGCAGGGACCTTTGATGATTAAATAAGGAGAACTATTTTTTTTTTTTAGAAGGGAATGAGAAGTGGGGTATTAAGCTCACAGGGCAGGAAGATAAAGTAGGCACAGAACAGGAAGAGGAGGGAGCTAATGAGTCATGCCCAGCCAGTATTAACTTGTATACAGAGACAATACCATCTGACAAAATTCCTTCATCATTACATACATGCACCCTAGCATGTAAGGTGCTTACACCCGTGTTGCTAGTTTTATATATTTTGTTAAGTTTGGATATGGGTATGTGTGCCACCCATGTGCATATATGAGGGTAAGAGCACTCGCTTTCTACCATGTGGGTCTTGAGGATCAAACTCGGGGGTCATTGGGTTTGGCAAATGGCAACTACTTCTTTTAACTCCTCTAACTTTGTCATCATTGTAAGTACTAGAAGAGCAAAGGCTGTCTACTGCTGTTAGGTAGAGTTGGCAAGTGCCCTGGGTTTGGTACCCAGAACTTTAGTTCATGATTCTATTAACTAATAATGGTAACATCTCGGAAACCAAGCTGGTATCTAGTGATAGCAATGCCTGCTGCATGCTCATTATGGCTAACACCAGTGCCAAAGCCCTAAAATTAGTACTGAAAAAGTTCAGTATACAATCTAATTCATCACTGCTTATTACTGAGCACTTCCTTTGCCAAGATTAGCAACATAAGCACAGCAGCAAAGGCCAAGGCTCAAATGGGACCTTATAGTGCACCTCCTGGACAATAAAGGAGCTCCATCTTAGAGTTTAAAATTATCAGTAGAGGAAATTTCACGTGAATGTTGGCCATGTCCTTAGCTGCTAAGCTGAGATGCTTGATTGGGGTGTGTGTGTGTGTGTGTGTGTGTGTGTGTGTGTGTGTGTGTGTGTGTGTGTGTGTGTGTGTGTGCTCGCTCGGCAATGAAAGAACCTAGTGTCTTTTCAAAGAAAATTGTGGCGTTGCTCAAACATTAAATAAATATCTCTGAAAGGACAGGTAAGAAATGACAATTTGTGATAACTTATCCCGAATGAAACCAAAGTTTTATAGGAAAAAAAAATCATAGCCATCAATCTGTACAGAATGTTGGCACACACTGAGAACAAAGAGGGTAGAAGACTAAAATGAGGAGAGCATTGCCAAGAGAAAAGGCTAGAACACGGCGCTGGCCAAGAGAAAGAGCTAGAACACGGTGCTGGTTCAAGCAGCCCAGTAACTCTGTACTTTCAGAATCACCCAGCAGCTCACACTGCAGGGAGAGGAGACTAAAGCCGCTCTTACCACGCCTCTGCTGGTGACTGCCCAGTAGAGCTTCTGCTCCTGGATGTCCAGCGTGACGACCTCCAGATGTTGCATGTTCCCAGTGAAGAGAATCTTCAAAGATGTTCCATCCATGTTCGCGCTTGCGATCTTGGCAGGAACCCCGCTGTCCGTCCCTTGGTCTGACCAATACAGTTTCCTAGAACCACGAAAAACCATGAGGGCTTCATGAAACAGAAACTAGACAAGGGGAGCCCAATGTGGGAAAAAAGCATTCTGCCAGTGTTCTACCAGTGTTTCTGGAGTTCTGTTATCTGGGGGCTACAAGCCATTGGTACTGAAGACAGGACAGTAGACTTGTCCATCTACCCAACCTTTAAGATCTATTAAGTCAGAATGTACTGTTCAATCTTATATTGTTTAATTCCTAAAATTCCTGCATAGGGAGAAGTAAATATTCTTTGCTTGAACTTAAAAAAAGATACAGCTCCCATCCTCCATGTTCAACATAATCCATGAGTTACTGTTCTTCCTCACTGGGGTCTATACTGTTTGATGTTGCATACCCTATGGTTTGAAATGTTATCAGGACACTTCCCCCAACCAGGTCATTACAAGAGATGGTGCAGGCAGGACATACTGTCATTTAGTGTCACTCACCCACGTGCAGGATCAACAGCTATGCCAACCGGGAAACCAGCGCCAAGAGAGGTGCCATCATTGGTGATCAGTGTTTTTCCATAGCGCACATCTCCCTGGAGCGTCAACACCTACAGTCCAAAGCCATGTATTAGACCCTAATTTCTTTCATGGAAGCAAAGACAGATGGGACACGAAACTAAAGCTAAAGCATGGCCAGCAATGAGACGGCATGAGATGTCCCGAGTGTCTGATTGTGCCTCTCTCTGTTCCCACTTCCTCTTTCTTGTCTGTCACTGGGGCGGGGGGGGGGGGGGGGTGCGGGGGATAGTATCAGTGGGGATGAGAATCAGGACTGGAGATAGCTCAGTGTTTAAGAGCACTGGTTGGTTGCTCTTCTAGAAGATCCTGGTCTAAGTTCTCAGCACCCACACTTTGGCCCATAAGTGCCTATAAGTCCAGTTCCGGGGGAATCTGACATTCTCTTATGGCATCCATGGACACTGCTTCAATGTGCTGCAGCAACAGCAGATCCCATCCTCAACTGAGGAATAAATGTACACAAGACAATCGCTACCTGGGGCTTCACATTTAAGATTTTTCTGTAAAACTGCTACTGGGTGTAAATAGACTGCTTATGTCTGTGTTAGTTTTGCCTTTCTCTTTCCCTCTCTCAATCTCTCTCAATCTCTCTCTCTCTCTCTCTCTCTCTCTCTCTCTCTCTCTCTCTCTCTCTCTCTCTCTCTCTCTCTCTCTCTCCTCATTTGAAGTTGCCTCTTTCCGTTACCTCGTTACCTTGGCTGGACCTACGGGATCACATGGCTCACACCAAGTCCCTTCTTCTAGACTTCTGTTCTACCTCGTTCTCTCACACAGCCACCTCTATGTAGGCTTCATTTTTTTTTTTTCAATGAACAGGTGTGCAGCTACCCCTAGTGGGAAGCAGGCTCCTCAGCACCCAGTATTTTCAACAGGGAGTGAGATATGAGTCGCCTATGCTGGGATGGGATAGATAAGCAAACATTATACCTGCTTTCTTTGCATTCACCGGAAAGAATTATCAATTCCCTCACTGATTAACCAATACAAACGCCTGGATGACTCTTCTGCCATTTTGAATACAGTGATAATGAACTGTGACCCTAACCCTGAGTCATTTGTCTAAGGCCGAATAGCTCCTGACTGTGGGTTATCATCGCTGTCTCCATTCATAAGATGTATTGTGTTCTAGTTTTGCTTTGGTTTTTATTTCAGGGTTTTTTAATCCCTCTGCCTTTGCCATACTTTGTTTTTTCAGAAATAGGTATTGGGCATCCTTCCAGGCTCAATTCAAATAATCACAGACAAACTTTCCACAGACCTTCCTATCTAAATAGTACTTTATGTTCACTGCTTTTACCGTACAGGAGCAAAGTTATTGGTTTGTGTGTTAGCTTTGCTCATCTTTGAATATCCAGGACTAACCAGGGTTCCGATCCATAAAAGGCACTTACTAATATATATTGGATGAATAAAATATGCAAGTAAAGTAACCACAAGGCCAGACTGAATTGGATATTGAATTGGATTCTCTGCACTTCATCATACTGGACTGAAGTCTCAATTACAAACTAAGTTTGTATAGTTCAAGAGGCCTTGTCACTTGATACACACATACACACACTCAGTGGTTCCCCCCCCCCCCAATAGGCTGTTCATTTTACCTGTTGCTGCTGGAGACCTATTCGAAGCCTTTGTAAAATTGAAACCAGATCACAGAAAGAGAGGGTGCTCATCACCACTTTGCCATGAGGGCCTTTAGTTTGGCAGTGAGGTTCTCAGTAGCACATCATGTTTTGATGAGCTTCAGATTATGAGAAGTGCCTTCTGACACTGTCAGATGGGGTTAGAAAGGTCCAGATTCCTGCACTCGTTCCTGGCGCTGAAGCCAACCAGTTCTGCCATTTCTTGATTTCTGTGGCTCTCAGTTACTTATGTAAAAAGGCTTGCACCAGATAGATGGGCCTTCAGGATCCCACCACACCAGTAGATTCTGTTTGCTTTGAGACATTCCATGGATTGGCATTTGTGCATATTGCAAAATTGTTGTGAATCACTAGCCGCCATATCACTGTGAACTTGTAAGCTATGAAGTACTGTTTACTGTGGGCTCTACCAAGCCAATAGGAATCTCACCAAACAAACCAAAGAGCAACTGCGTGCCAACTCGCAGGTCTACTGACTATGGCTCTCATAAAAAAACCCTTCCTTCTCCTTAGGAACTCACTTTCAAAACCAGCACGAATTAATATTCCTACACATACTTACTGTTGTCCCATAGTGGAGAAAAGCAATACTGGTGCCATGGGCTTACGTCATGTGATTTCTATCCTACCCTGCGTCTAGAGTATCTCCTGGGAACCGAGATACAATGAGCACTTATCTCAAAGAGGAATTAGAATCAGGTTTCACTGTTAGGAAAACTACATTGGAGCCAGAGTGGCATTTTTATCTGATGACAGAGGTAGCTATAAACTTGGTTGATAACTGATGCAGTATTTCATCTACAGTTTTAATAAGCTTTCTTAGCATGCTATAAATTAGCCAGTATCCTTTAGAGGGGCACAGTAGAATTGATGATTTGCTAGAAACAATCTAGAGCAATAGAATGTTCCATTAATTTATTTTCATAAGGTCATTTTTATTTCCCATGGAGTTTAGGGTATACTTGCTGTTGTCGTTGTTATTGTTGCTGCTGCTATTACCGTTTTGCTTCGTAGGTATTTTTGGTTTTACTTTTGGGAGTGGAGCTTACAACAAGATGTCACTTTATAGCCCAAGGTGGCCTTGGGATCATGGCAGTCCCCCTGCCTAAGCCTCCCTTGTACTGGAATCAGAGGTGTGAGCCACCATTCCTGAGAATATATTCTCCGTGAATCTAAAAGCGATGTTTGTACCTACATAATAATGGAACTGTTACCTCAATGGACCGACTTGCAGGGGTGGTATAATAAATGTTTCTCGACACCCAGTCTAAGGCCAGGCCCAAGGAAGACCCCAGCAGAGACAGAGGAGCAAACACAGTCCGGTTGCTGCCGTCAGTCTTCACTCTGTGAATTTCACCCTGGGAAGAAAGACAAGGGAGGTGAGCTGAGCTGCGATGGGACAGCATGGCCCCTATACAGAAGCCGTCCTCTTCTCTCCCTACAGCTCTTGCCAGCTGCCAGTGTTTTCTTGATAATCTTCACTCATCAGAAAAGCAAAGTTGAGTGCCTGACCCTTCAGGAAAAAAGCTCACTGTATGGTGCCTTAAAAATAAAAGTTAAAAGCGCATTCTAAAGTGGCTCAGACGTTACGCAAGAAGACAGACAGCATCAAACACAAAGATGTCTTCATTACTTCTTTCTTTCTCCTCGCTCTTTCCCCATTCTGGCAGATTGCTTCCATAGGAAAACAAAAACAAAGCAGAATGGTACTGGAGAAACATTTGCCCCAGAAGCAAGGGTTTTAACCCAAGGCCCCTAGGAGCTCCACCAAGTACCCTTCTGGAATTCCCTGAAGGAGCTTTGTCTTAAGTAATGACCATATATACATTGAATGTATCCAGAACTTACCGGATTCTCAACCCAATAGATGAATTGCTCTGAGTCATCAAACTCAACATCATAACCATTATGTATGCCTGGAATGGGGACCATTGCGTCATTGCTCTTAACCTCAGGATCAAGGGAGATTCCAAATATTATGTTTTCTCTTACAGACATCAAGAAAGGTTGGTCACCTGTAAACACACCAATCAAAGGACACTGCAGCACTAACAACACACAGCAGAGGTGTCATTGTCTCCTTACTCATGGTGACAAACTAGCAGAACAGTCAGAACGTTCTTCTCTCTCCACCCATACACAACCTTAACAACAAAGAATTTTGAGTCAATCTTCAGGGAGGGTGGAGAAATGAAAGACAACTTTGTGAATAGTAACTTGGCCTCATGCCTCTCAGATGTCGTTGAGTTAATATGTGTCTTCCTTACTAGACTCTAATTCACAAAGTAGCACAATTACCATTGTGCTTAATTTTTATCACTATTATATATCTAGTGCTTGATAGAAACATTGGACTAAAAGAATGGCCCGAATAGGAGAGGACTAGGGAGTACCTACAGCAAAGAGTGCTTCTCTTGTTTGCAAGAGACCATGGGTTCAGTGTGTGTGTGTGTGTGTGTGTGTGTGTGTGTGTGTGTGTGTGTGTGTGTTTGTGTGTGTAGTCAATAACATCACATCATTGAATGGATAGAATTCACACAAGGGAATATATAGTATCTTCAAATTTTCCCCAAATATCTAGTGATGACGTAAAGACCCCAGGTTGCATTTTTAATTCCTGAGTCAGAAACCATGTGGGTGTGCAGCTATGCTTTGTCTACTTGGTTAGGTCATAGTGGAAAGTGTATTTTCTACATAAATGTAAGAGAACGTTCTCATTTTAATTTTTAAACTGTGAAATTAGGAAAAGTAAGTCCAGTGAGATGGCTCAGCGGGTTAAAGTGCTGGCCACGGAAGCCTGATAGCCTCAGTTTGAACTCTAAAACCCAGAGTGGAAGGAAACAACTGACTCTTGTAAGCGGTCCCCTGACATCCACACTCTGTGGTATCTGCATGCTCCCATGGGCACAGGCACACAAATACACACTAGTAAGAATTAATAGTAAAAATAAAGCAAAAATGTACATGAAAAAGAAAGCAGCCAGGAAATCCCATAATCTCCCTGTCCATCAATAACCACTATTGGTTTAACCGATGTTTGCTTGTGTCTTTTTCTAGAATTTTTTTTTAACTGTTGGCTAGGTTTTTGGTTTTGCAGTACTGAGATTAAACCCAGGGCCGCACACAGGCACTGCCAGGACGAGTGACAACTCCAGTCCAACTTTTAACACTTCAAACAGATACCCCAAGGCTTGCGTTGGACAATCAATGTGTTGTCTTCACCGTACAGTATCAAACAGCACTGCCAAGGCTATCCAGAGGCTTAGCAAACACTACCGAAGGCATAGACGCAGCCAAGTCAAATGAAATGTTTTTCTACCTGTTAGTAATTCACTTAAGCTCACTGAGGGAAATGTGTAACTTTTCTTAATGAGCATATATTGGCAGTCAGGCTACACTTCAGAAACCAAGTAAGGAATACTAAAGACCACTTCCAAAGGCAAACCCATGGAAAAACCACAAGGGCAACTATTTGTGAAATGACAAATAATACTATTTAGAATCATTATCCGAGCCTGCAGGTGGTGACACACGCCTTTAATCCCCGCACTTGGAAAGCGGAGACAGGCAGGAATACACAGAGAAATCCTGTCTCAAAAAAAAAATTTAAATAAAATTAAAAAATAATAATAGTAGTAATAATAGTAATAATAATAAATAACCCTCAGATAGTAATATGGATGATAACAGTCCCCAAGAATCAGCTAGAGATCTTTGGCTCTCTGAAGGAATTCTTTGTATTTAAAAATATCTGTGCCCAGATTAATCTTCTCTGAAAGACTCAAGGAAACACTTAATTAAACAGTGTCAACAAGGATTAGTAATATAATAAATCTCTGAGGAAAAGTAGCAAATGACAATCCCTGTTGTAAGATTTGCCAATAATTAAAACCTTTCATGGTGAAAGTATCCCTGCACAATGTCACTATGTGGGTGGGTCTTCGTGTTTAGTAACCTCACCTGCAGAGCCTGTAAACACTCTACATGCCATGAATCTGTTATGCATTTTCCATCTGAAAAACCAGTTTACCTGTAGATTTGGACTTTTAATTTAGAAATGTGTTACAACTAACCACTTAGTTGCTTATCAGTTTCAAAATATAGTCACTCCTCTCCAGTGAGAAAGGAATAGGTTTGGAGGAACTTAAAATCTCTAAGCAGCAGAGGATTTTTAAAGAGTGTATGCATGCACATTTCTCTTTCTCTTTGCAATCTCCAAAGCACTGGACATAATACACCACATATCTGCCCTTCAATCAACCCACCGGAATAACCAAGATTAAATTTCTCCAGTAGCCACTTGTAATATTTCTCACAGAGACCGTACTTATTTCTAAGATATAAGATAATATTAATAATGATACTGAAGTTGGTCATAAGACCCAGGACAGATCACTCATCATTGACTATTTATTATAAGAATAAAAAAAAAACAATGAAACAATGGACCTGAAAAATATTTAAGCTGTACACAAGCATTCTTTAAAATGCAGACTTTGAAAGTCACTTACCAGAAAGTTCAAGTGTAAGAAAACATGAGGTTAAAGAGTGCTTAACCAACATGCACCGCTAACATTAGCTCCATAGACAGAACCTACGTAGCAACTGTGATGCCCACTGGACATAGTGGGAAATAACACGCTCCGTTCCGGTTACAAGTGGGTTGCGAGTTTCCACAGCCTAGCACAAACTATGTCAGGTTTGATGGTCAGAACACACTTACCTCTCACACAGTTGACAGAATCAGCCGAGAGGTTCCATCCTGAAGGACAAGCACAAGAGTAATGTCTAGGCTCCTGTGCAGAAAGCAGGCAAAGATGGCTGCAGGAGGCAGAGGCACACGGATTTGGGGCTGTGGGAGAAAGAAAGGAATGCATGCTTGAATAAAAAGCTGCCTACACCATGGTGCACGGGGTCATGACCCCACCCTGAGCTCCCAGTGTTGCAAAGGGGAATGCTTGACGTTACCATTGTTAAAAGGCACAAGGGGGAGCGATGGCTTTCACCCAGTCTATAACCAATATATGATAGCCACTGGATTATCTAATATAAATATAATGTCTCCTTGCTGGACCTGAAAGCTATCTTGTTGCATGAAATGACAGCAGGTGATATGCGGGCTGTGTGACCTTGATGTCTACCCAGCAAGATTCCTGTTGTGCTTAGATAGCAATCTTCAATTTTTCCACATCTTTGCATGTGCCAGCCCTTGAAAAGAGGATTCTGTGTACCATCTAGGCCCACAGGGTGTCTCCAGATCCTGGTTCATCTATAAATGGCATGCCAGATGATCTATTCTTTTTCTCACACCCCCCCCCCACACACACACAAATATTAATCATCTGCTAGGTACCAAAGGCCATTCTGAACACTGTGCACTGTAGAAAGGAAACAGAACTAAACTCATGTTGGAAGTGGCAATTTCAGAATATGAGGATGAGAACAGTAATGAGAGGGCAGCTATCTCAGGGAGGGCGGTGAAGAACAGCTTCTCTGAGAAGGTGGCAGTTGAGCAGAACCCCAAAGGACACAAGGCAGCAATCCTGACAAGAGACAGAAGACAGATGTTCACAACAGAGCAAAGAAGGCAAAGGGTCAAAGGTGAGAACTCGCCTGGTGTGTCACTGGACCATGATGTAGTCCAGCATGGTGAATGTAAGCCACAGAAGAAACAGGCTCAGATTCTGAGTGTGAAACACCACTGGAGAGATTTGAGGAGAGAAGATTCTGGGATGGTTAAGTGTTCTCCCTCCCAACAGAAAGGTCACCAGCAAGGCATAAATCTCTGTATCATCTGATCACCCACACCCCATGCATGAAGGTGACCGGTGGTTCCCACAGCAGGACACCTACAAGGCAGTCGTAGCATAATGAGTCCCGATAATTAGTAGCTTTAAAAGGTCACAGACGTAACGGCTTAATTGCTGAATAAAAATAACAATGAGGATATGCTATCACCACCTACAAAGGACTACTTCTCTTGTACTAAATAGAGGGGAGAGCAATGCAGGGGCCAGGAGAGGCATGTAGCACTGTGGTCAGTGAAAAGTGTATTGCCCATGCGCTTAACTGCCCATGCTATTCCCAGGCAGGCTGTGTTGATCACTTACAAGATGGCTGTCTTGAAGGATGGATGGCAACAATCCCAAGAGGCTGATGAACGCTATACATTACAATAGACTGGTTCCTCCCGTGCCACTTGTTGGCCTGCATAACCTGACTAGTACCACGGTCAGTCCAGTACATAGTGTCTTCAAACAGAGTCACGGCATGAGGATGGTGGAGAACCTGAAAAAGCAGAACCAGACAGTGCAGAAATGGAGATGGATGTCTATCTGGTCAAGGAGGTCTTCCTAGCCACTTAACTACTGAAGGTGCTGGGAAGTAGCTCATACAAGTACCTGCTATTTAGGAATGAACTTGGTATCAATTTTTAAAACGAAACTTTTTCCGGGCCTACTTCTGCCACTCACTCGGTTATATTGAAGGCAAATGTTACCCAAAGACAGGAAGCCGCCTCTTGCGGTTTCCTTGAGTCATGGGAACTAACCAATGAGAGCTCTTTGGTAATCTACACTTTTTTTCCTGCATTGGCCAATTTGTATGAATTCACTGAATAAAAAATATTAAACACATAACAAGCTCTCATTTCATTGAGAAATATGAGTCTAGTTTATTCACTTTTATTAAGCCCTGGTTCTTAAAGACATATAAGCAAAAGACTACCATCTACAGATTGCTTCAGTCACATTGGCTATTAATCTTTTCCAGGACATGGTAAAAAAAATAAATATGACTATGACTAAAACAAACATTAATTTTCTTGTTAGTAACAGAAGGTAGATTATACCTCACTGTGGTTAAATGTGAACTTTATTGCAAACTTACCAGATCACTAGCAATGACCTGCCTTCTGTTGTGTCCATTGTAATCACAGAATTCTATGTAATCGAGATAGGCATCCATGAAGTAGATGAGTCGGTTGGGGTAGTCAATACTTAAGCCACAGGGCCAGTAGATCTTTTCCTGGACAATGACTGTGCGCATGGTGCCATCCATGCTAGCTCGCTCAATGCGAGGATAGTGGCCCCAGTCAGACCAGAACATTAGATTGTCGCTGTGAAAAGAGGGACCATAGACAGAAAAGGTAACTCCCACTGACATAATATACTTCATTGTTTCCTCTGTGACCATAATGCAAGCACAGACCATCTGGATGCCTTTATAATGTGCATAAAATGTGTACTACATTATGACAGGGAAATGCCCTGATGCCAACAATCCACAAATAATTATTTGTCCCTGCCGATTTACCCTACCAGTTTTAAGTAGTAATTATCCATCTCAGAGATTCATTATAAATGTCACTGATGTGTAATACCTGGGAAGCCAGCATCACACTGAACATAAACCATTTAATTCACCGTCCAAAAGTAAACAATCTCACTTACAGAATCTACAGAAAATCTAGGAAAGATTTTCAAAGGTTCTGAAATACACGAAAGAAGTTCTTGCTTCCTCTTACACCTATCAGACAGATGTCTCTTCCTTACTAGGTGTAAAAGGAACCACTAGGAAATAACAGGAACTGTAGGCAGAAAACAGCCATTTTGTTGTGCCAAAATCACAGCTAAATGACCCATCTACGGGCCATTATTACTGCATGCACTAATTAGAAACTGACATCCATTCAATATGTGCATGGCTAAACTAGTAAATGTAGGCATAAGGTTATTGTGTAGTTTAACTTAAGCTGCTCAAGATTGTGCTGTGAAGCCTTGTTCTACCAAAAGAGTCTCAATTATTTGTGTGATATCCAGGTTAAAAAAAAATAAGCTAAGAAAAACAAACAACTGTTTTATACAGACAACTTGAACAAGGAAACGCTTTTCTCACCCCATTCTGGGATCTACTGCCAGTCCTCTAGGCTTTGTGACATTTTTGCTGATCAGTACTGTCCTGTGGCTGCCATCAATCCTAGAAACTTCAATTGTTCCAAGAGTGTAATCCGTCCAGTAAAGGTTGCGACCTATCCAATCCACTGCAATCATTTCTGTAACAGAGAGACCACTGTCGTGTACCTACAGGCAAAGGGATAAGAGGTGACTGTTAGAAAGAATAAATGGAACGAAACACGGAAATTATATGCAAGTCTAGGAGTAGAAAGTTAACATGTTGGGTTTGGAACAATTTGTCTCCCAATGTGGCTAACCAGTAAGCCAATTTAGGGATAAGTATCTAAGGCATCTGTGGCATTGAATAATGAGACAATTGTATTCGCAGGTGGTTTCATTTTGATTTTAACAGCTTCTGCACTTGCTAAAGGCTCTACCAATGTGTAACCACTGACAGTGTTCGCTAAATAAATTGTGACTATCAGGGATTAAGAATCCAACTCAGGGGGCTAGAGAGATGGTTCAGTGGTTAAAAGCTGTCACTGCTCTTGCAGAGAACCTAAGTTTGTTTCTCAGTGTCTGCATGGCTCATGACGGGAGATCAGACATCATCTTCCGGCCTCTACCAGAAACTGCGCACGTGCGCGCACACACACACATACACACACGACATACACTCAGACACATAAAATGAAATAAATAAATAAAACGAACTCAGGGAGGTAGGCTGAAAAGTTTAAAAGTCAATTGAAGGTCGGCGAAGCAACTCTAGCACTTTCCGGCGCTCTGACCTATGAAAGATTCACAAAGTATCTGCATCACACGGCATAGAACTCAGAACCATGGAGAGCCTTGGAGAACACAGGAATGAAGTCAAGAACATGCAGACCTCGTGACTATGATGTGCTGCCCAGGACGAGGGAGGTGAGGAACAAGAGCAAAGACAGAAGAGCTCTAGAAGGGCGCTTACCACTCTCTTGTCTGTTCCATTTTGAAAGGCACTCCAGGTTTTACCCTGCCACAAGTCAGACCAGAAGATACGACCAGTGACCGAATCAAAATCAAGAGCAACCACGTAAGAGACATCCTGAACCAGCGAATAGATGTTGTGCATGTGGGCAGTGATGTTGTCCACAATGATTTTGTCACGGCTTGCTACAGCTAACAACAGACTTTCAGAGCCTATACAGGAAAAAAATAAAAAAAATTAAATTAAATTAAAAAGAAAGAAAGAAACTGTCAATGAATCTAAAAGAAAGATGCAACTATGCAACTAAAGGATCTCTTCAACATCCAATGCGTGATACCAAACTAGAGAAATGGGGGAGACCACAGGAACCACCTCCTGAACACCCCTGAGCTCATTGGAAGCTAAGCGGAGTCAGGGGAACCTTATTTTTTTTTTTCATTGATATGCATTAGCATGTAAAAACTAGTTTTCTGGAAAAAAAGCCTTTTTTTTTTCTTTGGATTATTGCAGTGGGCATCTAAGTGCCAGTCTGGAGTGAGCTATACTTACATCCATCCTTGTGCTGCCTTTATTAAAATTTGCTCTCTACCTTAGCAGTCAAGTAGGCTTGATTCCTGGCAGGAATCAAGTGTCGCGTATTTTGGTTTTCCCCAAAGCATCAGTTATAGATGAAGGTTCTGTCTAATATTCCTTTGCCCCTTAGTAATAAGTCACATGACATTTACGTTGTCCTAAGGCTACTCAGAGACAGGTCTCTGCCTCCGCTGTAGCTGCAGTGACCAAATGGCTGAGTTCTGACCAATCGGTAACAAGGATGCATCTACTTGCAGATAGCATCCTTTTCCTACCCTGCTTTTTTTATTATTAATCTATCTATTTGCTCATGTTACATCCCCATAGCAACCCCACTCCCTCCTCTCCTCCAGGTCCTACCCTCCCTCATACTTCCCCCATACATCTTTCTTTCTCCAACCTCCCCAGGTACCGACCCACCCTGAGTGCCAAGTTGCAACAGGACTAAGTGCCCCCTCTTTTACTGAGGCAAGACAAGGCAGCCCTGCTAAGGAAACGGGATCCAGAGGGAGGCCACAGAGTCCAAGTCAGACACAGGCCTCCCTCCAATTGTTAGGGGACCCACTTGAGAACCAGTCAGCTCATTACTTCATGCGTATAGGGAGCCTAGGACCAGTCCATCCATGGTCTTTGACTGGTGGTTCAGTCTCAGTGAGCCCCCATGGGCCCAGGTTACTTGACTATGTAGGTCTTCTTGTGGTGTCCTTGACCCCTCCATCTCCCTCCTTCCTTCCCCTAACTTCCACATGCCTAGCCTACTTCCTAGAGAAAGGAAAGACTGGGGCAAACTTATTGAATCTTAGGTGGAAACTTCATAATAATAAGAATCAGTCTGTCCCTTAGCCTGCGCTCATCCAGCCTATTTGAAAGGAAAGGAGCCAGGTGGTGGTGGCACATTCCTTTAATCCCAACACTCGGGAGGCAGAGGCCAGCCTGGTATAGCCAGGTATACACAGAGAAACCCTGTCTCGAAAAATCAAGAAGAAAGAAAGGTTCCTTCTTTTCTTTTTTTACATTGGTATTTTTGAAGCAAGCCTCGTGAGGTCCAGGTTGGCCTTGAACTCACTATGAAGCCCAGGTTGAGCTGATCATACCTCCCAAGTGCAGGCTAACAGGCATATGCCACTGTGTTCTGCAATAAAAGAACTTTTTAAAATTATTTATTTTTATTTATTACACAGTGTTCTGTACTGCATGTGTGTCTGCACACCAGAAGAGGGCACCAGATCTCATTATAGATGGTTGTGAGCCACCATATGGTTGCTGGGAATTGAACTCAGGACCTCTGGAAGAGCAGCCAGTGCTCTAAGCTGCTGAGCCGTCTCTCCAGCCCAATAAAAGAACTTTTAAATCCTCCTCTGTTAAATAACTTTGAAAGCAGCTGGATCAATATTCTAATATCTAGTACCTTCGCTTTCATATGGATCAAAAGGCATTGAATAAGATGTCTAGGAGACTAGTCAGGAGTCAGGCTGACCAGACATCAACCTTGCCAAATGCTTACATACTGAAGAGGCTTAGTAAATTTCCCGGAGCTGGTTCCCTTTTAAGCTTAATAATTAATTACCTGTGACTTTGCAAGTCCGCCCATCACTTTCCAATGTATATTCTGCATCACAAGCACACCGGAAGGAACCTCTCATGTTGATGCACTGCTGGCTACAAAATCCTGGAGTATCACACTCATTTATATCTTCACAGGTCTTGGTATCATTGGCAAGTTGGTATCCTGATGGACAGACGCATGTGGCTCCAAAGGGCCCTTGGATACACTGGTGAGTACAGCCACCATTAAAATGTGAGCAGCTGTCTTGATCTAGAAGAGAGTCATCAGGGGAAAAGTCAGACATTCCTGCCTTTTTGACTCACTCCAGTGTAGTTTTCCTACCTGTGAGTTAATTAAGAGCCACAATCTCCTTGATGATCTGTTTAGTGTCTTTTCTGAATTGCCTTAGGATATAGTATCCATTGGAACCGGGCTCTACAACTACCCCTCCAGTATAATTCCATTTACTGCTGTGAGAGAGCCTTAGGGAAATACTCCTGGCGTCAAGAAATAAAACTGCCATTGATGAAGCAGAGAAATCTAACTTGCTCCCCCTGGGATACTTCAACCTCACTAGAAATGAGACGATGGGCCTTTAAATGTTTCACAGAAAAGGCTAGAAGTGATCTAATGGAGAGGATACGTATTTGCTAACACACCATCTTTCCAGGGCCAATGTGGCAACGGTTGAAGCAACTCAAAGCCAGGCCATAAGCCGGGCTATGAAAATACCCCCTGTTGCCATGGCATAAAAGTCAAAACACAGGGCATGCACTAGAAGAGGAAGTCACAGTAATTAGTACAGCATATTCATGACACATGTGAGATCATAAAAGTCTAGAATATTTCACAGTCATACCTTGCTGTGGTTCATCTGAGAGTGAGCGTTAATTAAAGAGGAAAGAGAGAGGGACAGTAATTAGGATCACATGCCAATCAGAGCATCTTTTTTTTAATCACCCCAAACACAAACCCCCAGATTTTGGTTATTTTACGACAAGTTCTGATTAAAATTTGAAAATCTTCAAGTTAGAAAAGTTTATGAACACATCTTACGAGGAGAGCTACATTTAATTTGATGATACGAAGTCCTAAACGATGAGACAAAAAGACAGGAAAACACAGACACAAGGGCAAAGGAATT
The DNA here is from genome assembly GCF_964271855.1 of Acomys minous. Taxonomy (NCBI): domain Eukaryota; kingdom Metazoa; phylum Chordata; class Mammalia; order Rodentia; family Muridae; genus Acomys; species Acomys minous. Next base: position 104,240,722 of record NC_140491.1, read on the forward strand.
AATGAGAAGTGCTATGCAGTCGTGATTTATTGGAATTTGTCTTTACTCCTACAGGGACATATAAACTCACAGAGGAACTAAAAATCCCCTTCCCCAAAACACCACATGGGGACTGTGACAGTGCTGGGGTACAGCTGGGGTACAGCAATCTACTGTTCAGAATGAACTTGTGGCCAGTAAACTTTGATCGGGGAACTTACTGCAAAGTGGGGACTCATCGGTCCCATTCGGGCAGTCAAAGTTGCCATCGCAGAGAGCGTTCAGATTGACACAGGTGCTGTAGCCCGGGCACTGCCACTGCCAACTGGGACACTGAAAAGGCTGTGTGGGGCAGTCCTTCTCGTCACTCATGTCCCTGCAGTCATTGTCCCCATCACAGACCCATGCTTTGTGGATGCAGTTTCCGTTGTCACAGAGAAAATGGGATGGAGAGCAGGTCTTAGGAACACAGCCGTTGTGCTCATCAGATCCATCGACGCAGTCTGGATGCCTGTCACACTCCCAGGTGTTAGGGATGCAGAGGCCATCTCCCTGGCACTGAAACTCATCTGGGTGGCACATACCAGGAGGCCTTGTTGCTAGAGAGAGTAAAGGCATATATGCATTATGAGCTTGTGGTTGCGATCTATGAGGCATTCTGTGATATAGATTCAGAGGAAATTATTGTGGACAAATAGTGGGTTTATAATAGTGATTAAGACAGAACCAAATACTAAAGGCTAAAATGATGTCAAAGTGTTCTTGCACCCTGTGGTACATGGAAATATTTGTGTGGGGGAGATTAGTGGATCCAATGACAAACTATGCATGGGATAGACTCTTGCATAAAAGCACAAGTCAGAAAAACCTCCAGGGAGCCGGGCGTCGTGGTGCAAGCCTTTAGTCCCAGCACTTGGGAGGCAGAGGCAGGTGGACCAATTTGAGTTTGAGGTTAGCCTGATCTACAAAGTGAGTTAAGGACAGCCAAGGCTACACACAGAGAAACCCTGTTTTGAAAAACAAACAAAATTGGCATTCTTCCTTTGTGACTCCTCAGGATTGTCTAAAATAAAAAATGTTCAGACAAAGGTTCTAAGATTTTTTTACAGACAAAATAGATTTTATACATTCAATGGACAAAAAGAAAAATCATGTAATCATAGGTCCCTAATCTGTGAATATAACAGAACAGTGTCCATCAGACTTACATGAAGTCTTCCTTCAATCCTAGAATTAGAATGAGTTTCCTTGATTTCTAACCCTTTATAGAAGTTTAACTAAGTCACTTCTAGGGCCATCTGCCTGGCTTTGATTACTTCTGCCCTTTTATAACCTCTGATGGACAAATCCACAGACAAGCAACAACTTGAATGAATGAGTCAGTCCCGTCTAGGCTTAGATCACTTCTATTCCACAATTTGGCTTCCCAATTGAGATTTCAATGATGCTGCATTCAGATAGGGCTAGTAAAACAGCCTACAGATTCACACACTGAAAAAAGAAAACTGGCTCCCACCGGTTGTGCCCTGACTTTTAAATATATGCTGCAGCATGTGTATGCACCCGCACATGTATGCATGTCCTTGGAGTGTGAAAAATAATAAAAATATCTAAGGAACTAACTATTGGAAATGTTCATTTATATAACATCGGCCGTCCATAAAGCATTATATGGTAATATTGCCCATGTAATATTATTGCATATCAATATCTCATTCTCTTAAGAACACTTTGTGCTTTGTGTCTTTCCCCAGCTTGTCTGAATTAAACACACACACAGATTTATCTTTTCCTCTTGACAATGGAATGAAGGATAAAGGATGCTTCATCTAAAACGCATTGTCTATATGGTACTTACGACAGCCTGTCTCATCAGAGTTGTCCTTGCAGTCATAAACCCCATCACAGCGGTATCTGCTGTTAATGCAAGAACTCCCATCAGCGCATTTGAATTGAGAACTCGTGCAGTTTAACACTGAAAACAAACGAGAAAAGTGTATGAAATTAACCCTAAGATAAACTGAGCACACAGCAAGGAAAAGGTAAAGCCATCCACTTACCACAACCTGCCTCATCAGAGCCATCAACACAGTCCTTGTCCCCATCACAGACATAAAATGGGCTGATACATCGGTGGTTAGGGCATTGAAACTGTGTAGGGTGGCAGGTCGCTGAAGCATCTAATGACATACAAAAACAAAGCCAAGTTTATTTCAAAACTCAGTTCTATGTGTTCAGACTCCCTCAGATCAACAGCAGCATCAAAGCCAACACCGTAAGATTTGGAATTAAAAGACTCCAGAGCATGGATGTGAGGGCGATCTGGCTGCGACATCTGTCACCCCATTGATTGCCAGGGTTGATTCAGCTGATCTGGCTGGCTAGGCAGTGTCCCCTTCCTCCCTCACCGCTCCATGTGCATCCCTCCCGAATCTGCGCGCTCAGTTGAAGAGGACAACCTTCCCCAAATAGAGGAGGACCAGTCTTCAGTCAAGAGTAACTGCGCTCCCCTGCTAGAACCTCCAAACAAGCTCAAGGTCCAGAGTCAGTCTTGGAAAACAGAAGACAAAGCAAGGAAGTGTCTAGCCTGGTGCCATGTCTGATGAGTCTGTGACTCTACCAAATCTGAGTAACAGGGTCAGCTCACAACATGCCAAGAAGCAACAGTGCTGGAGGCGGGCATGCAGACCACCCACCTGTTCCATAAAGTGAGTGAAAAACACACACTCCTAGAATATAAAAATTATAAAGGACACAACTCCTCCAAGAGGAAAGTGAATTGCCTAGTCCTGTAACCAGCATAAGAATTGAGTCCTGAGAACTCTGCTCTATCTTAAACTATTGTAACAAATAATAAATGTTTAAAAATGAGAACCAGTTAGGGAGGGGGGCAGGCTGCCTATGTCATTATTCTGTATTAAATGAAAAGAAAGAAAAGAAAAACAGCCAGAACCTGGATGTTTACATGATACTGGGTAAAAATTGTTTGGATTTTTTCATTAAGGAGTTTTGTTTGTTTGTTTGTTTTTTAATGTTTTTATGTATGGGACTAGAGAGATGGCTCAGAGGTTAAGAACACTGGCTGCTCTTCCAAAGGTCTTGAGTTCAATCCTCAGCAACCACATGGTGGCTCACAACCATCTATAATGAGATCTGATGTCTTCTTCTAGCCTGCAGGCACACATGCAGACAGAATACTGTATAAACAATAAATCTTAAAACGTGTCTCAAAAAAATGTATGTGCGGGATGTCATCCTCCACTGTCACACTTCATTGTTCTGCCCTTTATTTACTGCAGCAGTTAGCTGAGGCGACAGGTGTGCGCTCCCAACATCCAGCACAGGTTTGTTTGGTTTTGGTTATGATTTCTATATGGATGCCTGACATCTGTGGTGTGCTTTGATAAAGCTCCGTTCATCCAACATGTATTAGACTACTGACATCTAGAAGTTGACAGGAAGAATAGAATTTTAAGAGCCTTCCAGGAAAGAACTCAAAGCCTAGTGATCACTCCAGTCTAGATATGGGGCTAACCAACCCAGAGACGCCGGCATAAAACTCACGGCAGTTCTTTTCGTCTGATCCGTCTGAGCAATCATTGTCTGTGTCACAGACCCAGTTTTTGGGGATACACATGTGATTGTCGCAGGTGAAGGAGGTGGAAGGGCAGCTTGACGGTGAGCTTGTGGGGCAGTTCTGCTCATCGCTGCCATCTAAGCAGTCGTTCTGCTTGTCACAGCGCCACTGGCTGGGGATGCACTGCCCACCGTGGACACAGGCGAAAGCCGAAGGCGAACAGGAATTGTCTAAAAACAGAGTGGTTCACATTTTTATGAGATTGTTCCTGTAGAGACCAAGTTCTTCCCACCTTTCAATACTACATCATAAAAACTAGGAGAAATGTGAGGGCGGTTTAGGTTTGTTAAGTATGAAACATACCGTGTATATCTACACATATGCATATACCCTCTTTTAACCATCAAAGGAAGACTATGGTGTTTACATAATTATCTTAAATTAGACTTTGAGAGATATATGAGTCTTCCCAAGACTAAAGCTCTAAAATAATGCTTCTTTCTCTCTACAAGCACTGGTAGTTAACTGCTACTGGCCTCATTTTAACAAATGCTTCTTGAGATCTCAAATTGTCTTCAATTTTTTAATGGGATACTTGGGCCTTCTGTAATGGCAACTATTAGGACTGAAACTTCATGGACTAGAATAACATCAAAAGAGTGTAGAGATGGAGACCCACACCACTCCAACCCATTTCACTCCAAAAAGGGGGCTAAGACAGTATAGCTGCAAGCAGTGATTCTGTGATACTGCTCTCTCCATTGATGCTGGTCAAACCCAGGGCCCTGTTCGCGCTAAGCAGTTTCCCTATGAACAAGCTCTATATCCTCAGCCTTGATTTGACTTTTGAAGATCTTACCAAAATGAACTGACTACACTGGTCCAAAGAACTAACGTCTAACCCATTATAATATTACCGATGAATCATATGTACTGCTTGCCTTCCTTCGTGATCTGTTCCCGTGCACATAGCCCATGCTTTTATTATTGCGTATTCCTCTGCTCTAGTGGCCTCCCCAAGAACCCCAGCGCACAGATACTTACTAAATGCACCACACTGATGTTCATCACTGTTGTCATGACAATCATCCTCTCCATCACAGCGGAATAAATTGGGCACACACTTGCCATTGTTGCAGGCGAAAGAGAAGGAGCCACACTGCTGTGTGGGTGGCTCATTGGCTGGGTTCCCCTCACATGTCATTTGATCCCTCTGCAGCTTCATGCCATAGGGGCACCCACATATCCGCTGGGAGTTTGGAACTGGGAAGCAGAAGTGGCTGCAGTCGCCATTGGAATGGGTGGGCTGACTGCAGTAGTTAGAGCCTGAAAATGTGGAAAAAAACAACCAGATCCGAACTTTGGTTGGTGCAGGAAGACAGATCAAAAGATGAAACCATGCCAGACTCAAACAGTACAAAGTTAGGAGTCAGCCCACCAAAGACAGTAGCCAGTTTAAATAAAGAAAAGTGTCACGGTGTGTGTTTCCAAGAACCCAACTACGTGGCTGACAGGAATATAGCACTAGCAGGAATTATGTTGAAGAAACTGTTAAAGGGAAAGTGGCCACCAAGGCAGATAATTCTGTCCATATGGAGAATGTTTGGCAATGGCCCTCACCGGTCTGGAGGTCAGCATCATATGCTTTCACATCCATTATGTTGTCAATGCCACTTCGAATAACTGTCAGATCACCACCATCAGACTTCCTGACTCGAAGAATAGCACCCAATCTCCAGTCTGTTAAAAACACATGATCTAAGGAGGGAAGAAAAAAAAAAGAGCAGTTAGCATTTCAGATACATAATGGTATTTAGTAGTAATTAGGTTTAAACCGCCATAGATAAACATGAAAAAAGAATCTTAAAATTGTGTTCATATCCCCAGTCAAACACTTAACTGTAAAAAGGAAACAGACTTACCATCTGTGAGGCCAGTTCTAAGTAGCCTGATATGAGAATCCTACTATTTTTAAACTCAGTTTTAATAAGCTTGCCAGGCGGTGGTGTGGTGCACCCCTCTAATCCCAGTACTCAGAAGGCAGAGACAGGCGGATCTCCGAGTTTGAAGGCAGCTTGGTCAATAGAGTACATTTCAGGACAGGCAGAGGCACACAGTCTCAAAAAACCAAAGAAGGAGGAGGAGGAGATTAGGAGAAGAAGAAGAAAGAAGGAGGAGGAGCAGGAGGAGGAAGGAGAAGAGAGGGAGGGGGGAGGCTTTTAAGGGGGAGGGGGTGCCCCTCAATCACAGACATAAGGGAGGGGGAGAAGGGGGGAAGCAGGAGGGAGGGAGGAATAGGAGGATACAAGGGAAGGGCTAACAATTGAGATGTAATATGAATAAATTAATTTTAAAAAAAGAAGGAAATGTGCAGATCTCATCCACCAAAAAACATGTTTAAGTAAAAATGTCAACAATTGCGTAAACACCTAGATACGACCGTAGTAATTTAGATTTCAGCAGTGAATTCTGTGTAAAGCAAGACCATAACTAATTAAAAATTACAAGTAAGCATAATATGCTTACAATGTCACCCATGTTATAAAATCAAGTTTCCTCATCTGTGGTCCATACTAGTAAGTCATTGAAGCTGTTGAATCTTATCTCTCTTTATTGCAAACTTCAGTTCTACCATTCAGAAAAGTATCTCATTATATTAAGAGAGATGAGGAATCCAATCAAATGTCTAGTCCTGTGCAGTATACTATCAAGAAAATCTAACTAGTCTTTCAGAAAAAGATTAATGATTTGCATAGTGTTATGAAATAAAACAGCATTCCATACCAAATTCATAATGAAGCTAGGAATGGTAGCCTTCATATTCCTGAGACTGAGGAAGGAACGTGATGGGTTTGAGTGAGTCTGGGCTATATAGGGAGACCCTGTCTTCAAAAAAATAAAAATAAAAGAAAGAGAGGAAGGAAAGAAAGGAAGGAAGGAAGCAAGGAAGAAAATAGAAGAAATTCATAACTAAAGTCAGAATTGACTGACACTAATACTGTTTCGGGAATATACTATGGTTCTCATGGGTGTGTACTCAATATTTTTCATACTGATAAATCCAAAAGATACCCAAACATCCCAGCATATGACAGAGAAAAGTTAACATCTTAAAAATGTTCCTATGTACTAGCTTGTGTCTGACGATATTTGAAAGGGGGAGTAGATACGGAAGAGGTGACTGTTCATAATTGACTCATCTCATCAAAAATCTCAGAACATTTTAAAAATATTTCTAAAATACCACACGCCCCACAGATAGATGGCAAGCTGGGATATCTGTTGCTTAAAGCACCATGCTAAGCACAGCACGGGGGTTTCAACAGGGACACAACTAGTTTATACACAGGGCTTTGGTCACCCCTCACACTAGACAAATTACCATTTGTCATCATGAATAGCCAGGGTGAATTGCAATCTGTCCTCAGTCTCTGGGCCTAGCTCTCTGCACATACTTTGTTCATTTATTTGGACAGGGTCTCACTAGTCAGTTTATTCCATTGATGTTGGTCTGTGAACTTTCTCTGCAGCCCAATTCTGTATGATTCTCCTGCCTCAGGCTTCCAAGTGCTGGGATGACAGATACCCACACCACAGGCTTTTGGGCAGGAGTTACCCAGAACCCTGTTTCGGGAATAAACAAGCCACCTGTTTTATCTGCATGGTCTTGCTATGCAGGCAAACCATGGCTTGACTATGTGGCACAGGCCACTCTCATGGTGATCCTCCGGCGTCAGTTTCCCAAGTGAGTGTGTACCACCAAGACTGGCTCACCACATTATATCCTTATTCTCAAAAACTCAAGCCACAGAAGCAACTCGCCACTGAAGAAGGTAGTTGAGAGAAAAAAGCCACAGTTGGGCTGCAATCATGATCGCTACTGTTTCCCACAATTCCACGGCTCTCAGAAATCTTTGCCAGGATTATGAAAATTATATGTAAGTAGCAATGAAAAAAAATCTGTCCTATTCTTCATGAGTCATATTTTGGGATGGAGATAGAGTCTTGTGGCAAAACATTTTCCTAGCATGTGTGAGACTTTGGTTCAGTCCCCAGGACTGGGGAGAAGTAAAGTGATCTCATCATTTTTTATGAAACAAAGAGGACATTACCTAAGTGTCTGACAAAAATCTTCCAAGACATCCAATGAATGTACAGTGAAGAACGTATAATTGTCCTTCCACAAGGATTCTAATAAGGCTCATACCAGATCACAGAGAACTTCTACAGTGACTGCTATATACACAGCTCTCTCTGTTTTATTCTCAATAATGATGTACTGTTTCCTCACATGCTACCATCTAACACACACTCAGGAATTATACAGTAAATACTATCGACTGCTAATATCAAAGATCCTTCCAGAACTTTCTGAAGGTGAAAATTTCTATCAACAAGAAAAACGTATTTCTACATATAATGACGTAATTTAAACTCAAAGTACAAACAACACATGCCTTTTATTGCTTCAAAACATACCTTTAAAAATGGTGAGTCCATATGGATGTGTCATCTGATCTATACGGCCCAGTCTTTTCCTATCTAAACCATTAAAGGTGCTGTGCTCAATTTTATCAAAAAAGGCATCTACCCAGTACAATCGTGAAGCACTAAAAAGAGAGAAAAAAAGTTACCTAATACCAAGAAATGAGTGTCCTGAACACTAAGGACATTGGCAGTTAACTTTCATAAAAGCCCAAATATATCAGAGCTAGAGAGATGGCTCAGAGGTTAAGAACACTGACTTCTCCAGATATCTTGAATTCAATTCCCAGAAACCACATGGTGGCTTACAACTCTCTGTATAATGTGATCTAATGCCCTCTTCTGGCATGTAAACATATATGCAGACAAAGCACTGTACACATAATAGATAGATGGATAGATTTTTTTTAAAGTCAGATGTATCTATTAAAAATTTAAGTTGTATGTATCTCACAAATACAGTAAAGTTGAAACTTGAAATCTTTGAGCTAGGAAATCTGTTTTCCTCCTTGAGAAATAAAAATATTTATGTTAATGTTTAAAAGACTGAACACACTTCTGCCCTTTTTCTCTCATAAACTACTTTAATAATATATATTTATAAGCCCATTGGTCTTATTTCTAGGTAGATCAACTCTTGAGAACCCCAAAAGCATGTATAAACAAATATACACTAGTTGATTAAATTAATTCACTTGTTCATTACTTCCTGTCCTTAAGATATCTCTATAAGAAATTAAATACAAGCTAGCTACATTTCAGCAGCTTTCATCCAACTTCTAACATGGTTTGGAACATCATCCATCTTGACCCTGTCTTCCTGATGTTTCTAAAAATGTCCTCACAATATTTACGAGTGCATCTGGCCAAGTGTGTTTGAATTCTGTATCATTCAGCATCCGTCACCCACCACCTGGTAGTGATCAAAAAGTCTCAGCAAGGCGTGCAGCACTCGTTTTCTTACTCTACTGTGCCACCATGCGTCCAGTATGCCTCCACCATGCTCCACAGTGATGACAATATAGATGTTATCTATCTACTCACCTCCAATCGATGGCCAGGCCATTGGGCCACCCTAGAGTAGTGTTGACTATAGGCGTTAGGTGAGACCCATCACTCCATGCTCTCATAATTTTAGCAGGACGATACCAATCACTGATGAATATATACCTAGAAAGCAGGAGCAAATCAGGGAGGGCAACACTGGAACAAGCTGATCACTTAAAGAGTTATAATCAATTTAATCTCCATATATCAGGTTTGGCATATTAAATCCTAAGTTACCATTTAGGTTATAAATATAAAATTGCAATCACAATTTAAAATGATATTAAAATGGTATCCTGGACAAAGAACGTCTAAACTATAATGTGCAAAACTTCTGCCACCCAAAATATTGTCACACACCTTTAATCCTAGCATTTAGGAGACAGAGGCCAGTCTGGTCTACATAATGAGTTCTACAGTAGCCAGAGCTACATAGTGAGACTCGGCTGCATTTTTTTACCTTAAACCACCTGGTATCCAACTTGTGAACCTCTTGCCTCTGTCAACGCCACCATACCAATAATGCTAGAATAATAGTTATGTGTCATCTGTCATATGCAACCCTGTTTCAGGTTACATAGTAAAGTCTTAATGAATAAGAAATCAAAATTTTACTTTCTTTTTATCTAGGATTAAATATTCAGGACCCACCAGATCACTCTCTGTTCATTGTTCTGTAAGGAATTTATAAATTTACAAAACATTTATCCCTAAGGTTAGAGAGATGGTTCAGTGATTAAGAGCACTTGTTCATGAGATCAGGAGTTCAAATCCCAGACACCCTCTTCTAGTCTCTGGATCATTCATAGGCATCCTCACCTGCACTCATCTGTGCACATAGCCTAAACCAGACATATACAATATATAAATACACACACAAAAATTAATCTAACTTGTGTGAGTGTGTGTGTGTGTGTGTGTGTGTGTGTGTGTGTGTGTGTGTGTGTGTGTGATAGTGCCCCCCCTCGGGCAAAGGAACCTGGTTTGATGGGTCACAAGCATTTTTCTTACCAACTGAATACCTCAGGCTTGTTCTGAATAAGCTACTAAACATATTTAAAAGTAATAAAACTTTAGACTTCTGTCTCCTCCTGTCTGAGCAGTACTAATGGCAGCACATGAAACAGGGATTCGACCGTTCGTACACTGAAAATGATGAGATGATTAGCCTCCCCTCTAAAGCAAGGCAAGAACTGAACCCTTTCTTGATAACTTTGCTACATTTAGGAAACTTTAGAAAAACCACACTTTAGAGAAAGGTAACTTAGAAGAAGGGTTCTCCTTCTTTTTCTTTCTTTCTTTCTTTCTTTCTTTCTTTCTTTCATACATCATTTTAAAGGTGATTCCCCTAAGCTTATGCCAAAGTTATGCAGTCTGGTTCCCAGGGAAGCAGCACACTGTGGAAGGCATTCAAGAGTTACGAGCTCTCACGTACCCAGCAGTAGGATGTACTACAATGGACCTCGGGTTGTTCAAGTTGCTGATTATCTGTCGTCGGGACTTATCAGCCAGCCTCATGACACTGACACTCTTTAGCCCTCCGTCTGTCCAGTAGAGATTCCTTGAAAGCCAGTCAAAAGTCAAACACTCAACATTTTCCAACCTGTTTGCTGTGACAACTTCTTTTCCTAGAAGCAAAAATATAGTCATATTATTTAAGACAAATTTCCCAACTGCTGCACATTTAAGTGCTGGGTGAAAGGGCATATTTTAAAAACACGTGTGGAATTCTTTAAAGAAAAAAAAAAAGAATCTGCAAACTTCTGGGCAACAATGAGATAAACCTAGAATCTGTTCCTTGCCCGGTTTGGATCTCAAAGAGGAGATACGGTGGTGATAAACAGTGCTGGGTCTGGATTTACTCCCCTGTGTAACCTTCCAGAGCATGTGAGAAAGAGATACCTGAACTCACCTGCTACCACCCAGAGACGGCTCTGAGCTGATACTGCCAGGTACAGGCTGGGGTAGCCCACAAACATTACTGCCCAACCCTCCCGAGAGACTCAGCAGGCTTGTAAGGCCACAAGGGGCCAAGATTGCCAAGGAACAAGAAAAGCTGATTATAAAAGGGAAAAAAAAAAGACCACCTTTTCACTGCACATGCTATCCTTGCCTATGAAAACTTTGTGACTCCCTTTTCTCCAGCTCATTGAGAATAAGCTTGTTTGCAATGGGTTTTAATAAAAAGAAAAGGCAGCCAGGCATGGTGGTGCTCGCCCTTAATCCCAATAATTGGGAGACAGAGGCTGGTGGACTTCTGAGAGTTCTGAGGCCAGCGTGGTCTACAAAGAGAGTTCCAGGACAGCAAAGGCTACAGAGAGATGAGAGGGAGAAGAGGGAGGGAGAGAGACAGAGAGACAGAGAGAAAAGAAAGAAGAGGAGGCAGTGTTCGGTGTTAATAATAAAAAAGTACATCAGGTGCTTTACATGGATTCGTTCACCCTCATGGGTACCATACATGGCTGGAGATTACTATTGTGCCTCTTTCCTGGATGAAGAAGCTGGGAGATGGGAAACGAAATGTTGCATATAAGAAACATAGAGAGACAGGAGGAAGCAGTGGGAGTCTCCTGTGCGCACAGCTTGATAGTGCTTGGTTCCCAATGGAAGCAGAGAGCGGGAGAGAACTCTACCTGTCCTCACAGCTTAATTAGGGGCTGGTGAGTTAGTGGGGACTGAAGGATGGGGAAGTCAAGGGACCACCAGGATGCGGCTCCAAGAGCTTTGTCTCATTTGTCAGTACTGAAATGTACTTCCTTTAAAACCACAGCCGTGAGCCTGGGTGGCGGCACGGAGCCTGTCATCCCAGCACTCATGAGGTAGGAGGATGGATGGCTGTGAGCTTGGGGCCTAACCGGGTTATATAACAGAGATCAAGACCAGCTGGGGTTTTGTAGTAAGACCCTGTCTCCAACAAACTTACAAATACATCCAGCTTGATTATAACATGTTCTGAAAACAAAGGAGAGGTGTCAGGGAACAGAGGTGGCTCCCCAAACTTAAGGTGCTGAGGCAGGGGGATTCCTGCATGTTCCAAGCCAGTGTGGGCTACAGCAAAGGAAAAGAGTAGAGAAGGTCAGGGCAAAGTGCGTGTGTGTGTGTGTGTGTGTGTGTGTGTGTGTGTGTGTGTGTGTGTGTAAACAGAATATAAGTATTGGTGTTATTAGGAAAAGCAAATCCAATGTCAACACACACACATTTCCTCACCTGTGCCATCGATTTTTTGTTTATAAATTATGTCTTTCGATAAATCCGAGAAGAAGATGGTGCTGTGTTGGGCATCAAAGTCAATTCCAACAAAGAAGGAAGGACTCCCTGTGACAGGAACCATGACATCTTCCTGAGTGGAGAGGGTGAACGGGATCCCACGCACAGCCGTTCGCGATGAGAAGAGCAGGAAGTTCTTAACAGCTGCAGGAAGAGGCAAGAAGAACGTGTCAGACTCTGCACATATATTCCTCAAGTATTCTAGATGATCCTTACAGAGAAACAACAACTAAACGTATAGTAAATATAACCAGAAACCACAGTCTAGAAGAAAAGAGATAAGCAAATATGATGGTCACAAGTATTAGCGTCTTCTCCTCTTGTTGCATTTTTATACACAAATAGCATCTATATTCACATCCCTGTTACCCTGTCTCGTGTTTGAGGTCTTGTGGGTGAGCTCCTGAGTCAGCAAAGGCCAGAAGAAGGTGTTCTAACCCCTATTCCCATAGACAGTGTCTCCCACTGAACCTGAAGCTCACTTGGTTACAGGGCCCTGAAGACAGGGAGAGAGGGGGAGGGAAGGAGGGAGAGAGGGGGAGGGAAGGAGGGAGAGAGGGGTACTGAGGGGGAGAGAGTGAGAGGAGAGAGATTGAAGAAATAAAAATGAAGGTATAGCCAAAATATAAAGGCAAAACTGAAGAAATTTAAAATCAAATCACTAGGTAATGATCTATTTAAAAAAAAAAAAAACAGTTTGCTTGTGAAGTTAACAAATTTGTCTGAATTAAAATAAGATCTCACATATACTACGCCAGAGGCAGGGAGAGCTGGATAGTAAGAATATGTCAAGAGGATGAACAGAGTCATAAAAGGGAAATGAGCAACAGTATTAGCAAAGCGTGTCAGCATCGTGAATAGACGGGCTAATAACCCAAGAAAAAGGGTGGCTCCAAGAGAGCCCGCGTGGGCGGTGGGGGGGGGGGGGGCGGAGGAAGGACACAAACAAGAACTATTTTGGAATATAGCAAAAAGGCCATGTGGCCTAGACATCATTCACAGGAACGAGCAACTTCCCATGCCATCAACATTAGGGCTAGCACCTAAAGTGGACACAGCAAGGTGATAGGCAGAGCACAAGATCTGGGGTTCCAAGCCCAGCATTGGCGGGGGGGGGGGGGGGGAACCAAGGGGGGTGGAATGTGTAGAACACCAAATGGTGATACACAGCTATGACTCTAGTACTCAGGGCACTGAGGTAGGAAGATCATGAGCTCCAGGCCAGTCTGAACTACGTAGTGAAACTGCCTAAAAAGCAAGGAAGTTACTCAAATCCAGTCACATAGAATTTAAAGGCTATAACTAGTAATTCATGAAGGAGGAGGAGGAGGAGGAGCAACAGCAACGGATTCAGAGGATGGGGAGATCAAGAAAGCCCTGAACAAGGACCCAAAGGGAAAACCTCAATCTTCAGATTGTTCCACATGCAGAGAACACTGCACCCTCCTCACAGAGAAGAGTTCAGACAGTGCAGCTTGCCCAGTGCACAGCAGGGACTATCTGGGCAGAAGCAAGTACACATAAATCGTGCGATGCCTGCCGGAAAGACAGTTAAGGTGGATTCCTCACCCACACAGTGGCGCTCATCGGTGTCCAGTTCAAAGCCGAATTCACACTTGCAGCGGAAGCCCAGGCCGCCATTATCCGTCCTGTGACTGAGGACACAGACCTGTTCACAGCCCCCATTGTTACTTCCACATGGATTGCTGGCTGAGGAAGCACATGGATTAAGATGCAGTGAGAAAAAGGCAGTAGCACAGCTCATACACAGCCATCTGGGACACCTCCAGTGGCTACAATTCAAGAGCCATTAGTCCTACTGACCACTGTGCCTCCGGTCACCCTTAACCTGTCACTCTTAAATCAATAGTAGCAAAACCAGGGCTCCTGCCGATTCTTTTTCTATGAGATTCTCTTTTCTGAGATAATTATGTCACAGTGTACTAGCCTCCATTAAATAACTGCTATGACTCCAATTCAGAAGATACATCTAAATAATGTATTCCTATGATGTAAGTTTTCTTGTTGTATATATTTTCCTATTACATAGTGAGTACGTATTTTGCAAGTGGGTTAGTGTACCACCAATCGCTCGAAAAAGTTGCCAACATCTGAGTATTTGGCTAAAATAGATCTGGTTCCAAACCCTACGCATCTGTCACACACACTAGTTCATGCCTTCAGATAGCTCATGGCAGCCTGTGCTCAAGGCTGCCATCACTTGTTCTATCTGCTTTATAAATTTTATTTTTCATTTACTTTGTGTGTATGAGTGGTTGCCGGCATTAATGTCAGTGCACCATGTGTGCGCAGTGCTCAAAGGAGTCCAGAGAGAGCATTAGGGTCCCCTGGAACTGGAATTAGACTGCGGTGAGCCTCCATGAGGGAGTTAGTGTAGGTCTCTTCCTGGCTGAGCCTCTCATTGCTTTTCAAATTGGCTTCAGAACCTTTGATTCTCAACTGTGTTGATTTGAAGAAATCATAACTAGTCATCATTCAGAGCCAAATGCCACAACCAATATAGATATCTGAACAGAATATGGTAGCTTTTTAGCTGGGAGGTGGTGGAGCATCCCTTTAATCCCAGCACTTGGGAGGCAAAGGCAGGTGGAGCTCTCTGAGTTTGAGGCCAGCCTGATCTACAAAGGACAGTCAAGGCTACACAGAGAAACTCTGTCTCACAAAAACAAAACAAAACAACAACAAAACAAACCACGGGAGCTTTGAACTCAGGAACCCAAAGATAAAGTCTGAAAAATCATTCCAGAGATTTCCAGAATGTTTTAAGACCAACTGTGAATTTTTTCAAGTGTATCACATTAAATGTTATCCATCTAAATGTATCTAGTATGTGATTTTGTTCTGGTATGTGTTTTGTTTTTGTTTTTTAACTTTATAGTTTTTCTTCATTCTGCATAGATTCCTCAGTCAACATGAAAATTCTAAAACAAGCATCTTTCTTTGAATTGTGATTTATTAATCTTTCTACCAACATCACCTTGGTTTCAGAATTTCTTCTCTTTTTTTTTTTTTTTTCTTCAAGGCAGGGTTTCTCTGTGTAGCTTTGGCTGTTTCTGGACTTGTTTTGTAGACCAGGCTGGCCTCAAATTCACAGAAATCCACCTGCCTATGCCTCCCTGAGTAATGGGATCACAGATATGCACCACCACAACCAGCTATAATTTCTTTTTTTTTTTTTCTGATCCACAATACAGGCAATAGCCATACAGCACAGATAGATATGTCAGAGTTCAATTTAAAAACCTCAAACACACACAAACCCTACTCTAAAATAACAGTATCTGAATTAAGATTCCCTCACGCATTTTTCAAAATCAGTACTATCCATTTTCTGTTACTAAGGCTCTATCGTAGAATTCACATTCAAAAAACTACCCGCCTCTGCAGGTATTAAACATTTAATTAAAAACATTTGTGAGTAAAGATTTGATTAGGGACCAGACAAGCATATTCTGTCCATGAAAGCTCTAATGCACATCAAAGAAAAAATACAAAACATACTCATCAAACAAGCAGAAACAAACTTGACACCAAGTAAAATGAGCACTTATATCACCTAGGACCCCACTGTCCTCAAATAGTGGTAGGAGGTTTGCAGTAGAGGGTAAGTAGTTCATTTGCTGGGCAGGCTCTGAAATACACTACAGGAGCCAAGAAACATCAGTTCAAGGAATCTCCTTGATAATTGGTTTCTTCAAATGCTCAGGATCTTCAGGCGTTAACATGCCAGGCAGTCCTGAAGAGCACCCAAGTCTCACTCGGTGCCTCATCATTAGTTCCCATAACTACAAGAAACCCCTTTACCAAGTAATGTGGCCAATAGTCCAGAGACCTACCATTGGGCTGCCTGAGAGCATGGTAAACTGTCACCCCATGAGGCCTCAGGGAAGACTGGTGGTACACTTGAGGATTGCTCTCTGTGAACTTATTTGCTTTCATCACAGCCAACTTTGTCCAATCGGTAAAGAACACATGTTCCTCAAACAAGCTTATTCCAAAGGGATGGGGGATGAGGGAGCCTCCATGAACTACGGTCTTCCTGTTAGAAAAGAAAAACGCATGTGTCATATTACTGTTGCTTGTTTTGTTGTTGTTGTTGTTGTTGTTTTTTACTTTAATGAAGGGGTAATTTGTTCAGCTGAATGTCTAAAAACCGAAATCACTTCTTGTTACAATACAGAATGAGTTTAAATAGACATATCCTGGGATGCTTTTGAAATCTCTCCTCATTACGTAGAATAGCATTTCTTAGAAAAGACAGCTGAGACCTAACTGTCAGGCAGAGGTAGCATGCATCCCAGCATCTTAAGGTCCCAGGACCACCAAAGCTAAGGAAAGGAAGAGGCGTGGCACAAGACAGAAACCAACCATTCCAGATTGTTCTGCATTTAGGGAGAAGTTACTACTTTCTCACTTGCCCTTCACACATTTAAGGTTGCCTCACATATAAAAGGCCAAGATGTGACACCATAGAGTCAATATCAGAAATCTGGTAGATATTCTTCAACAGTCATTTCCCATTGCCCAATGGGAAATTGTTCTAGAGGGCTCGGCAATGGAATTCGGAGGTGAATGCCTGGCAAATACCCACTGCTACCACTCTTAGCTGCTGGATAACACTGTCCTCAGATCAGGATTGTAGCAGAAGCATAGTGCTGCTTAAATAGGGAGAGAAAAAAGACAAGATATTGAGTAAAAGAAAGGAATAAAGCCAGACCTGGTGGCACATGCCTTTACTCCCAGCACTTGGGAGGCAGAGACAGGCAGATCTCTGTGAGTTCAAGGCCAGCCTGGACTACAAAGTGAGACCAGAATAGTCAGGGCTGTTATCTGTCTCAGAAAGAAATGAAGAAAGAAAAACAAAACAAAACAAAAGGAGCAGACAATGAACAGCACAACTGACATAAACAACCATTTGATTAGACACAAGACAGAGTGATTTTGCAGGAGGAGCTATCATCCAAAGGAAAAATGTTACCAGGTCCTAAAAAACAGCACAATGAAAAAGATGAAAATATACACAATAAAAACCATAATGAAAGTAATAATAATAAAACTAAGAACATAAATGGGTCTTGTGGGTTGGTTTGTTTTGCAGCAGGTTTATCTGTGTGTATCCCTGGCTGTCCTAGAGTGCTTGGTCACTGTGGGCACAAGTCAACACAAAGATCAATCAAGCTCTCATTTCACAAAGCAGTATTTTTAATTCTGGTCCTTCACATTTACACAATTTCTCCCCAACTTTATAAAGCCATAAAACAAACAAACAAACAAAAAAACTTACCTTTGAATTCCATCATATGTAACAGTTTCAATGTAGTCATAACGAGAGTCCACCCAGTAAACTCTCTTGGACACCAGATCCAGAGTGATCCCAGCAGGCCATCCCAGTTTTGTCTTTACCAGGTCTTTCCGGTTGCTGCCATCCATGAAGGCTCGTTCCACCTTGGGTTGCCCAGAAAGGCTTTCCCAGTCTGTGAAAAACAAATAGCTACAAAAGAAGAGTAAACAATGAAAGAGTCTGCTTTATAAGTTGACTTCAGCCTCCTAAAACTTGCGTATGGGGCGTCTAGGACATCTGCATGTTAACCTGAAGGGAGGTAGACACCGGATGTGCTCTGTTGGTTCACACAGATGATCAGCTTAAGGTCTACAGGAATGGAACAAGTGGGGAACAGAGTGCTCACTTCCCTGTTAAGAACCCTGTCAGCTAGCTCACATTCAACTGAATCCCCTTTATATGGGTGGAACATAGTAATGCCATACTATAATAATTAAACTGAAACAGAGCCCACAGCTAGGTAAATGTGGTTAAATAAGAAGGCACTCACACCAACACGTCAGGTGTTTCCAGGGCACCAATAGGCATATTTGAATTATAGATCCTCAAATGGACTTAGATTTAGTGAACTCTGCTGTTAAAGTCTCTATACATAGGAACCTACTAGAGCTCTAGGGTATAAAAAAGGAACTCAGAACTAACCTCCAATGAGTCCATTGGGAAGTTAGACATTATACAAGGAATGGGTACATTCTTGAGGTCACTTACCCCACGGTTGGGTCTAGGGCAATTCCCCTAGGATGCCCCAAGTTTTCAGTTATGAGAGTAACACGCTGACTTCCATCCAAGTTGACCACATCAATGCGGTTGACCTTTGTCTCTACCAGATAGAGTTTATTATTAATCCAATCCACAGCCAGATTCTCTGGAGCATCAACAGAAATATTAAGAATTTCTTGGGTATTTAAGCCACTAATGTCAGTGGAAAAAACCTGGAAAAAAATGCCACAATCATTATATTTTCTAAACATGAGCACGGACCCTGTTTTCCTATATTTTATTATATACATATATACATACACACACACACACACACACACACACACATTAATTTGTTACCTCAACCTTATAAACAGCTTGCAATTATATTTTACAATGTGGGTTACCAGGAGAAAATGGATTTTTTTTTCAGAGTACATATAGGGTAAATACATGGTTGGATTTTTTTTCATTATTTTTATAAAGATTTATTTATTTACTACAGCAGCCAGTGCTGTTAACAGCTGAGCCATCTCTTCATCCCATGGTTGGATTTTTACAGCAATTTTATTTTATTTTGTTTTTAAACCTCCACTTCTCATCTTTGGTGTAGTTTTGTTTTGTTTTGTTTTGTTTTGTGGTAAAGATGATGGCAGCTTGTCTTGATTTTCAGTTTATTCAAGTCAGAATTGCTAATGATCAAAATTCAACTTTGTGTGTGATCCCTTAATTAGAATCTTATAAAGTCATATGTGGTTTCATGTTCAAAGAAATGCAACAAGAATAAACAAAATTCTATAACTCTTTAGGAGTCTCTGAAATATGTGTTTTAAGAATCTGAATCTGTATTAAATCAAAATTCTAACAAAAAAAAATCTTACTTTCTAAGTAAAACAATTTTGGCTATAACATTAAAAACTGCAGGCCTTTTTTGCCCAACCCTCAGTTACAGTTCCATGTACAAAATGAAGGGTTTTTTTTTTTTAATCTGATTTTTATCATGCAAGTAAGCAGAGTATTTTTATATTTTAAATGATTGAGTTTCAGAAATGACTACTAAATATCTATCTGGTTTTGAAAGGTTTATGATTTCTTTTAATTAGGCTTTTGGACTCCTTTACGAATAAAATTAAAAGTTGCTCAAGGCTAATCGAAATAATAGCTCCCTTTGTCTCACGGGTCACATGTAATGGTATAGCATGGAAAAGGCGCTGACTAACATAAAATATCTCAAGGGCGGTTTTTGTCAGAAAACAAAAGAACTTTGCCCTCTACTCCCCCCCAAAAATGAAAAGCTATCAACACTTTGTGCTTTAGGGTCTGTCAGCTCACAAACTATGCCCTTGAGTTTTCTATTTACCTTCCCTTGTATGGAGTCTGTCCAAAAAACTCTGTGCTTCTGATAGTGAAAATCCACTCCCATTGCTACGCCTCGGTTTTTAGACTCTGCTAGAATCCGGAAGCTTCTTCCATGAAGATCTCCAAGCAGCAAATCCCGACCATTGGAGAAGATAATGGAGGCCGCGCTGACTACAAGCGAGAAGGAAGACAGCAAAACCAGTGAAGAAAGAGTCACTGACGTCAGAGGCCATGTTTCCCATGAGACAACAGCCATTCGGCCCGTTACGGGAGGTGAACTGGGCCGCCGAGATGCTTAACAAGGCAGTCAGTGAGTTAGAGCAGTGTCCTCGCTGCTGGTCCAATGTGGTTAGGAAAAGAGTCCAGCAAGTCTCTTGATTTGGATAACTTATAGTCAGATTACGTTCATCTTCTATACAGAAGAACTATAAGAACTCCAGGAAGCCGGCCGTGGTGGCGCATGCCTTTAATCCCAGCACTTGGGAGGCAGAGGCAGGCGGTTCGCTGTGAGTTCGAGGCCAGCCTGGTTTACAAAGTGCGTCTAGGACAGCCAAGGCTACACAGAGAGACCTTGTCTCAAAACAAAACAAAAAAGAACTCCAGTAATGTATGGTTGTGGTTGATGCAAATCTACACTTACATACTCCCAAGTACGCAAAATAACAATGACATCCCTCACTGAGTCTTATTAGTAGTGACTAAAAATATGGTTGACTGATTTAAAAAGTTATGTGCATGGCTCAGTGGTTAAAAGCATTGGCTATTCTTCCAGAGGATATGGGTTTGAGACCCAGAGCCTGCAGGACACCCCATAACTTCCTATAACTGCAGTTCCAGGTTTTCTGACGCCCTCTTCTGGATTCCTTGGGTACCAGACACAGGCAAAACACTCAGAAGCATTAAAAAGGAAAAATGTTTTAAAAGGTCATGTGGGGCTGGAAAGATGGCTCAGAGGTTAAGAGCACTGTCTGTTCTTCCAAAGGTCCTGAGTTCAATTGCCAGCAACCACAAGGTGGCTCACAATCATCTATAATGAGATCTGATGCTCTTCTGGAGTGCAGGCACACAAATGGGCAGAATACTGTACAAATAATAAAAAAAAAAGTCGTCCTTTAAAAGGTCATGTGCATTCAAAGCTAGCATTCTATGCCATAATTTAAAGTAATAATTGAAGCAGGGAGCGGTGATTCATTCCTGGAACTGCACTCAGGAGGCTGCTGAGGCAGGGGGACTATCCAGAATTTGTCACCAGCATGGGCTGCACAGTAAGTCCTAGGCCAGTGTGCACTACAGTGTGAGACACTGTCTCATAATTTTCCACAAAAACTAATACTAACCAAGGAACGCTCTTTGAAGACCAGGCAGCTTAGTTTTACAATTAAGCTTAGTTGTTTAAGGGTTAAGACGTTTTTAGGTCTAGATAGATGTTTTAAGTTGATAAGGATGAGGTATGATAGATATTGATTTATATTCAGAATTTTAGACTCACCAAGATAGGAAAGATGTTTTCTTCAAGGCTGCCAAATACAAATAGCTGAAACACTAAGAATGTAACATTTATAAAATTCCTGATTGTTTCATGGTTCTTCTTGCTGTAAGTAGTTTATTGCATATATGTGTAATAATATAAATGTATATGTAAAAAAATTTAACAAAAGGATACATAAATGAAATTAGAAAAATCCCATGTTTACTACAAGTACATGTTGAAATGGAATTAAATATAATTGTACTTTTGTTTTTCATTTTTTAGTTTCCTAAAATTGAAATGAAGCAAGGACAATTACTTATGGGAAAGGAAATATAAATCTTGGGAGGAAAAAAAAATCAAGGATGGAAGAACATATTTATATATGTACTGAGTATGAAGATGCTTAAGTTTTTTATCATGAAACTATTCTTATTTTGTTGTCTGGAGACAGAATCTCACGTAGGCCAGGATGGCTCGAACTTGCTGAGGATAACCTTGAACTTCCAGTACCTACCTGCTAGGATTACAACCATGTGCCAGCCATCACGCCAGACTGATCATGAGCAGACTACCTATTCAAAAATGAATAAAAGTAGCTGCCAAAATCATCTGTACCTAAGTGCATGCATAATATGCAAAAAGAAAATAACGTTGTCGTTTTGGGTCACATGGGCAGTATAGTCTTAGAAGGCACCAGGAGCATTAAAAAGCCAAGTGTGAAATGATAGAAACAAAAAAAAGCTAAGGGCTGGCCATGTGCCTTAATGGAGTGAGGGAGGAAAGGAGTTAAAATCAACACCCAGAAATTCCTGGGGACACAGTGATTTCCACAAAATACCTAGAATTCAATGTTTGAAAACAAACAAACAAATTTTAGCATGTCCATTTGGTAACTTTCTACAGATACTTTTCACACATTTGTAATAAGTAAATTAATTAAAGTTAAATATTTGTGCCAGTCAAATGCAGCCATAAATCTTATTCCACAATAAAATTAATTAAGTGATACAATAGCCTGGGCCAATAAAAAAGTCACTAAAAGCCAGGTGTAGTCCCGCATGCCTTTAATACCAGCACTCGGGAGGCAAAGGCAGGCAGATCTCTGAGTTCAAGCCCAGTCTGGTCTACAAAGTAAGAGACCTTTTCTCAAACAAACAAACAAACAAACAAAACACTGAAATTAAAGATACAGGGCATGCTTGAGGACTTAGGTTCTGAAAGGGAAAAGGTAGAAGAGAAAAGAGAAAATACTAGCAATGTCCACCACTGGTACACAAATTGGCCCTCAATAATAATACACACAGTTAAGGCTTGTCTTTGCTTCCGGGCCACAGGGCTGCATGGCCACTCTGTGGTGATAAAGCCTTGCCATGGACACAAATGCTGTTATTCCTTTTGTCATCAGCTATAGAAGGACAATGCAGGAAGACAGCTGCTCAGAAAGCCATGTACTCACAGGAGTCGTTGGCTTTGCAGTGCTGCCCGCGCTCCAAGATGTAGCCCTCCTCGCAGAGGCACTGGTGATGGCCTTGCCGGTTTTCACACTTCTGGTCACAAATCCCCCATATCTGGCAGTCGTCGAAATCTGCCACATGAGAGAAGCGCATTCATAAGCATATTCACGGGGATTTCTTGGGGATTCTATGTCCAGGGATTCATCACATCCTTGTCCAGAGAAGGACACAGACAAGAAGCAGGAACTGAAGACAAGCATTTTCATCAGGCTCGTGTTACTGTGTTGCACTGTTAATATTAATTAATATTGGCTTACAGACTCATGCGTTTTAGCACAAAAAAATACTTCCCCTAGAACCTATGCTTTTCCAACAGTAGTCATTTGTTCCCTGGTCACCCGAACAAAGTTTCCTAGCCTCGTCTGCCACATTTCAAGTCCTATGACACTGATTACAAGAGTGAAGATAGAGGAATATTTACATTTGCCAGAGAGTTGTATGGGGCAACGCTATTTTTTAATATGTCAGATGACCTCTTCACAAATTTGGGGGTTTCTGCTTACGGAAATGCCTTTGCTTTGACCTCAAAGTCATAGGCAGCCTAAAACTATCCTCTGTTTAGTCTTTCATTATTCATACATTAAAAAGTGTTCACTGAAGGCTAGAAAGATGCCTCAGCGATTAAGTGCACTGACTGTTTGCTCGTCCTGAGGTCCCAAGTTCAATTCCCGGCAACCACATGGTGGCTCACAACCATCTATAATGTGATCTCATGCCCTCTTCTGGCCTGCAAGTGTACATGCAGGCCGAACACTGTACACATAATAAATAAATAAATTTTTAAAAGTGGTTCATTGAATGTCCCTTACATAAAAGAGATACACATGTCACACACAAAGGACAAGACTTCTAATGTAATTGACATATATAACAACATTATAAGAGACTTTAAGACTGTAAGGTTTTGAGGGATGCACAAATTGCCCTATTGTTGGTAGACTGGTACATTTAAATACCCTTTATATCCATGGCTCCTCCCTATCTAACTGTGAGCAGCTTCCTCGTGACCTCTAGCACTAGGAAAGCATAATAATTATAATTCCTTATTTATTAGTTTATTTAATTTTGGGTTTTGGTTTTGGTTTGTTTTGTTTTCATCCAAAGACTCTATGTAGCCCTGGCTGTCCTGTCCTTGAACTGCCTCTGCTGGCATTAAAGTGTATCACTATGCCCAGCTGTCATCTAATTCATGTGTGTGTGTGTGTGTGTGTGTGTGTGTGTGTGTGTGTGTGTGTGTTCCATGGTATGTGTATAAAAGTTAGAGGACAGTTGTGGGTTGGTTCTATTCTGCCATGTAAGTCCTTGGGATTCAACTCGGGTCATCAGGCTTGATTGCAATCACCTCTAACCACTGAGCCACCTTGAAGGCCCACCATCTAATTTTATTTGCCAAAGTAAGGACCTGCAGTCAGCTAGCAGCAGGAATCTGGATGCCACAAGAAGGAAACTAGAACTGGGCAGCTGGGGTACAAATGCCCTTCCTGTCACCTTGCTTTACGTGCATTTCAGATCTGGATAATTGTGTCAGGTGACTACCATTTCCAAAACGTGGATAGCATATCCTCTGCCGTGCATCAGTGCCAGCCAAGATAGGAGGACATGGGAAAACCATGACTCAAAAGAAACCACAACCAAAAAGATTGCACTATTTCCTTCCATCCCCTGTTGTTTAAAAAAAAAAAAAAAAAAAAAAGGAAGGCTAATTAACCATCAATCATCAGTCTAATAAGATAAGAAAATGAAAGTACAACGGTGGACTTTCATGAAACTAGGGAAGACTTAGAAACTGCGTGAAATGAAGCACACAAGCCTACACATGTAGCATTCACATTAATCTATTTCTCTTCCTTTCTTCCCCCCCCCCCCCCACTTTTACCAACAAATTCTGCCTTGACAAAATTCAAAATCTACTTTTTTGGCTTAGATCGCCTCTCAGATACCTCTGCCTGGCTGTGTGAAACCCTGCCTGCTGAATGACCTCGGCGGCCTGAGCCTGCAGCACAATGCCATTCTGTCAACAAACAGCGCGTCTTGTCAATCAATGAGTCCAGTAAACTTCCTGCATGCCACAGAAACTCCACCGCCAGGGGCCACAAGACTACCAGGGGCCAGGGAATGGTAGAAAAGACACCAGATTCCATGCCAAGATTACTCCATTTTATTCTTGATTTACCACCGAGACATACAATGGAGAGACGTGTGGATCGAGGAAGGAGTCCAACACCTGAAGTCCCGTAATGAGGCAGCCGTGCAGAGGGTGAAAACCACGGTGCAGAGGGTGAAAACCACGGCGCAGAGGATTTATTGAGTTAAAATGCTTGAGAGAACAAACTAAAACAATTCCCCCTGAAATCTCAACTCAGCTTAAACAAGTGGCTATCCGGTTTCATAATGTCCGGTGTTTAAACTAAGAGTTCGTTTCACAAAGAGAAAAACCGTCATCTTTGAAACGAATATGAAAGCGGTTAGGCAGCCTCAAAACTCAGGGGTAAATCATGCATTCTTGAATTCTCGACAGGGAAAGGTCACCGAAAAGACCTTTGCAGGTGGCAGGGGGCCTTTCAGTCACAAAGGCCCTCAAATGTAGACTTTTGAGCTTATCTCTAAATGAGGTTGTCTGTATGAACGTCTCAGAAAGAGACTGAGGGGAGGCGGGGTGGCAGGGGTGGGGGCGGGTGCCGAAGGATGTCCGCTGGAATTTAAAACTAGTCCGTCACTGCTCGACCATGCTGTTTCTATTGTGCTTAAGACTCAATGTGTTTAGTAAACCCTAAAAACAACCTGCCAGCACAAGGAGCCTGTTTTTCTGCATCGCGTCCTTAGCAGGCCATGCATAAAACTGTGTAACTCAAAAAAAAAAAAAACCTTGCGAAGTCAACTTCTCGCTTCCCCGACGCATGACGCATAAGAAAGACAGAAGAGACCTGAGATTCTGACATTTAAGAAGCTCTAGTAAATACAAGCCTCAGTTTAGAATTGCCTTTTGGGGAGACAGGAAATGTGCTACGTGGAAGAAGGGGAGAAAAAAAAAGGCCAAGAACAGGTTGTGGGCGGCACAGGACCGGGCACACTGTAAAAGCAAGGCACTCTTGCTGAAAAGACTCCATGGCTTATCAAGTTTCCACAGCAAGACAGGTGACTCGCCACCCCACCTCCCCCCACACACACACCCCTCACGCCCCACCTCCACCCCCACCCCCACCCCCCACCGCTTGCTTTGGGGATTGTGAAAGAAAAAAAGGAAAGCTGATGTAATACTGAGAATGTGGCTTCTGGTATTTCTCTCGGAATTCCTTTTCTGCTGAGAGAAAAAGGAAATGCCTAGAGAAGGAAAAGCCTGGAAGTGGGATTGGCAGCGCTGGCAGCCAAGGGCGCAGAGCTGCCTGACACTTGCCAAAGACAAAGGGGCAGTCTCAGCCCACAAGTGAGCACTCTGCCGCGGGATAATGGAACGCCACGCACAGAGGGATGCCATGGGGCACGGGCAAAGCTCCCTGAGTTAGATGAAGGCGTCTACATCCCGATGAGGAGGGTGGCCTTGTGCGGACAGTCTAATCCTTGACTGCACCTTAACGCAATGAGAATAAACACGGGAAAACATCTCGGTTTCACAGAATATTTTTATCTACAAATGACTTGAAATTATTAGAAACGTGGATGGATGGATGGATGGATGGATGTTTTTAATAATTTAGACTTTTCTCAGTCTCGGGGAGACAGACATAAGCCACGGAGTCTCCTGAAGCCAAGGATGACCTGCTTTTTCCTGCCTCAATTTCTCAAGTTCTAGGATTACAGGTATGAGGCACCACACTGGGAGACCAGTTTTATTTTAATGCTTAAGACTAAATAAATATAGTTACGTAAAGGGTAATAGGCATCCCTTGAGATATGGTCTTCATATTTAAAAACCTAAAACTGGATGTGTAGAATTGCACATGCTTATAATCTAAGAACTCATTAGGCAGAGGCAAAAAGAGGATCAAGGACAAACAAAACAAAGCACACCAGGCAGGCGTGGTGTCTCGTGCCTTTTAATCCCAGCACTCAGGAGGCAGAGAGGCAGGTGGATCGCCATGGGTTCGAGGCCAGCCTGGTCTACAAAGTGAGTGCAGGACAGCCAAGGCTACACAGAGAGATCTTGTCTCAAAAAAAACCAAAACAAAACAAGAACCAAAACTGGTGCATTTCTTCAGCTATCACAAGGATAAATCCCTTGGATTGTTTTACTGAATATAAAAATTCGGCATTTGATAGCTGGTAACCCTTGCTGTTGTAGTTCTCAGTAACACTGAGAAAGTTAGTGAGCAGCAAGCCAGCTCAGGGCTAAAGGCGGTCACCACATAAACCTGGCATCTTGAGTTCAAGCCTGAAAACCAGCGAACCTGCACAATTACCTCCACACGTGCCCTGCAGCAGCCCCAGCCCCTCTGCCTCCAAAACACACTAATATTAAATGTTTTTTTTAATCTCTTAATAAAAATTCCAACTTTTGCTTCCATACTGCCTTGTCATGAAACCTAATTTAAAAAAAAAAAAATCAAGTTGAATTTGCAAATGTATCCAAATGGCGTTCTGAGAACGACAGTTACTAAGGTCAACTATATTCAAAAAATGTATGGTTATGTTCAAGCCCAATATTGATAGTAAAAGCTGAATAGCTTCGGTTTTATCCAAATTCAGTATTTTTTAAACAAATTAGAATGTTAAAAATAGAAATTTTTTTCTGGAAAAAAAATACTACCCTAAAAGATTTATTTATTTGTGTTTGTGTGATATTCATGAATGAGCACACACACACACACACACACACACACCACAATGAGTATGTGGAAGTCAGAGAGGAGCCGGCAAGTGTTGAGTCTCTTCTTCTACCACATGCTGGACCTGAGCTCAGCAGGATGCACCCCACCTGATGAACCATTGGGCCTTTAAAAGGTTTCCTTGGGAGGGAGGGAAGAATGGGAGGATACAAGGGATGGGATAACCATTGAGATGTAACAAGAATAAATTAATAAAAAAAAGGTTTCCTTGTGCTTATTTTCAGCACTTAAAAATCAGCATGGCTCCCAGAACTCAAGGAAGCAGAGTTCAAGGCCAGCCTGGTCTACAAAAGGAGTCCAGGGCAGCCAAGGCTACACAGAGAAACCCTGTCTTTGGAAAACAAACAAACAAAACAAACCCAACCTGTGTTAATATGCGTGTATAGGAATGAGTTTGAAAGGCTATAAAAAGGAGACCCTGGGGGTGGGGAGGGAAGAGTATTGTAGGAGCAGGCATAGAACAAAAATGAAGAAAAAAAGCAGATTTTATAGGGATGTGGAGGAGTGCAAAGTGTGGTCAGCGAGATGGATGGAAGGCGGGCAGAAGAAGAACCAAGGGGAACAAACTTTATGTGAAAGCCATACTATAACTCCATACTGTTTATGCTGACTTTAAGTTTAAAAAAAGACCCTAACTTTTCAAAAAGAAAGCCAGCCAATCCATGTCACTGGTCAGCTCAGCTCCACCCTCTGGAGTAGCCCCCCGTTAGCACACGCTGATGAAACACTGGGCACGCCTTTGCTGACACTTACCAATGCAAGTCCGGCTGTCATTGGTGTTGATGATATGAGTTGGGGGGCAGAAGCATTCTCCTCCAAATGGTGTCTGGTGGCATTGATACTCACAGTTTAAGATAGAGCAGATACTCGTGCCTAAGGGGAGAAAGCGGGGCGGGGGGGGGGGGAGGACTTTTAAGTGCACAGACAAGACTGACGAGCTTGCCTAGTAACGTCTAAATGGAAAAACCAAGTGAGCACGCAGTAGATCAAGAACTTGCCACCCCCTGCAACGCTATGTGGCAAATGCTTCATTCATGGTTCTTAAACCTCTTCTTATCTTAATGTTAGAGCTGAGCTGTCATATGTGGATATTAAAGGCTCTCAATGCCATTCATGAAAAATCAGGTCATAAGCTTTGATAGTTCTAACTGTGGCTGGCTTCAAACAGAAGGGTTTTAGGAGATTAGGGGTCATTCCCCCCCCCCCTTAAAGTCTCTTTTCTAAACTTTAAGCAATGGTTACATTTCATTTGTTTATTCTTAAGCTTTTATAATGAATATTCCAAATTAAATGGAAGGACATTTAGATATGTCAAGTGTTGTCAGCTGCAGGGGAAAAGATTCTTGTTCATCTGTGTTCATCTGGGAAATCGCCAACGGAGTTAGTGTTCTTCTGATGAGGTCAAGTTCAAAATTGTATTCCTCTTTGAGATGTTCTCAGAATTGATGGGCTGACTTCAGGGAGAAAGATTTTTTTAAAAAGGGGGGGAATGCTATAATGTCCAGATCAGTTTTATCATTGGAAAATAGTTCACAGTACCGATCCTAAAAGCCACTGGAAGACAACATATACACCCTAGGAACCAGAAGCTTCTTATTTTCCTTCATATGTCCAAACAAGACCAGTATAAGACAATACATCACATGTATGTAACAGGACACAAGGCAAAGTTCAGTGGGTAGGGCATTTGCATAACAACCTTATGTCCTTAGCTCTAAGCCCTAGTATCACATAAAATAAAAACCTCCCATGTTAGTGTCACCAAAATTGTTATTAAAACAATTTTCCCTGTTGGCATGTACTTTCATTCCACTCTGGCCTCACCCAAATGACATGCTGCAGTCAACACATTAGCAAACACAACACAGGCAGAAACTTTAAAATGCTTGAATAATAGGGTCTGCTCTTTCCATCACCTGAAGCAGTCTGGGTTAGCATGACATGCCAGTGGGCTTGTATAGGCAAGAACTACCAGGAGAAATAATAAAAGTTAGTCACTGAAGCCACTAGATCGAGGAATTTTGTTGCTCAAATGCCAATGCGATATTCTTGGCATTTGAGAATCTGTTCTAGAATCACTCTTAATCAGAAAGAAACTCGCACATTTCCCACGCTCACCACAGTGTCTTCCACTCGTGGCGTTGTTTTCATCTTCTCCTTCTGGACAGTCTGGAACTCCATCACAAACTTTGTCAATTGAGATGCATCGTCCAGACCCTGGGCAAGCCCATTCTCTTGGGTAACACGTATGATGACGTTGGCTACTTTCTGAATGGGGAAAAAAAAAAAAGACAAAGTTATGGACCACCCTAGAAACTTGACACTCTGAATAATCCTTGGTCAGAAAAAGATACGGGCCAGGTGAGAAACAAAAATCCAAACAACCTCTCTGTTGCGATAAAGTCCGCCACCAGTCTTTTTACTGACAGCCTATGTGATCAAATGTCATTATTTAAGTGCCACATTTTCCGACTGTGGCAGCCAACAAACCGATAATCTAGGGGAAATGATAACTCAAACACCAATGGATGATGCTTCCAGAATGAAAGTTGCCCTTCTACCTGGAACTGGAACAGTGAAAGAAACCTGCTCTATATAGAGTGGATGTTACATAACTGAGAACTGTTAGAGGAACTGCTGGTGACAGCAGCATGGTGGATACCAAGCTCAATGTCCTTCTCAAGTGACAACTTGATAGGAAGCCACCTGCCTGTCCTGAATTCTATCCCAATGCTCCCAGCGTGGCCCATCCTTCAGTGGCTCAAAACTAAAACTCACGTGTTACCACAGGCCTAAGGCATTTTTAAAGGCTCTAAAATCTGAAAGGAGTCGGGCTAGAGATATGGCTCAGTGGTTAAGATCACTGGCTGCTCTTCCAAAGGTCCTGAGTTCAATTCCCAGCACCTACATGATGGTTTACAACCATCTATAATGGGATCTGATGCCCTCTTCTGTCATGCGGAGGTACAGAAAAACAGAACACTCGTATACATAAATAAATAAATAAATAAATAAATAGAAAGAAAGAAAGGAAGGAAGGAAGGAAGGAAGAAAGGAATTTTCCTTGGTGATGATGATGGGAGGGGGAGGATTAATTAATCGATGCTGTTCTAGCGGGGACACTTCCTTCTGCTCTCTAAGGGAGGAAAGTTATTCTCAACAGGACTCTTGTCCTTACCACATCCTTCCTCATCACCAGAATCCTGGCAGTCATCATCTCCATCACAAACCCAGTTCTGGCTGATGCACTGGCCATTGGAGCAAGTGAACTGGTGGCCTCCACAGGTGTCATATTCTGGAAGAGAGCAACAGAGCGAGCACTACAGAGGCACAGTCACTGGGGAAAATCAAAGTGTTCATTCACTGCCCTCACTAGGCTCCTAGAAATTGAATAGTCTGTATCAGCTTGAGCCCCAGTATCTTGAGAAACATGAGAAAGAAGAAGAGGAGGAGGAGGAGGAGGCAAAGATAATAAACTAATAGCAGCTTTGACTCCAGAAAATGAACATGGGTGTCAGAGAAGTGAGGATGGGCAGTGATCAAGGCGGTAGACACGCCAACACTCAGCGTTTGCTGACTTTACCGCAAGCGTCGTAACTGTCATCTATACCAAAACACTTGGAGTCACCCACTCGTGGAAGTAACACTCAGGTTCCCAGACCCAGCTTCCAGAAAGACAGAGAGATGGGCACCAGCCAATCAAAACAGGTGAGAGATTAATCTAAAGAAAGCTGGTGACTCATGGGAGTTGGCAAAACTCTTATCATGATGCTTTCTAATTTTATAATATCCCAAGAAGGGAAGTTCAGAGTACAGCTAAGACACAGACATGTTTCTCAGATCAAAGGAAAGATGCAGGCAATAAAAAGTCATCTGTAGCCACCGTAGGAAAGTTCCCAGCATTCTGACTTCAGTGCAGTCAGAATTTCAAAATCTGAGCTGCAACTATTGTGAGTAGGAAGTTCCTTTTCCTCAAGGTCTACTGTCAAAATCAGAGTCTTTGCCAGGCAGTGATGATACACACCTTTAATCCCAGCACTCAGGAGGCAGAGGCAGCCTGGTCTACAGAGTGAGGCCCAGGGCAGCCAGGGCTACACAGGAAAACCCTGCCTCAAAAAAAAAAAAAAAAAACAGAACTAAAATAAATTATTTTTAAAAGCTCAGAGTCCTGGAATATACTGTGACTTGCCACCCTGTCACAAAGAATGTAGGAAAGGGCGCAAACTATCAGGAACACTTTACTTCTAAGATCCCTGAAGGATAAAGGAATGCAAGTCAAACCATACTAAGGTTGGAGCAATAGCCCTTCCATTTGCTTTTGGCTTTTTCTGCCATCCAATGGGGGGGGGGGGGAAGTGATATGTTAGTAATGTGGGAGAGGAAGACGTTCCCCCTAGCAAATGACCCAACGTAAGGAAATCACCGTACTGCAATTGCGTTCATCACTGTTGTCTTGACAGTCATTGTCATGGTCACAGACAAAGGCACGAAGGATACACTCTCCACTGCCACATTCAAATTCTTTGCTCGAACACTGTGCAGCTAGGACACAAGGTTTAAAAAGGGAGAAGGAAAATGAGATAACTTCAGTTTTATTGTCACCATCTGATTTCATTGGAGGATTGCACCTCACATTTTAAAAGTCATATCCAGTCCTTAGGGAATAGAAAGGGCCCAATTGGTCACTTCTGCCAAAAATCCATGATATAAATACTCCCCGTGGCGGATGGCTTCAAATAACTGATATGGCTTCAGGGGACACGGGCTTGACAGGAAATGTATAAGGCAGGCTCAACTTCCTGTAGTGAGCGTGACTTACTGCAGTTAGCTTCATCAGAGGAGTCCCTGCAGTCAACCTTCTGGTCACACCTCTGACTCGTGTTATAACAGGCTCCATTGGCACAAGTAAGCTGATCACATGTTGGATAGTCTAAGAAAAAAAAAAATAGCAAGCCAACCTTAAGTGAAAGCATCTGGGTGATGGGCATGTCCTGCCTGACTGACCGACATATGCTAGGTACTGAATGTGAGATGGTCCCTGACCTCCAGGGACAGGATGGGGTAAGGTGCATTAATCAAATAATAACACACACACACCAGTAAATGACACACAAATGTGGGAGTCAATGAAATGTCACCATAGGAAGCTGTGGGTGCCAAGAGAAAGCTCCCTAAAGAAACAACATTTGAGATGAAAGTTATAGAATTGAAAATATATGGCCAGGCATGGTGGTGCACGTCTTTAATCCCAGCACTCAGGAGGCAGAAGCAGGCAAATTGCTGTGAGTTTGAGGCCGGCCTGGTCTACAAAGTGAGTCTAGGACAGCCAAGGCTACACAGAGAAACCCTGTCTGGAGGATGGGAGAGAAAGAAAATATATGGTGCTTCAAAATGGGACTTCCTCCTATATAACACAAATTATAGCCAGGCATGGTGGTGCACACCTTTAATTCCAGCACTTGGGAGGCAGAGACAGGCAGATCTCTGTGAGTTCAAGACCAGCCTGGTCTACAAAGGGAGTTCTCAGAAAACAAGAACTACACAGAGCAATTGTGTATTGAAAAAACAAAACAAAACAAGTCACATCCTAGAAAACTCATGAACTGCTATACATGTTCTGAGAAGTGAAGGGCCTTTCTCTCATTGGAGGGGAAGAGAGCAAGCCTAAAGGTCAAGAGACTTTAGCCGGGGACAGAGAAATTAGCCAGTGTCTATTTAATCACACGGCCACCAGGTATGAAAAACTACAGAGTAGAGAGTCCAAAGAAAACAACGCCTAGCAAACAGCTTTGAAAAGCACAATCACTCCCCAATCACATGTTACTGTCATCCCTGAGTATCCATGGAGACTGGATCCAGGACCACACTGTGAGTACCCAAACCCTTACATAAAATCATGTGGGTCTGTGCACAAACTGCACCTGTCCTCCCCAAGCAACTCACAAGTCTTTAGATTGCTTCTGATTCCTCATATAATGCAAATGCCTACAAATACTTGCCACACTGTATTATTTAGAGATTAGTAACAAAGGGAAAGTCTACCTTCAGTGCAGATATGTCTTCAGTATTAAAGGCTGCTAAATATATATACATGTATACATACATATATATATGTATATATATGTATGTATGTAGGGAGAGAGAGAGAGAGAGAGAGAGAGAGAGAGAGAGAGAGAGAGAGAGAGAGAGAGAGAGAAAATATATATCTTAAGCCGGGTGGTGGTGGCAGAGGCAGGGGGATTTCTGTGAGTTCAAGGCCAGCGTGGACTACAATGATAGTTCAGGACAGCCAGGGCTACACACACAGAAAAACCCTATCTCAAAAAGCCAACACTAAATAATTAAATATATATATAGTCACCTCAATATCCTGTCACCTCAATGTCACCAGATACTTAACTTGACTTTCTTGGTAATAGCAGAGTATGGTGTCAATTTCACTAACGCCACAAAAATAAAATCCCTGATTCCTATGTACAAAGGTTGTTTTAGACCTCTTGTGTTTCTCCATATGTGAATGTGTGTGTATCCTTTGCAACACACATTTGGTTGTCTGTTTTGCACTTTACATAATGACACCCTTTAGCTCATGGATGCTACCTTACTTTTTTAGAATCAGGAATTGGAACAACACTCAGCATACTAGAAAGAAAAATGCTCACTATTAAGCAGGGATGGCAGCTCAGAACTGTAACTCCAGGGAGCTGTGGGAAGAGGATTATTGTAAGCTTGAGGAACGAAAGCCTAGGCTACATAGTGAATTACAGGCCAACCTCAGACATAGAGTAAAACTCTGCTCAAAAAGCTGGGGGGAGGGGCAGAGCTACTGGAGAGATGTTAAAAACACTGGCTGCTCTTCCAGAGATCCTGAGTTCCATTTCCAGCAACCACAGGGTGGCTCACAACCATGTATAATGGAATCTGATTCCTTTTTCTGGTGTACATGAAGACAGAGCACTCATCTATATAAAATAAATAAATAAATCTTAAAAACAGAGAGAAGCCAGGTGTGTTGGCTCACATCTATAATCCCAGCACTCAGCACCCGGGGTGGGGCAGAGGCAGGTGATCTCTGTGAGTTTGAGGCCAGGATAGTCTATAAAATGAGTCTAGGACAGCCACGGCTACACAGAGAGACCCTGTCTGGAGGGGCGGGGGAGAGGAAGAGAGGGAAGATGGAAAGAGAAAGAACTGATCAGCAGTGCTATCCCTGAGTTACCTACAACAGGAAGGTATCTTAGTTAAATGGCTTTTTTTTTAAAACATCTGATTTACTTTCTTACTGTTTCAGGGCAGTCTTGCTATGTAGCCTAGGCTAGCCTGGAACTCATTATATAGATCAGGATGGCCTTAATGCATGATTCTCTTGCTTCAGCTGCCCTAGTATTAGCATCATAGGCATGTGACATCACTTCTGACTTTTTTTTTTTTTTTTTTTTTTTTTGGTTTTTCGAGACAGGGTTTCTCCATGTAGCCTTGACTGTCCTAGACTCACTTTGTAGACCAGGCTGGCCTTGAACTCACAGCGATCCACCTGCCTCTGCCTCCCGAGTGCTGGGATTAAAGGTGTGCACCACCACACTCGGCCTGACATAATATTCTTATAATCCTTCATACAAGTGTGTTCACCTCCTGTGTTGGTCTAATTGCCTTTCTCATTGATGATTCTTTTCTCAGTGATTATTGGGTTGTTTTCGGATTTATTTTTAACCAAGAAAAAAGCAAGTCTCAAAGAGCACATGCCTACCTTGAAGCTAACATTACACTGGAGAATCCAACTTGAGGTTTTATAGGCTGCTAGACTCTATTCACTTGCCCCAGTGTTACAAATAACCCCTCAAGTAAGGCTTCATCCTTGGTCTCCAGAAGCTCAAAACAAGGCCAGTCAGTAAGTATTCCTCCATATCTAAGTCTTCAGAGTTACATGCAGCCAATCAGTCACATGACTTCAACAGAAGACACTTCACCAGGGACCTTGGCTGCTTCTACATGAAATGCAAATGTCCAAGGGGCCAGGAGTTCACTGAAGTGAATGATCATGTCCTTCAAACGTTTGTATGGGAGATGGACAGACACAGGGGATGGACAGACAGCCACTGGGGATGGACAGACAGCCACTGGGGATGGACAGACACACACAGGGGATGGACAGACACACACAGGGGATGGACAGACACACACAGGGGATGGACAGACAGACACAGGTAATGGACAGACAACCACAGGGGATGGACAGACAGACACAGGGGATGGACAGATAGACACAGGGGATGGACAGACAGACACAGGGGGTGGAAAGAATAGGAAAGGGTGTGTGATCAGAAGTCTTTGCAAAGAAAGAGATTTCTCCCAATGCAACAGGCATCTTTGTTGCTGCGATGTGTACCTGCAGCTATGCAATAGGCATCCTTGGGGCCCAAGAGCTAGAAGGACCCACCAACTCTAAAAAAAAAAAAATGTGGTCCACCAATATGTTCCCAGAACTAAAATATCAGTGGAGCACAGGCCAAAGGGCCCCCGGCTCAGCATGGGAGCACACCACTCTGAAAAAGTGTTCTAAAGAGAAAAACAGAGGTTGGAGAGATTGTGCCATGGTTAAGAGCACTGATTGTTCCTCCAGAACGCCTGGGTTCAATTCCCAGCACCCACATGGCAGCTTACAAATATCTGTAACTCCAGTTCCAAAGGACCCGACACCTTCATTCGGGCATACACGCAGGCCAAACACCAATGCACATAAAATCAAAATAGATTTTAAAAAACAGTTAAAAAAAAAACACAGATACACACACACACACACACACACACACACACACACACACACACACACACACACATACTCTGGACCTTTGTCCAAGAGAATGCAGAAGAACTAAGGAAAACAGTGAGGTCAGGCTGTCAGGTGAGTTCAAACTTACACCGCTGCTTTCCTTTCATCAAGGGCCTGCTACTCTTTGCGAACATGCCTCTAATGGGCCACACAACTCTGTTTATTAATCCTGCCTTCTAGCGATGTAAAAGGCCAGGTGAGGGTCTCACTCAATTCCTTCCCCCCTCGCCCCCCACGACCATGTGCCAGATAGTTCCAGGAGTCAGCATGTTATCTAGACTTCTAAGAGCAGCATCAGCCAGTCCTCTGTCACAGATAAGCCACCTGTCAGGGGGAAATTTATTTGGGTTTGAACTGTGGCTACCACGTTTAAGGTGACTGTTATGGCTAGGGGGGATCTGGAATTGATGTGCTGGGCAGGCCTCTTGTTTTCTCCAACCATAAAACTTAAGGGAGAGTTAAATCAGCACCCACCGACAAGGCTCTTTGCTGGCAGCTAACAGCCAGCCTGATGTCATCAGGGTGGTATCAGGATGGCCAGAGGTCAGTGAAGAGCAAACAGCTATTTTGTCTCCATCTGCACTGATAATGAGTCTCTCTCAAACAAAAGAGGACAACTCCCAGCCCCGAACCCTGCACAACCCTGCACACCTTCTGGTCTTTTCTGTGTGTAGATAACCTGAGGTTTATCCCCACCTCCCCACCACCCCCCTTTGGATATATCCACCCATAGGAAACAGGCCCAAATGAGTTTCAAGCTAAGCCAGAGAACTGGAAGTCATAATTGGGTGAGTTTCCGACTGGGCAATATGTGACTCCCTTCTTTGTGAGTTCGTGTTTGGCAAGCCTGCACCTGACCTTACATTATTTTAACCACCGAGCAAAGCCATCCAGTGACCACAGGGTCTTGCAGAATTGTCAAACAGAGAAAGGGAAATGTGAGGAAATAAAGCCTGTGAGCACTGCTCCTTTCGGAGCCTTGTTCAAGGGCCACCTGTTGTCACACTTCTTCCCACCACACCCTGTTCCTCCTGTCCCAGTGGGGTAACCTGTTGTGACACAAATACACATGCAATATTGTTCTCCCTTTTGATGATTTGGTTTTGTGCTAGAGAGGGGGCTGGGCACGATGGCACACGCAGAGGCAGGCAGATGTGCTTAGTGAGATACAGGGCAGCCAGGACTCCAAGCAAACCAGAACCAAGGAGGAAGCCATCTGCAGACACTAAAGTACCGGAACTTCTAGGAACAGCATCGCGTACCCCTGAGAAGACACGGCACTAAGGCACTGTTCTTCACTATCTGAATACTTTAAAAATAGAAAAGAAAGCCTTTAGTCCCAGGATCTGGAAGGCAGAGGTAGGCGGGAGAGTTGAGAAGCCAGCCTGATCCACATAGAGTTCCAGGCCAGCCAAGGCACATGGAGAGCCTGTGGAAAAAAGGGAGGGAGGGAGGGAGGGAGGAAGGGAGGGAGGGAGGAAAAGAAAACTAAAGTTCACTGGGCAATCTCAGCACTGGGGCAAAGTACTATAAGCCATCCTAGGCTGCAGAGTTCCAAGACAGCCAGGGCTACACAGAGAAACCCTGTCAGGGAAAAGAAAGGGAGGGAGGGAGGGAGGGAGGGAGGGAGGGAGGGAGGGAGAGAGACAGAGACAGAGAGACAGAGAGGGGTCCAAGGTCACAAAGCAATATAAGAAGATCCACCAGTGCACTCAGATACCTGGGCTCTTCCAGGATCCTAGACTCACTCTTTTACTTAATGTTTTGTACTCTGCTCTCAAACAGGCTAATCCAAGGGATGTAATGATTTGCCAGAAAAAGCTACTCGTTTGACTGGTAAAACCAACCCTTGATCCGGAATACAACCCATAAAGTTAGATAGATAAATATCATCAATAATTGGAAAGTAGGTCCCAGAAACATGTAAAGTATTCAATATACCTGTATTTTTTTTCCATCCACATGAGGGGAACACTGATTTTATAAGTGAGGAGCTTGATACCAGAGGTGGTGGCACATGCCTGTAATCCCAGAACTTGGGTGGTAGAGGCAGGTGGGTCTCTGAGTTCAAGGCCAGCCTGGTCTACAAAGCAAGTCCCAGACAGCCAGAACTACAAGAAAAGCTATTTCTGAGAAAACAAAAACAAAAAAACAACAACAAAAATGAGCCTGAAATGCCCAAAAGGTTGAGGAATGTCACATGATTGGTAAACTGGAGAGCCAGAATTCAAATTCAAGCAATCTGGTTCCACAAGGCTTCAGAGTAAATAATAGGGAGAAAAAGAAAAATTATAGAAGGCTAATCATGGAAAGTATAGCAATGGGGGGGTGGAACCAAACCCAACACTCATCAAGATACATGGTTGAAGCCAAGCTGGGCTACAAAGTGAATTCTAGACCAGCCTGGGCTACAGAGTGAAACAGACAGAAGGAAGGAAGGAAGAAGAGAGAGAAGACGGAATGAAAACAAAGTAACTCAAGGCAATGGGTCTCAACTTCCAACTCCCCAGGCTTTAACCACGTAGCATCTTCTACAAAGTTCCCATCTGATATGTAAAGCTCCCGACTCCCTCCTGTGTGCAGGGACCTGAGATCAGACTCAGGAATGAAGTGCCCAGAGCTGCAGCCTTCCTTCCACCCACACACAAGCTTGAAACCTAAGAGTAAGTTAAACGCTTCAAATAGTGCCCAGGTACAAAATGCCCTCATGGTACACGTGTGCACATTGACACCATGCCCCATATTTAGCGGCACAGTTCCGACATAGAAGGCTATGTGTCGTCAGAGCCCCCCCCCCCCGCCCCCAATTTAGTCCTGTTCCTACTGCCCCCTTATTGCCTTTCCCAGTACCTAGCTCACCTCAGAGTGATCAAAGTAAGCCACTTGCTAATCGCCAGAAGCAGCATGGCGCAGTCCAGCCGCCAAGAGCCAGACCAACCACAGGAAAGTCAGTGTGTGCCAGAAGATATCCCACAGAGGGCCGTCTTCATCATCTCAGTACAGAATTCCAATCTATCCCATTCTAGTCTATGCTCCTCAGCATTTAAATTTTGAAATCTACCCTCTTAGATCTTTGTTTAAACAAAAGCCAAATGCAATGTCACGCATCTGTAACCCCAGCACTTAGGTCCTTGAGTTTGAGGACAGCTTAGGCTACATAGCAAGACGCTGTTGAGAGTCCGAGACAGAAGAAGAGGAGAAGGGGTGAGAGAGCTAATGGCTAGTTAAACCAAAATGTCATCGCCTTTAAATTGCTCCCGCTATTATGTATAATTAATACACATAATGTGCTGGTACAAAATAATCAGTAGGTGTGCTGGCACACACCTGTAACCCCAGCCCTCCGGAGGAAGAGGTCTATATAATGTGTTCCAGGCTAGCCTGAGCTATGAAGCAGGCTGGTGTCTCAAAAAACCCAAAGTAATAGGATAAGTAATAATAATTCTTTCATATCACAAAGATCAAGACACTTTAGATGGAGCTATGTAAATTGAGGGGGTGGAATTTACGTCAACGTAAATGCTACCCAGAAACCTACAAGAATAGAGCCAAGTAGACACAAAAAAAATTACCAAGAAAAAAAAAAAAAGAGCAGGCTAAACTAATAATAACTCCTTAATAAGATAAGATTTGAACAAGAACTGTTATAATAAAACGTTGGTGGTTGGGGACATGGACAAGAATGCTCCCATGACCAAAAATAAAAAATAATAAAAATAAACAGGTCTACAAAAGGGCCAGGCGGTGGTGGCGCACGCCTTTAATCCCAGCACTCGGGAGGCAGAGGCAGACGGATCACTGTGAGTTCAAGGCCAGCCTGGTCTACAAAGGGAGTCCAGGACAGCCAAGGCTACACAGAGAGACCCTGTCTCGAAATACCAAAAATAAAAAATAATAAAAAGAATGCTCCCATGGGTTGGATTCCTTGCAGGCAAGTAGAGCTGCATGCATTGAAAGGTATCTCAAAAGAGAGAGAACAAATGGAGTCCTTAAGGTCAGCTGTGTGTGGCTTTGTTGTGACAGGAGATAAAGAAATTGGGCAATGACTAACTGTGATCTTACAATTTTTATAAAGATGAGGGATATTTATACAGTTCTTGTATGAAGGAGACTAAATAAGAGATTTTTTTTTTCCCCTCTCTCACTCTCTCTCTTTTTCCTCAAATTTCAGGACCCAGAATCCTGGCTCGGCCTGAGAATGTTAAGCAGGCACAACTGTAGTGTGATACGTGTGTGCCAGGGTCACTTCAGCAAGGCTCACTGGGCAGCCGATCGTGAACTGAGGCTAAGGAACAGTGCGTTCTTCCCAAGAGTCCTGAGTCCAGAGTGATTCTGTCTTCTTTACTCCCTTCCTCCTGCGGCCCCAGTTGGAGTTTCCGCAGTTAGACACACGAAGAAAAATGTTTAAATTCTGAACGGAAAGTCAATAGAAATGAAACGTCAGGGACAAAGCAGCCCCAGTTGCAGGCAGGCCCAAATACCTCCGCTTACCAGCAAGTAAAAGCCTCCATTGTAACAGGGATTTTACCCTTTCTTTAGCATTCCTAAGTAACAAAAGAGAGGGCAGCAAACCCACGATAATTAGCGATAGTTTTACTCACACCAAAATCGTTCTATCTGGTGCTCACTCAATAAAAACAAAATAATCTTTTTTTTTAACCTCCCTGGGGGAAAAAAAAAGGCTACTATTTTTGAGCAAACGAAAGTCATTCAGTGTATTAAATGAATGGCCCATAACTGCTGCATTGTTCTGATGTTTATCTAAGACTCGGCATGAGTGGTTTTGCTTGATGCTAATCCCATTACAAGTAAAATGGACTGCAGTTTTGAATCTTTCTGTTCCTTTAAAAGGAGAAATGGGCAAGCTGTTTAATATCAAATGCCATTTTACAGATGACCGGATTGAGTAATAAAATAACCGGGAGTGGGGGGCGGGGTGTCTATACCTATTTCAAAGCTTTTGACATAGGTAGAAGTATTCCTCAAGTATAGAATAATCAAACGTACCTAAAGCATATGAAAATATAGCAGGCAAAGAGGCCAGATGCATTAGTGTCTCTTATGTCATAGGAAGTTTATGGGGGGGGGGGGAAGGGGGCGTGCAAGAGGCCCTGGCTTCAAACTCAAAATCCTCCTGCATCAGCCTCCCTAGTTCCGGCATCGCAAACCCATCCCACCAATGCCTATCTCTTACTTTGACTTCACAGATGATCCGTTTATTAGGACCTTAATCCTTTCCCCTTTCTCTCACCCATTCTCTACCTTCCCCGCTTCTCCCCCTCCTTAAGAATACTCCTGCACATCATTCTTTGTTCCGGAAAGAAGTTCCTGGAATGGATACAAGCTGTTCTGTCTTGGAGGTCAATGTCTTGGCTAGGGATCATAACATAGAGGTCTGGTCCCACGAGCAGTGCCATGGGTAACAGAGGTGAGCTTCTTGGTCTTCAAATATTGGGGAAATAAATTCTCTGGGGCCTTGCCTACCATTCATTACTACCTGTGAATGATGTCTAGGTATCTGACAGATCAAGGCTCATTTTCTTTTTCTAAGGAAAGGGAAACAAAAGTTAGGGGCAGAGCCGGACATGGTGGTGCACGCTTTTAATCCCAGCACTCGGGAAGCTGAGGCAGGCGGATTGCTGTGAGTTCGAGGCCAGCCTGGTCTACAAAGTGAGTCCAGGACAGCCAAGGCTACATAGAGAAACCCTGTCTCAAAACAAAACAAAACAAAACATGCCAGCCATCACACCCTTGATCACACAGGAGCACTAAAGCAACTCACAGCTGCTATGTGTCCAAACTAATGTTTAAAACAGCTAAGTATCACTGCTGAAATGGATCTCAGCAATGACTCCCGGTCCCTCCCCACCCCCCAACCCTGCTGCCCCCACCGCCCATCCCTCATCCTCATTCTGAGTCTTTATTTATGTGTATGAGTGTTTGCCTGGTTTTTTATGGGAGGAGGTTGTGTATTTTGTTTTTTTGAGACAGGGTTTCTCTGTGTAACCCTGATTGTCCTGGACTCGCTTTTTTAGACCAGGCTGGCCTCGAACTCACAGTGATCTGCTGCCTCTGCCTCCCAAGTGCTGGGATTAAAGGTATACACCACCACCACCCAGCCTGATTTTTTTTTTTAATTCCAGAGAAAAAGCTATAAAGAATAGCTTTTGAAAATACAAACTAGCAGCCAGGTGTGGTAGCACACACCTTTAATCCTAGTACTCAAGGGGCAGAGGCAAGTGGCTTTCTACAAATACATGACAGCCAGGGCTACACAGCGGGACCCTGTCTCAAAAAAAGAAAACAGTAGTTATATAAACTTCACACCAATAAATTTTATAAACTTTCATTCCTAATGCAAAGTATAAAATGGGGATGGTAGTATGTTTATAATCCCAGCACTAGAAATTCCCGGGATTAGGAGTTCGAGGTTACCTTA
Source organism: Acomys minous (assembly GCF_964271855.1). Classification (NCBI taxonomy): domain Eukaryota; kingdom Metazoa; phylum Chordata; class Mammalia; order Rodentia; family Muridae; genus Acomys; species Acomys minous. The sequence continues at coordinate 104,283,574 of NC_140491.1, forward strand.
AGACTGAGGCCAGTCTGGGATGCATGAGGCATGCCCATATTGTTGAGATGTAGATTAGAGTGTGGACTCTTTTATAGTCTCTGTGGAATGGCAGAGCCTATCACACCAGTTTACAATGATTACTGGGTAACTGGTGAGTACCAGTTCCTTCTATGCAAGAGATTGAAAACACTTGTGGTCTCCATCCACCCATACTGCCACTTTTCTAAGGTGTTCAAAAGATTTTTGAGTATGTGTATGTGGTGGGGGGCAGGCATATGCATGGGTGTGCGGTTGCCCACTAGGTCAGAGGCACTGCATCCCCTGGTACTGGAATTACAAGCGGTTGTAAGCCACCACCTGACATGGGTGCTGGGAGCACAGAGTACCGTCGTTCAGCCCCACGGCAGATGAAAGCACTAACAAGGAAGTATGAAGGTTCTTAATTTCCTGATTTGTGAGAATTTAATACATAAAAGCAAATACTTAACAAAGGAGTCATTGCAAAACTCCTTAAATATGTGAGATTTGCTTCAGGCCTTTATGTGCACTGAAGAGCTCCTGCCTTCCTGGCACGTCTCATTCCAGAAACAAGCATCTTGACTATGGACCTCTCTCCTTACCTTACCAAGCACTTGTTCTGAAAGAAAACCTGCATTTCAAAGAGTGATTAAGGTCTGGTGAGATGGCTCAGTAAATAAAGACACTTGTCCTCAAGCCTAATAGCCTGAGTTCAGTCAGTCAATCTAAATTTTTAAAACTTCCTGCCCTTTTTTTTCTTTTCTCTCTCTCTCTCTCTCTCTCTCTCTCTCTCTCTCTCTCTCTCTCTCTCTCTCTCTCTCTTTTGGGTTTTTTTGTTGTTGTTGTTTTGGTTTTTTTTTTGGTTTTTCGAGACAGGGTTTGTCTGTGTAGCCTTGGCTGTCCTGGACTCGCTTTGTAGACCAGGCTGGCCTTGAACTCACAGAGATCCGCCTGCCTCTGCCTCCTGAGTACTGGGATTACAGGCGTGTGCCACCACGCCCGGCTTCCTGCCCAGATATTTTACAGAGCATGGTCCCTCTCTCACTGTGGCTCCTTGCTGGCTTGTATCCAGGTTCCACCCCCCACCCCCACCCCCGAAAATCCAAAGCAGTTGTACCAGCCACACTGTCTGTGACTGGGCGGTACTCACATGGAAACATCCCACAGGGTTTTGCTTTGTAGAACTGGCTGGCCTCAAACTCACGGCAATCCACCTGCCTCTGCCTCCCAAGTGCTGGGATTAAAGGCGTGTACCACCACCTCCCGGCAAAGTTTCATTTTATACATTTGTAAATAAAGGATAAAGACCCAGCCTGTGGGCTGGTGGCACAAGCCCCTGGTGTTCTCTTTGTGAAAGATGGGCCTTTCCCCTGAGAGTGGCCAGACCTTCTGAACCGGAAGACAAGCTGAGGTCAGTCAAAGCAGTCTATACTCTTTGAAGTTTTAATTCCTTTATTTGCAAGAGAGAGGATGATACCTACCCTGCTGTCCTAATAGTTAGAATTTATAATGTTCTGAATTCGCAAAACTCCACCATATACCATTTGTCACCATTGTGTGGTGAAGGACGTGGTATCTGCTTCACCAAAGAGCAAGGCCCCTGATTCATGAACACTCTGTGCTGTGGTAGTCAAGCACAGACACACACCCTACCATCTCTAAAACTGTGAGTGTCCAGTGTTTATCTGCATAACCTCCAAGAGAAAAAGACACAGAATGGCATTCCTGGCCTTCCTGCCTCCATGCTAAGACTACAAGGGTTCAACACCGCACCTGGTTTATGCAGGGCTGGGGATCCAATCCATAATGCCTGCCAAGCAAACACTCTGCCAGCTCAAATGTCTATGTTCTTGTAAAGGGTTTCACTGTGTGACCCTGGCTAGCCCAGAACTTGCTGTGTAGACTTGATGGCCAAGCTGGAACTCATAAAGACCTCATTTCACTGTGTGACCCTGGCTAGCCTAGAACTTTCTATGTTAGACTTGGTGGCCAAGCTGGAACTCGTAAAGACCTCTTTGCCTCTGCCTCCCATCACCCCCAGCACCTACCAGTTTTCCTTTTTTTCGTGGTACACAACGCAGCAGTTTTTACTTTGACTGTTATTATTTAGACATTACGCAGAGAATAAGGTACTGTGATGTACCTGCCCAATTTTGTGGCACTCGGTTACAACCTGATCTATCATTATGCAGAAATACATTTTCAAAATCTAACTATTTTCCAAAGTACTCTGGAAAATTACAGAGTCCACAAAAGGAGAAACACTGAGAAATTTTACCTAGAAACTTGACCAAAGCAATTCAATAATACTGTAGATTTTGATAAGATGGATTTTCGTACTCAATCATTCAACGAGCCTTGAGACTTCTGTTAATGGTAAAAGTTACTTCAAAACCTTGATGTGCTAAGGCAGAGCAAGCAGAATGGCTTGCTAAAAATAGACCACTGTCAGACAGTCACCCCTAATCCACAAAAGAATTTGCCAAGAGATTTCAACAACAAGAGGTATATTGTGGACATTTCTGTCCATCAACAAATCTAACAAGTTGATTAAAATGCCAAAGGTGAAACCAAACACTGGGCAAAGACTGAAGCAGACTCACGGCAGTTTCTCTCATCAGAGCCATCGGAGCAGTCGCTGACGTGGTCGCACCTGTATTCCATTGGAATACACTGACCATTGGAGCATGTCAGCTGCTGACTTGAGCATGTGGCCCCAGCTGGGAAGAAAAGAGAATTTTGTTTATAGTTATTACCAAATATAGGCTACCCATTGATGTTTACCAAGTATAAATGATGGCACTAGAGGGCAAAAATAAGCAGAGAGCATATACTGGGCATACATTTCACAGTGACACATGTGAAAGCAAAAGTATTATACTATGAAGTGCAGGCAATTAGTTATTAGCATGTGTTGAGTAAAGCATAAACTAAAAAGGTATAAGACAGATGATGAATAAGATATAGGCATTAGCCAGGCATGGTGGCACATGCCTTTAATCTCAGCACTTGGGAGGCAGAGGCAGGCAGATTGCTGTGAGTTCGAGGCCAGCCTGGTCTACAAAGCGAGTCTAGGACAGCCAAGACCACACAGAGAAGCCCTGTTTCAAAAAAAACTTTTCAAAAAAAGACATAGGCCTTAAGCAAAGATTGGTAAGTACAAGGGTAGAAAGATAATTCAGAGTTACGATCACTTGCTGCTCTTATGGAAGACCCAGGAATCACTTTCCAGCACCCACATGATGGCTCACAACCACCCTGCTGTTCCACAGAATCCAATGCCTTCTCAGGCTCCTGCATGCACACAGTGCATATAAACTTATACGCATTAAATAAGTGAAGAAATAAATGGCTTTAAAAAAGAAAATGAGGGGCCGACCATGGCTCGCAATGGGTTTTAATAGGATATTTCACTTTGTTACTGTTGGTTTGTTTTTTAGACGGGATTTCGCTCCATCACCCTGGTTGGTCTGGAACTCATTACGTAGCCCAAATGACCTCCAACCCATGGCAGTTCTGCCTCTGTTTGGAGAGGCATGTTCAGGCACCCAGCCTAGTTGGATCTTTGCAGTCGTGTCTAGCAGCACCTCAGGCACAGGCTACTCAGATGTGAACTACTCCATGAACGGAGGAATGAGTGGAAAAGCATTACTGAGCCTTAGAAAGGTTCTGAGGCAAATCAGCCAGGGGAGGCGGGGAGGGCGGGGGGGGGGGGGGGAGGGGGGCGGCGAGAGGGGGAAGGCGGCGATGAGCTTTGGCAGTGAAGGAGAGGGAAGTGTAAAAAATGACTTCTATGTTCTCAACGTTGGTTCCAGAGGGACTGTGATTTCTTTTCATACCTGTCGATGACGTCTTTCCTGCTACTCCCAGAAATCTATTTTAATAAAGTACAGGCAAAAATATCTGGGACCTAAGCATAGATTTGAGTTCTCATTAGCACCCCCCACGCCCCCCACTCCCCCGCAAAACAAAGAATGGCAGGATCATCCTGAGATGGGGCTCACTCACTCGTAACCAGTTCCCATCCTCAGAGGGCTAACTAAGTCTGTAGTATAGCCGCACTTTATACGACCCGCCTTCTGAGTGAGATTCCAGCATATTACCAGATAGTTGAAGGTCCAGCCCAGTGTTTACGAAGAATCAGCTGTTTATGTGTCGCCTATCTGCAGCAGGCTAGACCTGAGGCATCAAAGAACCAGAAGAAAACGCCGCTCTAAATAAACACTTACGGCAGTTTTGATGTTCATCCGCGCCATCCGAACAGTCCTTATCCTGGTCGCACACCCAGGAGTGAGGGATGCAGGTCCCTTCAGTCGGACACAGGAAAAAACCTGATCCGCAGGAACGGGGAGCTAAAACAAAACAAAAAAGGGCTGATGCTGGGAGACATATATATGCCCCAAATGGCAACGGCAGCTCTTGAAGAAGACCTACATCAACTCTCGCTAAGCACGGTTGTGAGATCATCTCAGCGATGGTACCTAAACAGGTGATCCCACAATGTACAAAAACAGAATTAAGCTGGGTATAGTGGCACACGTCTTTAAGCCCAGCACTCAGGAGGCAGAGGTAGACCAGCCTGGTCTATAAAGGGAGTCCAGGATAGCCAAGGCTACACAGAGAAACCCTGTCTCAAAAAAAAATTTTTTTTTAATTAAAAATTAAAATAAAACCAGAGAATGATGCAAATATATATACACACAAGTCTAAGATGAAATTACCTAATTTATGTAAAAAAATAAGCTACATTTCTAACATTCAATAGTAAAGTGTTGTGATGGATAGAAAATGTGTAAAATTGTAAGAGAAAAGCAAGAATGAAATAATTATTTCCACATTTAGGAATTTTGGTGAGTTCTGAGCCATAATGTTTGCATCCTAAAAGTGAAGTAAATAATCTGTGTAAAAGAGCCATGTAATGCTAGCTGTCACTGTCACAGGCACTGTCGTTGTCGTTGTACTGAAATGTCTGAAGACCCAGAGACTGTCCAGCCATTGCGGGCATCCTTAGAACACTGGTCATCCATTCTACCCCTGTTGCTTAAACAGCAAGAGCCCAAGAGTCAACGTGTATTATTATTATTATTATTATTATTATTATTATTATTATTATTATTATTATACGATCATCTCATCATGTCCCACAATATCATGTGCCGAAAGCACTGATCTGCTCAGTCAAGGGATGACTCAGAGAAGTACCAGCATCCATGAGGGACCAATAGGGATGCACAAATATCAGGCTCCATCCCAAACACAGAACGAAAATCTGCAGTTTCGAAAGATCAGTGTGTGTGCGGAAGTGTGAAAGGCCCCAAACTTTCCCACCATCTTCAAGTGCATCCGAGAAGCATGAGTGTCACCTGTCTGCCTGACGGGGATGAGAACGCGTGTCTGCTGACCTGTCAGAGTGAAGCACTTCGTGGCCTTGTCCCTCACCAGGGAGAGTAAATGGCTGGCAGAGTTCAGTGACCGAGAGCAGTGGCCATGACACCTGTAGTGTAAGTGACTCACTTTCCCTCCTGAGACTATTTCCTAGTCCAAAATCTACTCAGAATAATGCCGAGAGCTATAGGAAGAAATGTGTGGAAATGCTTTAAAAGTAGATAAATAACTACAGTGAATTTCAGGTTTAAAATATTATGTTGTTTTACCCAGATTTGTAATAGCACAAAACCCAGCTAGCCACTGTTGACGTTGGTTGTGGTAATTCACAAGTTAGCCTACAGCATGTGTGTGTGTGTGTGTGTGTGTGTGTGTGTGTGTGTGTGTGTGTGAGCTCTGCTTGAATTATAAGCCACAGTAGTTCACATAACATCTTTTCACTTTATAAAGTCCCCAGGTGAATAACTAGCAACAGTAATTTCAAGTTTCAGAAAATCAAGTGTAAACTCATTCTCAGTAAAGGCCATGCTCACAGGCTCACAGCAACTGGTATAAACGGAGTCTTTCCCTCCAAAGCCTCAGAGCAGAGCCCAGAATCTTAACACTAAAGCACACAGCCAAGCCTGGCTGTGCCTCACTTACCACAGCCAATTTCATCTGAGTCATCCAAACAGTCTCTGGTCCCATCACACCTCCAGGATGCAGGGATACAATACCCATTGTCACAGCGAAAACTCCCACTGCCACATGCTGTAATAACGAAAAAACGGACACTGAGAGACCATGTCTCAAACAACAACAACAAAAACCTTCAAGATATGTCGTGAAGGGAAGCCACACAGGGAGGGGAAATTGTGATCAGAATGTGAGAAAAACACTTTCAATAAAAGGAAAATAAGCTATTTCATGAGAGAAATGCAAGTTAGGGATGAAGTGAAAAAAATATTCAGCTATTAGTAGCAAAAGAATGCAAATTATGTATAAAATTAGGAAAGCAATTTCACGCTGATAATATGAAAGACATTTGTTTGGCCCTCTGCGAGAAGATTCTTTTCATACACAGTTGATTAGAGTACACCTTGACATGACCTGTCCAGGAAGCAATTTGCTGTTTTAAAAGGTTTGCTGTACCAGGCATGGTGGCAGATGCCTTTAATCCCAGCACTCAGGAGAGAGACTTGGGACTTCCACATCTACTTCCCCTTTTCCTAAAGAATTATCAAAGAACAAATACTGATGAAGACTCAAAATATTTTCCTCACAGCATTGTTTATAATAAAGCACAATATTCCTATACAGTAACAAGAAAATCGGCACTTATATCGATGCCTTGGTATATTAGGAATCTATGAAAATGTTTAGGAAGAATTTAACAAAGGTGCAAAGAGGCAAACGTTATCCAGATGGTTAGCATAACTATCTCATCATTTGCTTAGCTATGATGTTTTAATCCCTCTCCTTGGAACTGTTAACTAGCCATTCATTATTAAACCATATATACAAAGTTTTAAATTCGGACCAACTTTGGCTGCTTTTTCAAAAACTGATGTGTCTGCCAAACAAAGTTTCTGCAAACAGAGTGAGGGCACAAGCCTGGCCTCAAGGGCCAGCACAAGCCAAGTGGCAGAGAAGTTGGAAAGGGGACGTGACTCAAGCGCCTTTCGTTTAACAAGTATCCTGCAAAGGCCCCTAGGATTTGCAGGGGACTAATCTAACAGTTGGGGATCTTGCAAGCTTCCCCAATACCTACCAATGACCTTCCCAAGAATTCTGTGCCAAACAGAAAAATGTTTTGTCAAAGAGGACAGCCAACAAGGGCCCAGCTTGGAGAAAATCCAAATTTATTTCACACCAGCAAGGAATACGGGTACTTTTTAAAGTTGGGGGTGGGGGGAAATAATTTTATTTTCCTTCTGTATATAAGCAACCCATGCTAAGTGAGAAAATTCAGGTTTCTGGCTATAATTAACCCCACCTTCGCTAAATATACAGATCAATTACCTACTCCTAGAATAAATAAACAAGATGTTATCCTGACTTGTGGAAATGCAGGCATATCAACAGCAAGACATAAACAGAGTTAAGTGATCTATTCCCTGGGAATATAGGCTACTTTGTTCATGGAATGTTCCAATCTGATTGTCTGGTAGTGACACCCTGATTTATAATGTACGCTGCAAATGGTCTGAAACTTCCCTTGGCTAAATGGTGGTACCGGGTGGTACAGGCCGACATACACCCAAATACCTTCTATAGACTAATGCATGGTGGTGGTTGGTGGTGCGGGTCTCTTATCAACTACCTTTAAAACACAACAACCTCCCTTGCGAAAATGCCCCTAAGGAATGTACAAATTCACTCTGGAATCCCAGAACTTCTCATTGGATTTTGTTCTACAGAGCAATATTTCCCTGGGAGATTAGGGGCTTTGGAGGTTCCGCTGTTAACACAACATATATTAAATCACTTTTATCAATCAGGTCTATTGTTCATAATCCAGCATAATAACATTTGTGAGTTTAATGCATCTGTGTCTCTGATCACTCCTGGTTTGGGGAAAAAAAAATCAAATCATAGCCCCTGAAAGGACAATCTCCCCAGAGTTTTACACTGCTACAGAAGGAAAATTCTTAGGACAGCTCGTTGCCTGTTTTGGAAATCCACATGGCTGACACTATCTCTTAAGCAGTTTTTAATGCTGAGACAACTGAGGTTTGATTTCATTTATTCTGGTTTGGCTAAAATGCCAAGGTAAACATATTGCAAGACGGACATGAAAAAACTATTTCAAAATACTTAAAGCCAGTTATTTAAAAACACACACATAAAAATTGAAACTGATAGGAAATCTTGCATTTAATCTATAGGCCATGCTTTCCAGTTTATCTTCCAATTGTTACATTATCTAAAGTAAAACCCAATCTATCAGCATTACCATGGTAATTCGTTTGTCAAATTCAACTTTTCAGTGGAAACGTCCATGCCTGTTATGACTCTCAAATGGCCATTGTTTGAAAATATCTCTCCAGAGAAAACAAACAGACACTTTATCATTGCTGTGTGGTCTCTCAGGCAAAATCCTCCACTGGTGTCAGAAGTGTGTCGTGTTCGTTCCAGTATGAAGGGAATGTGTGATGGTTAAGAGCAATCTGCTTGTGGAAAGGTCTAGATGAGGACTTGATTACAATTGCAGGTGCCCTCCGCCCCAGTTTCAATTGGTTCCTACGTGTTTTTATGTGTCTTGGGTTAATGAAGCAGCCTTAACTCACAAGCCCTGCGAAGGTGCCTATTAACCCTTACAGCAACCTTGACACAGACAGTTTCAGGTAGAGTGCTTTGATAACTTATGAGCACTCAGCAGTGAATAATAAAGAAAATTCCTTGCACCAACAGTTCCACATCGGTAAACAAGCCACTGTCTGTGTCGCTTTCATGCACACAGAGTTATTCCAAACTCGACAATGAACCTTGGCTCTTTATTTCTTTCCTAAATTTTCTACCGTTTCTGAGGCCATGAATCGGAGTGGCATGGGACCATAGAACACGTGTATTGTTGAGCCTAATATTGCACCAAGATCTGGGGACGCTTTGAAAATTTTTGCAGCACTCAACAGCAACAAAGGAAAATTCAAAAGGAATTTTGATACATTCTGGAAATTTACATCAAAACATGGGGGGGGTGGCTTTCACAACTTTTAGAGCCCAACAGCATTGGCATACGAACAGAGAAGCTTTCTTTAAAAGTAGCCTGATTCCAAGCCTCCAGGCCTCAGCGCTGGACTAGGAAAATGGTAAAGATAAGCACCGGGGAAGCAGATAGTATCCAGGAGGCAGGAGGTCATTGTTTGTGTCCCAGGGCAGGGGACAACCACAGGATGGAGAAGCCCACTCGTCTGTCATTCCCAGCCTCTGGCAGGGCGCTGAGCACTGTGGGATAATGAAGGCAGGAAATCAACAACAGAGAAAAGAACGGATGGACACTTATGACCTTAAATCTTTAGGAAAATGTAGGTAGGTATGGTGGCCCACGCCTGTAATTCCAGCCCTCAGGAGGCTGAAGTAGGAGGATCTCCTGGGTGAAAAAGCAAAATCATGTCTCATGAAATCTGTACCATGCATTTCAAGGTTGGCCTAGGCCACACAGTGAGTATCAGGCTAGCGTGGGCTAGTTAGCAAAACTCCAAAGAAAGTGAAAAGAAGAAAACAAATGGACTAATTTGAAATAATAAAGACTATGAAGAAGTTGGGTCTTTTGTTTGGTTTGGTTTAGTTTGATTTGGTTGGTTTGGTTTAATTTGGTTTGGTTTGGTTTTTCAAGACAAGGTTTCTCTGCGTAACAGCTTTGGCTGTCCTGGAACTAGCTCTGTAGTCCAGGCTGGGCTTGTGTGGGGGGACTGATGAGGAGACGCTGACAGCTCCGCCAATAAAAGAATTTGACCTGAGTTCATTCACAACCCATCGCAGGAGAAAATTGATTCCTGGAAGTTGTCTTCTGATATTTACACATATGCCATGGCACCTATACATATACACAGACACACACACACAGACACACACACACACACACACACACACAAACTCAGAGATTCACCTACCTCTGCCTCCCAAGTGCTGGGATTAAAGGCATGAGCCACCACTACTCAGCTTTAAAGGTTATTTATATGTGCATGCTAGCTAACATGACTGTATGCACAGCAGGAACATGTAGGAATATGCAAATACGCAGATCTCCAGAGCTGGAATAAAAGGCAATTGTGAGCCCCTTTATGTTGGTGCTGGGAACCAAACTTGAATCCTCTGCAAGAGCAGTGCATATTCTAAACCTCTAAGCCATCTCTCCAGCCTCTATGAAGAAAAATTTTAAGAGAAAACAATCCATCATTATAGTAACCTCTTATTCTTTTTTCCTATGGTGTGTGTGTGTGTGTGTGTGTGTGTGTGTGTGTGTGTGTGTGTGTGTGTGTGTGTTTAAGTGTAGGTGCCTGGAGGCCAGTAGCATTGGCTCTTTGGAGGTTGGGTGCTGCTTATCAAGGGTGCAAAGAAGTAATGCACACACTAACCATCTGTCCAGTCCCTAATCCTAGTTATTTTAGGTTGCTTTAAAATGATTCTTGTATGTGATAATGCATTGATTGCTTTTGTGGGCTTTGTCCCTAAATATTTGACATCTGTAAATGTCCTCTTACCATACTGGGGCTTTGAAAAAGAAGCCCACTAGCTTATAAACTAAACTAAGAATACAAAAGAATTTCAAGCCCCATTTAGCATTCTGTTATGAAAACCAGCCATGCACCACAGAAAACAAAGGCGTGGTCTTGGTTCCAACCCATTAGTGAGGTCATCACTGCCCACCAGTCACCACTGAGCTGGGCAGGATCGTCCATATAATTTGTTACCTTGGCTGTCATGGAAACAGCAGAAAGTTATAAACATTTAACCTTAAATCTCCAAAGGAGACTGACTTTTTATATAGGTCAGAGATGGAAATTATACTGGACCATCACTCATTATAAACATTAGAGATACGTCTATCAGTGTCAAGGCATTTGAAGTACAGAAAACGTGAAGCAAAAAGTGTGAATGAATTCAGGAACTGCTCTACATTTGTTCTGAGTTCAGTGAAAGCAAAATAGTCACTGTGATTTATTTAATCGCACCATTTTGGATGGGGACACATGAGCTTCCCCAAGCAGAGCAAGTGTTTGGGAGGAAGAGCATGGGTTAAGAGGATCTAGGTGTAAAAGAAGGATTTGAGACAGGAATTACTCCACTGTATTGACTTCAGGCAAGGTTCCATGGACTACCATTTGCCTCTTTTCTAAGAAAAGAATTCATGGAAGGGATAAGGTTAAAAGAATGGCTGGGGATGGAGGCAGGTGGATGGCTGTGAGTTCGAGACCAGCCTGGTCTACAAAGTGAGTCCAGGTCAGCCAAGGCTACACAGAGAGAACCTGTCTCGAAAAACCAAAAAAAAAAAAAAAAAAAAAAAGAATGGCTGGGGGGGTGGGGCGGGGTGCTGATGAGACGCTGACGGCTCAGCCAATAAAAGAATTTGACCTGAGTTTAACCACAACCCATGGCAGGAGAAATTTGATTCCTAGAAGTTGTCTTGTGGTATTTACACATATGCCATGCACCTGTACACACACACACACACACACACACACACACACACACACACACACATGCACACACAAGGTTTATTTTTTTTTAAGATTTACTTATTTATTTTACATATATAGGAGTGCTCTGTGTGTACACATGCATGTCAGAAGAGGACATCAGACCCAAGTATAGACGGTTGTGAGCCACCATGTGGTTCCTGGGAATTGAACTCAGGACCTCTCAAAGAGCAGACAGTGCTCTTAATCACTGAGCCATCCCCTGACACATGATTTAAAATAAAAAGAAATTTTTTTCTTTTCTTTTTTTTTTTTAAATAAGAGGCTGGGGATATGGCTTAGCAGTTAAGAGCCCTTACTATTCCCGCAAAAACCTGGGGTTCAGTTCCCAGCACCCACACAGTGGCTTACAACCATGAGTAACTCAAAATCCAGGAAATCCAATGTCTTCTTACCTCCATAGGCACCAGATAGACACATGATATACATACATACATGCAGCCAAAACACTCATACATATAAAATAAAAATAAATCTTGAAACAAAATTTTAAAATAGGGCCATAGAGTATCATGTCAAATTCACTAAAGCCACGAAAATAAAATCCCTGATTCCTATGTACAAAGGGTGTTTTAGTGTGTATGGAAGAAATAAGGACAGGCCTCTTCTTCATAAACATCACAAACCATTGGGGACATGTTATTCAGTACTTACTGAGCAACTACTTTTTAATGGATACATATACATATTCATTGGACCCAATGTATGAATGATATTCTTTTTTTTTTTTTTTAAGTTTTGAGACAGGGTCTCTCTGTGTATCCTTGACTGTCCTGGACTCGCTTTGTAGACCAGGTTGGCCTGCCTGCCTCTGCCTCCCAAGTGCTGGGATTAAAGGCATGTTCCACCACCGCCCGGCCGATATATTCTTATTAATAAGATCCTCCATGACACTAACCAACCTCCCCAGAGCCACAAAGGGAAAAACATCTGCCCAGTTCTTGACCTCTGTGATTCCATCCCTGTGTTCATTTCCTCACCTCATTTCACACAACACAAATGACAGTTTCCATTCACCAGAACTTGCCTGCAGTGTTTCACATGCTTCCCAGGGAGAGCTTTTTTTTTTTTAATCATCACAACAATCCTATGAGATCGTATTAACAGCCCAGTTTCAAAATGACAGCTAAAGGCTGGGTGTGATGGTGCACACTTGTAATCCCAGCACAGAGGCAGAAAGATCAAGAGTCCAGCCCACTCTGAACTATAAGATCATGCCAAAAAAGAAAGAAAAAAAGAAGGAAGGAAGGAAAAGAAAGGAAAATAACACTAAAATGACCTGTGTTTGGGAGGAGAGAGTGCTACAAGTCACTGAATGCTCCAGTGACCAGAAACCCTTTGTAAAGCAGAATAGCACTTTCTGGTCTTTATGGATGATTGAGAGATACATTTAAAAAGCCAGACTTAGTGTAGGATTGAAACAGTCTAAGGAAAAGCCTAGCATGGGTGAAGGCAGAGCCATAACGCCCCCATCAGAGGAAACCTCTCAGAGAATGGTGGACAGAGGGGGGGAAGGAATGTTGGATGTGACGATGCACACCCGTGAGTCTGACACTCAGAGGGCCAACCTGGGCTACATAGTGGGATACTGCCTCAAGCAAACAAACAGGCATCATCAAGTGAGTGGCCGAGTGGTTACGGTCACCTGTTCTGGGTGAAAACTCTGGGAAGATAAGCCTAAACGAGTGCCCAGACACGGCCATGAGGACTTCACTCCCCAGACTCTCAGGCAGAGCAGGAACCAGCGTGTACAAGAGGCTGCTAGTGGAGACGGGTCTCACCCTGTAGCCCTCCAAGCCCCTAGGCCAGAGCCAGAGCAGCGGTTTGCACAGCAACTACAAACAGGTGGGGCACAGAAACCTTGCCCACTATCCTCTCCAAGGTGATTGTGTGAGAGCATCCAGCCCACAGAATTCAGTCCAAAGCCCTTACTGCTTGCTTTAGTAATACATACCCAGGCTCTTCCATAAGAAATGCTAGCAGAACGTCTGTCATCTTTCTATGCTGAGCCACTGTCTTCTATAACATATTACTTCTAGCCACTAGTCAGTCGCCAGCCTTGCTCTCCTTTTGGGGGCCTCTCATACACGGCTGGTTTTTCGTTTAGGCAACTCCCACCCTGCAATCAGCCTGTCTGTTAGCTCTGCAGAGCATTATGGGTTAAGGCACACCTCAGGAAAGGACACTACTGGCATTTGAGAAGGGACAGTTATTCATCTTCCAGAACAGTCCTGAGCAACGCAGAAGCCAAGGCACCCCGGCACCCCGGCACCCCGACACCTCGGATCAGACCCAGGCAATGAATGTCACGAGTGCCCGCCACACTGTCTCTGCATCAAAACCACTAGCTAGCAGCGCCACACGCGCCCCCAGAGGCCACCAAGTTGGAATCTCTAAGCAACTTGGACACTAAGAGTTCAAAATGTCATAACATGAAAGATCGTCTAAGAAAGCCCCTAGCAGAAATTCTTCCCCTTCCAAAAGATAATAAAAAATCTCTTCCACAGCAGTTGCACTCTTTCTCCCCCATCAAGAAGATCTGAGGTTGGGAAATATCACACCGCAGCTGCTGGTACCAGTAACATGAAATCAACTCCCCTGGGAGTGCGATAAAGAATCTTAAGTTGCAGGGAGGCCTGTTTCACCCTGGAATGCTCCAGAGCATCCACGGGGCTTTTCCGTCCGAGGGGAGGAAGAGGTCAGGCTAGGAAAGCAGAGGCCGGCCCGGACATCAAAAAAAAAACGCTAAAGGACTTTTTCAATAATGTGAAGGCTTGTGGCTGTGAAAGGCAAAGCCACAAGCACTCTTTTCTTGGGGTGACGTTATCAGAACCAGATAACTTCCCCCATTATCCACTTCTCGCCCTCACAAAAGTAGATCCAAGTTGGAAATCCATTAGGGGGAGGGGCTAAATCATCCCTCTCGGAATGAACCAGAGAAGTGGAACTGGGCCCTTTGGTTTCTGCTAGTCTTAAATTTCCCGCGTGGCACTTTTGCTGGCTGCTAAGCCATAAGGGTCTGTAGAGGAACTCGCCCACACAGGGAAGAGTTAACCTCAAGCCTTCCTCTCCCATATAGGATGTTGAAAAGAATGCTCTCTAACAGAGGAAAATTTAAGGTGGTCTGCTTGGCCCCCCGTAAATAAGGACCCAATGAATCAAACTACTTCAGAAAAGGGGCAGCATGCCCTTCAACACTTAGTAATTTAAAATACACCGCAAATAAACATAAATCACCCGCTCACACACTGAACCAAGCTGTTTTCTAACCCAAATCTCTCAAAGGATTCGATCAGCTTCCTAAATATAGCAATATTATTAGAAAATAGTTGGATGGACTCAAACATTAAAAAAAAAATTTAACTTTTCATAAGGAACAAAAGTACATTTCTCCAGGCAGGCACTTTCCTGCTAAAGGATTTTAAATGGTGCAACAAGCCCAGAGCCCCTCAGCATTTACAGCCAGAGTTTTTCTGGTTCACTATGCCAAGTATTGAACAACCAATGAAAATTACTTGAGTGTGTGTACTAAACCGCAGGCAGGACTTTGGCCATCTTAACAGGTAGGTGAAATTAGCAGGCCTCCACATTAAAAGCGCTTTGATGTTACTGAAGATCCTGACAATAATAAGAGCAGGAAATGCTTATGCCTTGTTGGAACTGGGAAGGCGGTTCAGTGGGTAGACCCGCGTGCAGTACAAGCCTGACATTGAGTTCAGTCTCCAGGGCCCACATAAAGAGCCAGCGCGGTGGCCCGCATCTATAGGGCCTGCACACTCATAGGGCACGAAGGCAAGCGGAAGCAGGAGAACTGGCTGAAAGCTTAGAGGCTAGCGAAAGGAGGGTCTGCCCTGGCACATGTGCGCACACACAGACACACAAACTCTCACACGCTGACTAGACTGTCGCGTTTCCTCTTCCTGCCTCCATCTTGTTTAATTCTTAACTGTCGCAATATTACAGGGAGCTCTAAAAGAAAGAAAATGAAGAGGTAATGGAGACTAAGAGTTCAGGAAGGAAGGAGGTCATTACTAGATACTAAACTCAATGACCGAGCACTAGCCTTGCTTTAAATTACATCTCCTATCTTGCATCTTGACTGCAAGGAGAAACAAAAGAGCAATTCAACCTTATTTATTACTACCCAAATCCAGCATGCCATTACTATGTGCCTTTATAAGTCACAAATTGCATAGAAGGAACTAAGTTACTTCTCATCCAGAGTATATTTTCAGAAAATACACAGCAGTTATTCATAAATACATTTGTGTATATGTGTTCTTTATACTTAGTATGTAACTATCAGTTAATTAAGAGATGCAAATAAAACAAATACATGTAATTTTAATTAAAGAGAAAAAATTTAAATGTCGGGTTATCTGTCATTTATCCCTGGCTGGTTACTCTTGGGCTCAAATAACTTTTATAGGTCTCCAAATCACTCCCAGGCACTATAAATGTCATCACGTCATGTTATGTCATTATGATGACACAATTCAAAGGCTGTTGACACAAAATCACAGCATTACATTTCACCGACTGATACCCATGCATGATAAAAGTGCTGCTCGGGTTTCTGCCTCTTGATGGGGAATGTATGCTAGCCCAATACTACTAACTGTTTCAGTAAGTTAAGTTTATCTGTGATGACTGCCACAAACAAGAAGAGGAGCAAAAAGGTAGAATGATTAGTAATTAAAGAATGTACTGCCATTATTATAAATATAAGTTTAAAATTGTATTACATTTATTTATTTACAGGAGAGAGCACACCTATGTCACAGTGTACACATGGAGGTCAGAGGGTAGTTTGCGGGAGTCAGTTCTCTCCTTTCACTGTTTGGATATTCAGTACCAAACTTAGCAGCAGCACCTTTACACACACACACACACACACACACACACACACACACACACACACACACACACATTAAAGTAATGTAAAGCTTTAAAAAAAGCATTAAAGGTATACATTATCAGAGTCCTCAACCTAAGGTGGTTAGAAAAACACAATGATTACAAAACTATTCTCTCACTGAAAGAATATGTACCAATGCCTTTACTGAGAGGAAAACTTTTTTTAATTAATTTATTCACTTTACATTCTGATCATAGCACCATCTCTCCTCTCCTCCCAGCCCCACCTTCCCTCCTTCTCCCCCGTTCCTCCTCCCTATTACTTAGAAAGAAAGAGGAGCCCCACTTCCAATCCACCCCAGCTCACCAAGTTCTCTTCCCCGGGGCCTGGCAAGGCAGACAAGCCAGGGAGAAGTGATCAAAAATCAGGCAACAGAGTCCATATCAGAGACAGCGCTGCTCCCCTTACTAGAGGACCCGCATGAAGGCTGAGCTACAGCGTAATTATTCTAAGACATTGCGTTGTTTCTGGTTGAACATGAATAAGCATAGCCATCCACCTCCTCCTCCTCCAAAGGAGATGAGAACTGATTGCCATAAGTCCATCACTGCTACTGAAACAGAGACCTTAAGGTGTAGTCATGCCTGCAATCCCGGAATTTAGGAGGCTGCAGCAAAAGAATTCTCTGGGCTCTCTACCAAGTACCAGGGCAGCACAGGCGAGTGAAGCTCTGTCTCAAATATAGGCAGATGATAGATAGATAGATAGATAGATAGATAGATAGATAGATAGATAGATAGATAGAAGATAGATAGATATTCTTCATACAGTAAACATGTTTAACTCAGTCCAAGCCAACATGCATATATGGGCAAGCAGGAAAACCACTGCTCAACATTCTGAGGTGGAAGGACAATTGTCAAGAAACACATCCTCTTTACAATTCATTCTCCTCCAGCAAACCAAGTCAACTAGCCAAGATCCATCTAAGAAAAATGAGGGGCAAGCCAGTCCTTCCCGACAAGGCTTAACCTCCATGCTTCTTCCTGTGTAGACTCGGCACTTCCCACGTCTCCTAGGTAAAGTTAGGAAGGAGAAAAGCCACCATAAACTTAAAGGGTTCTTCCCATAGTCCAAGAATTACAGCCTTATCTAGTCACAGGATACCACCTCCATGTCCCTATCTCTCTCTCTCTCTCTCTCTCTCTCTCTCTCTCTCTCTGTTTTGTTTTTTTGTTTTTTTGTTTGTTTGTTTGTTTGTTTGTTTTGGGAGGGTTGGTTTGGTTTGGTTTGGTTTTGGATTTTCAAGACAGGGTTTCTCTGTTTAGCCTTGGCTGTCCTAAACTCACTTGGTAGACCAGGCTGGCCTCTAACTCACGGAGCTCCTCCTGCCTCTGCCTCCCAAGTGCTGGGACTACCCACTTGTGTCACCACACCTGGCAGTTCCTTCTCTCCTTTTGTTTGCCAGGATTTCTTGGCCTCCAAACTCTGGCCCCAAATGAGCTTCTTTACAGAACATTTAAAGTAATGTTTCCCACGGGCATGAGCACTTGCTGAAATAGGAAGCCACGAGGGAGTCTACTCCTTAATTGTGTCCTTGTGGTCATTTTCCTGTGCCCTTCGCTGCAGCTCAGGAAAGCCGACTGGAGGGAAACAGCACGTCTTAGACAGATGACTAATGTCATGTCTTGTAACAAAGCTTTTGCTGAAACCAAAAGTCTCATCATATTGAGCATTTTTCTGTAAAAGCATAGAGCAGTTAAAATACAGACTTCAAGGAACCTCTCCCCACTAAAGTGATTTAATAAATCTTACATTAAACTTAAGAAAAGGTCTGTGGGTTAAACTCACAAGTTGTAACCAAGCTGTCTTACATGAGAATATCTCAGAAAACTGAACTTCTCTTTGTCGGGTATAATAATTTGGTCATTAAAAACTTTGGAGTTGCTCTTCCAAAAAAAAAGAAAAGAAAAGAAAAGAAAAAGTCTGTGGGGAATATTACACAGGCACTGACTCCCAAGGCCTGAAGAGAAGCAGCAGACAAATAAATGCATTTATTGCCAACACTGACTTGACCCCTAACTGTACTGGTTATGGGTCAAGCAGCCCCTTTCACTGGAAACACAGGACTCAGGAGGTCCACCAACTCAGGTGTGCATGAGCACATCCAAGTGCAGCAGTCCTACGGCACAGGCTTTCAGAAGAAGGGGGCACTCATATCCGTGAAGGTGCTGTGTACAGCTGTGCTTGTTCTCATCACTAGAGTAATCCAGGGTGTGGCGGTGAGTTTCCTTCCCCAGTGGTTCAACTACTGCTACATATGAAACTATTTGTGTGAGTTTACATTTTCCTTCTTCCACTAAGCTGTCCATATCTAAAAGCTAACAGCTCTTTCTCAGACTGCTAAGGCTAAGTGTGAATTAGCAGATGGCTGTGCCCTACTGATAAGACCCTGTAAAATTACAGTAGGGAGAGGAAGGGTCAGGAGAGAAGCCAAGTAACTGCCTGGGGGTTAAGTCCCTGACATCATATACCCTAGACTCAGATCCCAGCTCCACCTTACTCTCTTAATGTCATGTTACTGTCAGTGTCTGCTTTTCCTCAGAGCATAGTGTTAATAAAAGCTCTTGTCCTGGTGTCAAAGGCAGAGCGAGTCTGCGGGCCTAGAGAGTGTTTCCTGATTAAGTTCTACATATTCCGTCCCTGTGATTCGTGTTTTTCCCTGTTACCCGCATTTACTTATCTCCGGCTCTTCCATATTCATAATCTGCAGCCAATTCAAGAATTTTGGGGGGGGTGGTCAAGACAGGGTTTTTCTGTTTTAGCCCTGGCTTTCCTGGAACTCACTCTGCAGACCAGGCTGGCCTCAAACTCACAGAGCTCTGCCTGCCTCTGTCTCCCAAGTGCTAGGACCAAAGGTGTGAGCCACCACCTCAGGCCTGGCCTGAGAACCTTTTTAAATCAACTAATTAAGATACTGGAATGTCAAATACGACTATGGAAACATAAACATTAAGTTATTTTCATTTTAACTAAACACTTCTTACTGATGAAATTCAGTTATATTCGTAGCAAAGCTGAACTAAAAAACACAAAAACAAAACAACAACAAACAATCTGAAATAAAGCCACACAGAAAAGCCAGGCAGTGGTGGCACATGCCTTTAATCCCAGAACTTGGGGGGGGGGGGGGTAGAGAGGTCTACGGAGTAAGTTCTAGGACAGCTCTTGGGAGGCAGAGGCAGGTGGATCGCTGTGAGTTCGAGGCCAGCCTGGTCTACAATGCGATTCCAGGACAGTCAAGGCTACACAGAGAAACCCTGTCTCGAAAAACAAACAAACAGAAAGTTCTAGGACAGCCATGGCAATATAGTGTGGCCCTATTAAAAACCAACAACAATCCAGGCTGCTAATGGTGTCCCTGCCATTATTCAACACCAGAGAATGAACAGGTTTTGGGACTATGTCTCATGTAGTCTTCATAAAATGGTAGAGAGGTGATAAAGCACTTGCCACACAATCACAAGGACTTAAGTTCGACCCCCCACACCTGCCTGAACAAAGCCAAGCAGAGGCAGGAGCCTCAAACTCCAGAGCAGGGGAAATTGGAACCAGAGGATCCTGGGAGCCTGCTGACCTGCCAACCCAGCCAAATCTGTAATCTCCAAGCTCAGTAAGAGACCCTGTCTCAAAAAAAAAGGTGGGCATCACTTGAGGAAGACTCCTGGCATCACATTCACATACACATTCACATACACATGTGAGCACATAGCAACACACACACATACACACAAAGAAAGAAACAAAATCTGATCACTAGACTTCCCAGATTCCTTCTCCTCAAAGCCTCCTGGACTTGCTTTGTAGACCAGGCTGGCCTCGAACTCACAGTGATCCCCCTGCCTCTGCCTCCCAAGTGCTGGGATTAAAGGCACGCGCCACCAAGCCCAGCTTGGGCCAGCATATGTGGTTGGATGAGGGGATGCTGCATAAGGGAACAGATGCTGATCACTTGCCACAGTACATTCTACTGAAAGGCTCTCACAAAGTCAAGTGTTCACCCTCATGTATTTCTCTCCACAAATACTTCTTGACCAGAAGGCACACACATACAGCACACTGCCCTCTGATCTGACCTGTGTCCCAAGCAATCTCATCTTTAGGGATACAGACAGAGCAATACACTACAGAAAGGGCAAATTGACAGAACACATGCCCAGGACACATGAGATGGAAACGCCAAGTCTGTTGAGAGATTTGAACCTGTCCATGTAACTTGGCATTGGGTTTTTCACCTTTAAAATCTAGACTATGGGTGAGCCAAAATGTTCTTGGGAGCAGATGGCAGGTGACAAGACCTTATCTTCTAACATTGTTCTGTCTGTCTGGTGGTTTTACCTCCTTTAAAAAGCTGGGCATGGTGGCGCACGCCTTTAATCCCAGCACTCGGGATGAAGAGACAGGCTGATCGCTGCGAGTTCGAGGCCAGCCTGGTCTACAGAGTCCAGGACAGTCAAGGCTACAGAGAAACCCTGTCTCAAAAAGTGAAAAAAAAAAAAAAAGCTGTTTTCCCCCTCAGCAGTTTCTATGGATAGAGAATTTGACAGGTGGCTTCTACATTTCAAAAGCCCACAGCACGGAGGCTCCTCGGCAGCACTGACCCAACCAGGAACTGGTCAAATGTGAATAATTTGGCACCAGGTTCCCTGTGGGGCCCAAACGTTGACTAACCGCTCACCAGGCACAAGTAGCTCTTGTATGTTCACAACGATCTTTAAATATTCCCAAGAGGCAGAAATTAGAACCGACATTTGTACAGTTGAGGAAGCTGGGGTTCAGAGGTCTAGTGACTCCCGGGAATGCATCTGGAAAGCAACTCTGAGCTAAGTCTCCAAGTCACAGGCTATGTCCCAAACAGGAGAAAAAGTTAGGCCCCAGGTTTACTCAGTCCATAATACACCTGAGATTAGGGATCTTTAAGTGGGAGAGGACAGCTGGGAGCGGCATGGCCAGGGAACTTCTAAAATCATAGAAAAGCCCAAAGTTTTAAAGCTTTAAAGTTCTTAGCAAGAACTTCAAACTTAGCTCCCTGGCAGGCCATGTGTGGACGTGCATATGCATGTGTACAGATGCCAGCCTGGTGAGGGGTGTGCAGGTAGTGGGCAAAAGCCCACAACAGGCATCTGTTTCAGTTGTTCTCCCACTGAGGTTTTGAGACAGGAACTGTCAGACTAGGCTGGCTGGCAGCAAGCCCTAGGGATCCTCCTAATCTGCCTCACAGTGGCCAAGCTGTATGCGAAGCCTGAAGCAAGCTACCATCAATAGCTTTGAGGAAACCATGGGAATGCTCTTTTTTATAAAGTGGAAGTGATTTTAGGAGAAATATTTACAACTCGACTTATTTTTTTCCCAACACAGCTCTAAATGATTTATATCATCTGTCCTAGGCTGCAAATCACCTATTCAAGCCTTTCAGAAAGATGCATGGTGTTTTCAAGGACACAGTATACACGCTCGTAATACTCTGGCTCACATTTAATTTGGAGACTAGGACATCTGTCATTTAATCTCTGGCCCAGTGATATAATCTTGTGGTCATATCACTATAGAAGCTGAAAGGAGAATTTAGCTGTGTTATTTGTGTATTTTTAAAACATAATTGAAAAGGCCGGGTGTGGTGGTGCACGCCTTTAATCCCAGCACTCGGGAGGCAGAGGCAGGTGGATCACTGTGAGTTCGAGGCCAGCCTGGTCTACAAATAGAGTCCAGGACAGCCAAGGCTACACAGAGAAACCCTGTCTCACAAAACCAAAAAGAAAAAAGAAAAACCATAATTGAACTTCACAAATGAACGTGGTCAATATAGGTCAATAGGCTTGGGTGTTCTTTCAATGGTAGGGCAACTTGCCTTAGCATGTTCTTGGCCCTGTATTCACTTTTTAAAATTGTACATTGTCCCTGCTAGGCATGGTGGACACGTGCCTGGAATCCAATAACCCCAAAACCTGTGACATAGGAGCAGAAGAGCCAGAAATCCAAGGTCATCTCCTGCTATATAGTGAGTTTGAGGCTAAGTTGGGCTACATGAGACCCCATCCAAATGTATAGATATGTCCTTTTAAATGGGTCACAAGGTGTCCTCTAAAGTTTACTCTTAGAGTTGACAAGATGGTTCAGTGAGTGAAGGCACCTGCCACTGAATTCAATCTTTAGAATTCACATGGTGAAAGGAGAGCCCCAAGTCCCACAAACTGTTCTCTGCCTTCCATACTCATGTCACATGCTGTGGCAAACACACACACACACACACAGAGAGAGAGAGAGAGAGAGAGAGAGAGAGAGAGAGAGAGAGAGAGAGAAATTGGTTTAAGTTTAGTCTAGCCAAGAATCAAACCCCATTTCGTTATATTACATCCCTAATGGGGTTTTGACAAAGGAAACAACTTTAAACGAGTGGGCCCAGAAGTCTGTCTTACAACATTCTATGCCATCTGCGTCTCCCTAGTGTCACCATGAAGGAGCTGACTTAAGATGAAGGCGCAAGGTCACTTAAGCCTGGCTTTTCCTTGAAACCATCTTCTAGTAAAAGTCACCCTGGTGTGTCCTTCTCAAACTAAAACCAGCTAGAGCACTCGCATTATTAAGGCAAGTCCAGCAGACTGCGCATAACACAAGAAAGAGACCATCTCTGATCCGCCATCAGTAAAATAACTCAGAGAAGAACCTTTCATCTTAAGTGTACGATTTACTGATTCGGTAACTTATTTACAAAACCAATGGAAATTGTTAACAGGGAGTTAATTGATTTAAGTCACCTGATTACCACAGTTAATTAACCACAGTAACTTAACCGGCTTTGAAAACATCAACTAATCATTTCCCAGGTGTCAGGGAGCAATTCCTTGAATAAAAATACCCCCTCTCTCTTTTTCAAGGGAGACTCTTGAGTGTTTTCTTTTCAGATTCCAATGTAGCAACGTGCAAGATCTTTTTCTTAATGTGGCTATATTGAAAGGGCTTCCATCTCTCCATGGCTGCCCTCCCCCACCCTTCCATTATAATAAAGGAAATCCAGCCGTGCGACTTTACCAACCATGTCGTTTTGAATTACTTCAAAAACCAGCAGAGAACACTTCTTGAATAAAAATGAACAAATGAAAGCCAATTGAGACTTTCATCTAGGAAAGTGAATTTCCAGAAAAAAAGAAAGAAAGAAAGAAAGAAATATTTCATTTGCTGAGACCAGTTATAAAGGGATAGCACAAAGTAATTGGGGCAGGGGTTGAACTGTCTTAATCCCAACAGTGGTGTTACATTAATATATACATATATTAATATTTATAGAAAAAGGGGTTGGGTATTACTCAATGGCAGAGCACATGCTCAGCATGCAGGGGTCTGTCTAGTCTACTCACAAATGATTACAGTAATGCACACACAAACAATTTGGCCAGTGTTAACATACCCAAAGCCTATTGCTATCCAACCTGTAAAATCGTATTCATTTTTACAAATATGAAAATTAAGGCTAGTTGGGTATGGCGGTGCACAGCTTTAATTCTAGCACAGAGACAGGCAGCACAGAGTTTGAGGACAACCTGGTCAACAGCCATGGCTACATAGTGAGACTCTGTCTCAAATGATCAACAGTCTCTCATCCCTGCCACAAGAGGTGGGTGAGCTTGGGGCTGGACCACTGGCAGTGGCACACACCTTTAATCCCAGCACTCAGGAGGCAGAGACAGGCAGACTTGTGAGTTTGTGGCCAGCCTGGTCTATAAAATGAGTTCCAGGATAGCCAAGGTTACACTGAGAAACAAAAAAAAGAAAAAAAGAAAAAAGAAAAAGAAAAAGAGGTTGTGAGCTAAGACAACATGCAATGTTACAAGGGCAATCAGAAATATAGCCCATTTGGTTCCCTATCTCTCTAGTGCTCAATTAATGATTCTATCATTTCTAAATAAGAGTCAGCTGCCTTTGATCCACCCATATGCATGTGAGGCAGGAAGCCCCTGGTGGAGGGCGCCAGAAGTCACACTTAGACCCCCTACAGAGTTCTGGGGATTGAATAAAAGCCCGTCTCTGGTATCTTTCTTGTTCCTTAATCACATCAAAATGCCTGAGAAATAACTGTAGATTACAAGAGGATTTTGCTCCAGGCATCCCCCTCTGCCCCCCCTTCCCCCCCACCCCCCCACCCCTGCTAGCTCCTTTCTTTGGTTCTTGCGGGGAAGTGGTATACACTGTGCCTTCTTCTTAATAGCTCCAGTCCCTCATGGGGCCACATTCTCTTGTCTGCACTGTTGGGTTTAATCATTTACAGCAAGAAGCATCAAGCCTTCAATTTTTAAGCCGCACATTTTGTTTTTCACCAGAACCCTCCGCTTCCATTGATTGCTTAGCAAATTCCTTCAACACTTCACTGAACCAAATATTAGGGAAGAAGTAAATTTTTATGTCAAAAGTGTACTAGAAAAAAAAAGTCAGAATTCTGGTACATAAAAAATTAACCTCTTAGCAACTGACTTGAAGCCAGTCTTAGTAATACACAGTGCTCAGGAGGGTGACACAGGAGAAATTCAAGCCCAGCTTGCATAGTAAGACCCTACCAAAACCAAAACAAGACAAACAAATAGCGATCAACACGTGAAGAGTGTGTACTAACTTGCTGAATTTTTTTTTTTAATTATATGTTAACTTAAAAGAAAAAAGTTTTGGAGCTGGAGAGATGGCTCAGTGGTTAAGAGCACCGCCTGCTCTTCCAGAGGTCTTGAGTTCAATTCCCAGCAACCACATGGTGGCTCACAACCATCTATAATTTATTCTGATGCCTTCTTCCTGGCATGTAGGTGTACTTGCAGGTAGAGCACTCATATACATAAAAATAAATAAATAAGTAAATCTTATTAAAAAAAAAAAAAAGGCCGGGCGTGGTGGCACACACCTTTAATCCCAGCACTTGGGAAGCAGAGGCTGGTGGATCGATGTGAGTTCGAGGCAGGCCTGGTCTACAAAGTGAGTCCAGGACAGCCAAGACTACACAGAGCAACCCTGTCTTGGGAGCGGGGGCGGGAGGATCTTACTCAAGCTGCCTAGACTGTCCTCAGACTCAAAGCGGGCGTGACCTGCCATACCCAGCTATTGCTTTTTCTAACAATCCTATTTCAGTTGAGCTAAGTATGGGAGGAAAGCCATGCTATAAGGTAAAATGTTCCATTTTAGCATCTGCTTAACTGTTGAAACAAGAACTCTTTTTTAAAGATACCTTAACTCCCAGCACTCAGGAGGCAGAGACAGGCAGATCTCTGAGTTGGAGGCCAGGACACTCAATGCTGTTACAAAGAAACCCTGTCTCAAAAAAACAAAAAATAAAAAAATAAAAAATAAAGACACCTTAAGGACATGTAATAAAACAGAGGGGGGGGGAGGGAGATGGAGACAGAGACAGAGAGACAGAAAGAATTGACTTCCTTTTTAAGATTCCTTCTCACCTTCTGGCATCTTCTACTACCTTTCTTTTATCTCTAAAAAAAAAAAAACCAACTTTGAGTTTTCTTCTTAGTCCACAGGGAAACAATGTCCCACTCTGAAGAACTGGCTCTAGTGATGACAGAAAAGACATAGTAAGAAATGCTTTGGGAGAAAAAAAAACCTTTACACATACCCATAGGCTCCAGCTCCCCTGACCTGACTGAGAGCAGCCTCCTCCTGGATGCAGAGACACTCACCGCTCCTTTGACCAATCATCTCCTCTAAAACTTCAAATAACAGAGCTTGGGGATTTCTCATCACTATTATGTTATCACTCCATCCTTAACCTGAAATTAGGACAGACCTCCCAGATTAGGTTAAAATGCTCTGAAGTGGGAAAAAAAAAAAAGCACATAGTGGAGGAGAAAACGGGTCTCCTAGGTAACAAAGCAGGAGCTAGAGAAACTCAGCAGACAGAATACCTACCTAGCATGGGAGGGGGTCTGGGTCAGAGGGGAAATGTACTCCCCCCCACACACACATCCTCTGATATGTGTCAGAAGAATCTGCGCATCTTACGGCTCCTGGTTCCTTCACCTTGAATATGGCAAAGTCACCATCAGCTCATGGAATATGCATGAGGGGACTGCTAAAGGTAGAACAAGCATGGCCAAAGGTTAAGCTGCCCAGACACCAGTCTCTGGAATGAGGTCACCTAATCACACTACAAGTGAGGGTTTGTCTGTCTCAGGCACAGACCTGTCTCCCAATGTCTCCTCCTTTCTCTTACTTATCCGCTAGGAACACGCAAGTACCCAGAAGGCACTTAAAAATGCGGCCATTATAAGGAAGTTCATCTTCTCAGCTTCTTTACTTACATATGCATGTGACTCAGCCATCCCCCTGCCTCCAATCTAATTTTATGTATGTAGATGCCAGGTCAGCCTGGAGAGCCATTCACCCTGGGCCTTGCCGCCTGCTAGTTAGCCTCAATTGGCTGTGCTCTCTGTCTGTCTGTCTGTCTGTTTCTCTCTCTCTCTCTCTCTCTCTCTCTCTCTCTCTCTCTCTCTCTCTCCTTCTCCAATGCTGGAATAATGCACCCAGCTTTTCCATAAACTCATGCTTTTACCAACTGAACCATTTCCCCAACGCTCGACTAGAAAGTCCGAGACCACAGACAAGTAGCCTTGCCCTTTATTGGCAGCCTGGAACCCTTTCATCAAGCCTATTTTTCCTTCATCCATCAGAAAGCACAGGCTCATGGGAGTTCTGACTGGGCACTCAGAGGTTCTTCCCTCTTCAGCCAGCTGCCTCCTGGCGTTGGGAAACCATTCCCCTCTTCAGAGAGGGCCTTTTGTCTCAGCTGCTGTTTTCACTGTACCATGGTCCCAGACAGCTTTCTTTTGTGCTCTGTTTAAATACAGAATGACAGTCCACTAACAGAACAGGCAAAGACTTTGGCTTATCTTTTTTGTACATGCTACTGTATCAAATGTGTAATAAAAAATGGCAGAATGACCCATTGTGTATGTAGGGAGGAATTCTCACAGGATAACTATGGTTCTGGGTGAAAGTTTCAAAAGGAATGAAGATGCAGCCACTCTCAAAACGCCCTGGGGTTACCAGTGGGTGGAGTGGAGGATGCAGGGGTTCATAAGGAGAGAAACACTGTTGCTAAGCCACTTGCTTTGATTAAGACAACAATTTTCTTTTTTCTCCCCCCACCCCCATCTAAAAAAAGACCCTAAGATATTAAGGGCTGGCAAAACCAGTTTCAGAGCTCCCACCCCTTTTTAGATCTGGAGGTTGAATCCCAAGCCTTTGTGCATGGCAGGCAGCCAAGGGCTCTTCGCTGAGCTATAACACACACAGGGTGAACTCACTTTGTAGACCAGGCTGGCCTTGAACTCACAGCAATCAGCCTGCCTGTCTCTGCCTCCCCAATGCTGGGATTAAAGGCGTACACCACCCAGCTCTGCTCTGAGGTGGTTTTTTTTTTGTTGTTGTTGTTTTTTTAATAGGATTTCACTGTAGTGTAGAACAAGCTAGAATACAAGGCAATCCTCCTGTCTCCAGCTCCAGATGCTGGCCTTACAGGCGTGAGTCATACCTGGTTAAAATGACTTTGAGACAGGTTCTTTTTAAATTGCCCAAGCCGACCTCAAATTTGCAATCCTCTTGCCTCAGGCTCCAGAGTAGCTGGGATTACTGATATTTGTGCCACCGTGGGCAGCTGTTGAGGGTGCCCACTCTTAATACCTATCCAATGGGTTTCCATGCATGCATTCATTTGACTTTATCTGCCCTGTTGGGGACCCTATGGCTAAAATAATAAACAGGAAAAAAAGAAAGAAAGAAAAACCAACAACAACAACAACAACAAAAATACTACCTTGTGGAATCTTAAAGGACACAATAAGTAAACAATCAAATACTTAGTTATATAACTTAATACTTCAGATGGTGGATGGTATAAGAGAAAGGAAACCAATGAAGAAAGATTGAGCAGACATTTAGTTTGAGCTGGGGTCAGCCTGGGCTACAGGTGGGAAGGAACAGTTGGACAATACAAGCGAGGGGAGGGGAGGAGAGGGGAGGAAAAACAAAAGTGGTATCAGACAATAGCTGAAGCGAAAGAAAATGATCTGGAGCTTGGAATTGCTTGGAACTTAGTGCATAGGACTTTCTTCCAGAGCACAGACAGGCTATGCAGGCTAAAGGAAGCAGCAGTGGCCGTCATACAAACGTGTGGCATTCTCTCTCTACTTTCACACTTACTAAGAGCAGAGTCAGGCAGACATGAACTCTGGTGCCCCATACTTGACCACTTCCCTGTGGTGGGGAAGCCTAGTGGCACTCAGAGAAAGGATAAGCAGGCTACGAAGATGAGACTTGATAAGCTGTGACCATATAATGGGGGAGGAGGTCCCCCTCAGTCACAGACGTAGGGGAGGGGAATAGGGTGAAATCGAAAGCGGGAGGGATGGAGGAATGGGGGGATACAAGGGATGGGATAACGATTGAGAAGTAATCTGAATAAATGAATTAAATTAAAAATTAAAAGAATTTAAAAAAAAAAAAAAAGAGCAGACAGAGTCAGGTAACTACAAGGCCCAGGCACACACACATAAAGTTAAAATCACCATCGAAGCTGGTAGGGTCAGAGGTTTGAGGTCAGGGAAAAACAGGTTAGGAAATAAGTCTTAAACCTGAGATTCACTTCCCGACTTCAGTTTTGGGTTGCGCCGTGTGATTCTCCTGCCAAGTTCAGACAAGGAGAAGCAGGTGTGGAGAACTTGTTTAGCCAGGATCGGGGTTTTTGCAGAGCAAGATAAAGAAGGCCAAGCTGCCGAGAGTGTACGAAGGACGTGACTTGAACAATGATTCTGAAATCAGATTGAGGAAGTGGATGAGTGAGAAGTCCGAAGGACAGGGGCCGGGTAGTGAGACCCGCAATCACAGGATACGAAGAAAATGGGCCGCCATTGCAACCGCGGGAACAGAAGGCTGCTCCAGAGGCCAGCGAGCTCCGTCACATATTCTGAGATAAACCCTGACTCCGCTGGGCTCGACTGGGGATGCTGAGCTAAAAGCCTGACTTCAGTGGAAGGGAACAGACAACCTTTCACAGCTGTTTATCTTTTTAAAGTGGCAAGGGCTTCCAGGTGACCAGGGAAAAGGAATCACAAAGACAGGCAAACAGCAACCAAGGTTTAGGATCTGTCATGCCGTCCAGCGAAGGGGCGGGGATGAGGCCAGTACTTCACCTCACTGGGATGCAAAAGAAGGCCTTTGCTTGTAGCTCACTCAAAGTGGAAGAGTGGGGTTCACAGAGTGCAGTGAATTGTCGTGGGAAAAGATTTACACTGCACAAAAGGTCACCTCTGTGTCTCAGTTCAAAACCTGCAAAACGAGAGGGATTCCCCATAACAGCTGTTCTTAGATTGTCTGAGCCCTGCCGGGTGGTGGTGCACGCCTGTAATGCCAAGACTTGAGAGCCAGAGGCAGGCGGATTGCTGTGAGTTCGAGGTCAGCCTGGTCTACAAAGTGAGTACAGGATAGCCAAGACTACACAGAGAAACCCTGTCCCAAAACAAACAAACAAACAAAAAAACATGGAAGCCTGACATGGTGCCCCATGCCTATTACTCCAGATTTGGGAGGTAGAGGCAGGAGTTCAGGGCCATCCTGGGCTACATGAGACATTGTCTCTAAAAACAGTAGGGGAAATAAAGGCATGACTAAAGCAAAGCGTTGGTGCCTCACACCTATAAACCCAGAACTAAGAGTCAAGAATTCCAACACTAGGCTGGGCTACATCCAAGAGCTAAGAGGGGAAAAAAGAGAAGAATGAAAGAAGAGAAGAGCAAGGAAAGATGAGAAAGGGGAAAGATGGAGGGAAGGAAGGAAAGAAGGAAAGAAGGGAGGGAGGAAGGGAGGGAGGGAGGGAGGGAGGGAGGGAGGGAGGGAGGAAAGAAGGGGCACTGAAACCTTCCAGGTGGCATTTCCCCAGACTTTTCAAGAATGCATGTAACCCCATTTGCTCTGGCAACCATATTACAACCACAGGAGAACTCACTGGAAACCAGCCTGATGTGGAGAAGAACAGAGTGAAGAAAAGCACAAAGAAAAGGAATGGGAGTCCTGCCAATGCTCATCCAAAGCCTCTCAGCTCAGGGCTATTTACATCCAGGAGCCAGGAAAGGTCCTGTCGTCTCAGCCAGGATGGGTTGGGTTTTCTGTTGCTTGTTTCTTTTTTTTTGTTTGTTTGTTTGTTTTTTTGTTTTTTTTGTTTTTTTGTTTTGTTTTGGTTTGGTTTGGTTTTGGTTTTTCAAGACAGGGTTTCTCTGTGTTGCCTTGGCTGTCCTGGACTCGCTTTGTAGACCAGGCTGGCCTCGAACTCACAGCGATCCGCCTGCCTCTGCCTCCCGAGTGCTGGGATTAAAGGCGTGCGCCACCACGCCCGGCCTGTTGCTTGTTTCTTTAAACAAAAAGTGTTTTCCACACCCTTGCCCACATCAGAATAAAAACAATGTAGAGGTCCAAACTAGCTGCTCCTCTTCTCCCCACTAGTAAGGTTAAAATATAGCCAGTATTGACATATCCCAGACAAAATATACCCAGTCTTAAATTCAAATGTATCATCAGGCCTAGGAGTTCCCACCTGCAGGAGTGCCAAGAGGTCAAGGCAAGCCTGAGTGGGCTACGTAATGGGTTCCAAACCAGCCTGACTACAGGATGAAAGCCTGTCTCAAAAAGACCAAAAAAAGTAGTTGGGTATAGTAATATACATCTATAATCCCAGCACTTGGCAAGTAAAGACAAAAAGGATCCAGAGTTCAAGGCTAGCCTGGGCTCATGTCGGCTCCTTAAAAACAGTTGTTGGGGCTGGAGAGATGGCTCAGCGGTTAAGAGCACTGATTGCTTTCCCAGGAGTCTTGAATTCAATTCCCAGCAACCACATGGTGCTCACAACCGTCTATGATGAGATCTGGTGCCCTCTTCTGGCCTGCAGGTATACATGCAGGCAGAGCATTGTACACATAATAAATAAATAAATCTTTTTTTTTTAATGTTGATTAGGGAGCTGCACATCTTTAATCTCAGGGTCCAGGAGGCAGAGGACTCCCAGTCTACATGGTGAATTTCAGGACAGCCAGCACTTCATAGAGAGACTCTGTCTCAAAATGTTTAAGTCAGAGGTATTTAAAGGACATGAAATTTTTTTCAGCTTTTACTCAGGAAAAAAAAAAGGATCCTTGTTAATGAAATAAAGATCACAGAATTGGGCCCAAAGTACATACAAGTGCTTGATCCTTATAATATGTTTTTATATAAGGACCCAAGATTCGAGTCTAACAAGATTGTAGTTATTCTCCATCTTTTTCAGGTTTCAGCACCCACTGGACCCAAAGAGGTACATGCATTGCCACTTACTATGCATCAGTAGTAAGTGATAGAATAAAGGCTTATTTACAAAATTAGGAGGAATCATTGTATTACCCTGGCTGACAGTACGACTGCTTGAAAGTTATTGCTTATAAATTGGGATCCTACAGATCTGTAGACAATAAACAAACCATTGTGTCCATGATAACAGTGGCTTGACTTTTCAATGCATAGAATGGCAATTTCATTTTTTTTCTTTCATTCATTTCTTACTAGGCATTTTGGGCATTTGCTTGGTTGAATCGTTGGTTGGTTTTTTGAGACAGGGTTTCTCTGTGTATCAAGCCCTGGTGTCCTGGATTCAACCAGGCTGGCCTCGAACTCACAAAAATCTGCCTGTCTCTGCCTCCCTAATGCTGGAATTAAAGGCATGTGCCACCTTGCCCAGATTCTCAGTGTTTCTTATAACTCTGGGGTCCAGTGTGGTGTGAGGACTAATGACCAAACACCGAGATTTTAAAGTTAATACTGCATATAGTCTTATTGTCATTTTCTGGGAAAGACATGAGTTTTATTGCTGTTTTTTTAAATCACAGGTGACCATTGTACTTTAGAAATGAGAATGTCTCCATGTTTTTCGCATCTGCTATAGAAATAAGACTTAAGCTAGGTGTGGCAGCACACACCTTTAGTCCCAGCACGTGGGAGGCAGAGATAAGTGGATCTTTGTGAGTTCAAAGCCAGCCTGGTCTATGAGTCCAGGACAGCCAGGGCTCTGTTACACAGAGAAACCCTGTCATGAAAAAGCAAACACACAAACAAAAGATTTAAAGACTAACAAAGTTACCATCAACCAGTGAATAGAGTGCATTATTTGGCAAGAAAAAAATTCTACCATTTATGAAACAAGTCTCAACAAAAAGAAAGAAAGAGAGGGAGGGAATAAAGGAGACAGGCAGAGGGAGAGGGAGAGAGAGAGAGAGAGAGAGAGAGAGAGAGAGAGAGAGAGAATTTTACTTGGCAATAAACATCTAGAAGGTCTTTCTTTCCTCCTCCTTCCAAACTTGTCAGTCACAATCATAGGGGAGAGGAGTAAGGGGGAAATGGGAGGGAGGAATGGGAGGATACAGTGGATGGGATAACCATTGAGATGTAATATGAATAAATTAATAAAATAAAATTAGAAATAAAAGAAAAGTGGAGCTGGGGTTGTGGCTCTGTGGTAGAGTACTTGTCTGGCACACATGAGCCTATAGACTTACTCTCCAGCAGAGTATAGTACAGTACAGTATGGCCACGGTATAATGCTAATAAAATTGCAATAAAGGTTGTAACATGATTCCAGGAGCATGGCATGTTTCTAATATTGCTCTCCTTTCAACTCATTAAGGTAGCCTGGGACTGCCAGCTCTTGAGAAATCCCCATATGCCTTTCAAATCTGTCTTCACATACAAAATGAAAATAGCATCACTTACCAATTTTGTCTGATACGGTATTATATCTGATTTGCAGCTCAGCCTGTGTTCATCATTCTCCTCACAACCTTTCCCCGACTTCCCTGAGGTCCATGTTTTGTCTGCAAAGTCTGGGACCAAGTAAGTGGCAGATCCCAAGCAATGGGAACACTTCTACTCCTGAGTAAGGTAATCAATTGGTTTAATAAGCTAACAATTGAGCAAAACCGTTGAAATGCAACTGAAACTTTTGCTAACAATGAAGTTTTCTACTGTCATCCTGTGGATATGGCACAATAGGACATAGCTCCAAAGCCAGTAAGTCATTTTACACCAAGGGAACATGTCTGAAAATGGATTCACGGCAGGATCAGAAGATTAAAAACAAAACTGGTCTCACAGAATGAGTATTTTATAGTAGATTGAACTAAATGAAATTGCCAGTGTTTGGTTATTTTTGTCAAGATAAATGGAAACCTAATAAAAAAATTATACAAATATATTTTTCATTTAAGGATTTCAACTAATTTCCTTGGCTTCAGTCGGTTTAACATAGGTTTCTATCATCAATACAATTATTGAATAATATGTAAAGCCATTATTGCCAGGCAAAGTTAGATGTTTTATTGCTTTGTTTTGGTAGTGAACCAAGCACAAGGCATTGGGCATGCTACACCAGTGTCCTACCAGTTAGCTGCAAAAGTCAAACGCTAGTAAACATTTTTGATGATGGACACTGCCTATAAGCTATTTCCAACTCATTGACTAATTTACTCTATACAACCATTCTCACTCTGTAGATCAGGCTGCCCCCAGATCTGCCTGCCTCTGCAAGCTGTTCTCTGTGAGTCCAGGGCCAGCCTGGTCTACAAAGTGAATCCAGGACAGCCAGGGCTGTTACACAGAGAAACCCTGTCTAGAGAAAACAAAGAACAGAAAACAAAAGAAAAAAAAAAAGTCAACCGTCAGCGTTCTTAAGGTACTTGTCTAGAGACAGTGAATAACCAAAGCCTAATCATTACCTTGCCTGGTAACCAGGGCCTAAAATTTACCTTGTCTAAGTCCAAACCTCAGGCTACAGTAAAAAAACCCAGAGCTTCAGGAATGTGCACTGATGGCACAAGAATTTTAATGATGGGCTGGTCGGTGGTGCACATGCCTTTCATCCCAGCACTTGGGAAGCAGAGGCAGCCTGGTCTACAAAAGGAGTTCCGGACAGCCAGGACTACAAAAGAAAGCCTGTCTCAAAAACTCAAAAATAAAAATTTAGAACACGGATCTGAAAACGGGTAGAAGCACTGTTGTGGTATCAGTCGTGGACCAAGCTGGATGCTCAAGTCCTGAGGGCTTTCTTATCTACGAATAAATTCCTCTCAGGCTTGACAGCCATCCGTGGCAGCGGGTGGATACCCCTTTGGGGGAATCAAATGACCCTTTGGAGGGGGTCATGTGTCAGATATTTATATTACAGCAGTAGCAAAGTGCAGTAATAAAGCAGCAATGGCAACAGTTGTATGGTTGGGAGTCACCACACCAAGAGGAATTGCACTTGAGCGGGAAGCATCAAGGGAGGTTGAGAACCACTGCTCTGTGGCCTCTTTGGCACTTCCAATCTCGTTAAAGTTTGCCAAGGTCATTTACTTGCTATTCTCTTCTTCATCTGATAACTGTGGGTCACCTGAAAAGAATTGAAAAGTCCCAACCAAAGCGGGGCGGGGACAGCTACCAAAGGAGATAAGCAAAGGGAAACCAGACTCCAGCTGGGTTCTATCACAGACTACCTGCCCTTAGGCCAGAAACTTAACCCCATCCTTTCAGTCTCTTGAGGACCTCCCTCCCCCCCTGCTGGGGTAACCACCACCCCTCTGTATACAACACTACACAGACTTAGAAACCTCAAGTTCCCTCCAGCTACAAACCTTTCCCATCAAATCAAGATAGTTGAAAAGAGTTGAGACAACCTGCATGTAGGCCAGGATGCCTTGACGACTTCAGCAGCGACTCCCTCTCTTTCACCTTTGATGCTGGGGCTGGCATGGCCCTCAATGACAACTTTGCAAAGCTCATATCCTGGTATGACAATGAATTTGGCTACAGCAACAGGGTGGTGGACCTCATGGCCTATATGGCTTCCAAGGAGTAAGAAGCCCTGAACTCCCTGACCCCAGCAAGGACAGGAGAGCAAAAGAGAGGCCCTCGGCTGCTGAGGAGTCCTTGTTCCTACTCTGCCCCTGACACTGAGCATCTCCCCTCACAGTTTCCGTCCTAGACCCCAGAATAATGGGAGGGGCCCAGGGAGCCCTACTCTTTTGAATACTATCAATAAAGTTCACTGCACCTAAAAAAAAAAAAAGAAAAAGAAAAAGAAAGAGTTGAGGCAGAACCCCATTATAAGCAGAAAGGACTTTCAAGCAGAGAAATAGAAGGTCTCCCTGAAGTAAAGATAACATCAAAGAAAGCTCCAGAATGTTGCCTCCTTGTTACGGTCCACTTAAGGTGAGATCATCACAAAAGTTCTTATTGTTAAAGACGTAGCCAAATTGTGTTAGATTAAAGAATTTAAGGTTCAGGTGGCTAGTAGATTCTTGTTTGGTTTCTCAGTTTTTGTTTTGTTTTGTTTTTTCAAGACAGGGTTTCTCTGTATAGCCTTAGCTGTCCTGGACTTGCTTTGTAGACCAGGCTGGCCTTGAACTCACAGTGATCCACCTGCCTCTGCTTCCCCAGTGCTGGGATTAAGGAGAGTGCCACCACACCCAGCCAGCTAGTAGATTCTTTAAAAAAGGGGGGGGGGGGGGGAAATCACTTCAAAATACATTCTAAGATCTAGGAACTCCTAGTGGAAATGTGTAAGACTTTACCTGACCAAATGGCTTATCAAGTAAAAATGCGTGCCAAGCCTGACCACTTGAGCTGGATTCTGGGACCTGCATTACCCTCCACAGGCACATTATGGTACGTGCACTCACACACACACACACACACACACACACACACACACACACACACTCACACACTCACACCAAACAGATCTTTCTTTGTATTCTGGAAAAGTTGATAAATATAATTAAGAATAGTCACTAGTTTATTTTCACTGTAAATAGCCTTTATATTGGGCTAAGTATTTTACATAATTTACCTTCTTGTGGTCATAAATCTGAGAAGTTATTTTACTGTATCAACTTTGCAGTTGAAAACCTGGGTGCTTTGCCAGGTACAGCAGTGCACTCTTTAATCCCGACTCAACTATGAAGACTGAGAACGAAGAGACTTGGGTTCTAGTTTAGAACCCTGAGGAACACCAAGGTGGTGGTGCACGCCTTTAATCCCAGCACTCAGGGGACTGAGGCAGGCAGATCTGAGTTCCAGGGCCATCTAATCACCAGATCACCAGAGCAAGCTCCAGGACTGCCAGGGCTTCAGAGAAACCATGTCTCAAAAAAAAAAAAAAAAGTAAAATAAATAAAAAGCATGAACACATGTCATATGTATGCACATATGTATGTGTGAGTCCTCAGCCATGTGTTAGGTGTATTGTGCTTTATCTGCTAAAACCTTGCAGAATGCTTCCCGGCTTTTTTTGATATTACACATGGATAATAACTCAGGGAAATCTAGGCACATGGTATTTGTTGACTAAACCACCAATGCATGTTCAGGTGGTAAAGTGACATAGGCACAAGAATCTAAGCAAACTTTCCTTCCAGACGGGGACAAAAACGTGCACTGAACCCACGGGCTATATTTAGCGCATGATACGTAACCCTAAACGCTGCGAACTCTTCCTCACACACACAACAACAGTAAATCCCTTTTCTGTGTTTCCAGTACTTTAGAGAGATGTTCAAAGGAAGAGCTGTTTAGACTTCTCCTCTTGCCACCCACCCCTCCTTTTCAGAAGATTTTTTGCAAGCCTGATGAATTTGGTTGGCGCTTCCAAACTTCCCAGAAGTCTGAAATGGGTGCTGCTCAGAGTTGCTGTATAATTACTTACTTGATTCCCTCTAAGGAGCTTACGCTAAGAATTGAGGAAAGAAAGCAGATTAACCATTTGAATACACGCCACGGCCCATCCACAGGCCCTCCCCTCTCTCCTCTATAAATGGGGGCTCCCACAGTCCTCACCCACCAACCCCAATATGTGATCTAGGGAAATCAATGTATTGCTTTGACTAATCCTGCAACAATAGGGGTTTCATTTTTATTGTAGGGCAATTAAGTTGTCCGACGGGAAGGAGCGGGAGGGGAACGGGGGACTGGCCCATCCCCGCAGACAGATTAGTCCCTGCAGTGGCAGCCTCGTCCGCTCTGTCTGTCTGGTGGTCGGTCACACGCAGCTTGGAGCTGCTACCTAGCAACGAAAGCCAGGGAGAGAGCTCGCGGGTTTCTCTCTCTCTCTCTCTCTCTCTCTCTCTCTCTCTCTCTCTCTCTCTCTCTCTCTCTCTCTCTCCTCACTTTTCCTCCCGTCCTCCCTCTGCCCTCTCCATTCCTTTTAACTTCTCTCTCTCTCTCTCTCTCTCTCTCTCTCTCTCTCTCTCTCTCTCTCTCTCTCTCTCTCTCTCTCTCTCTCTCCCCCCCCCCCGCTTTATTCTAAACTCTAAATAACTTGCCCCATTCCCTCTGCTGCTTCGGGGAAGGAAAAAAAGGTAAAAAGACTAACTCCTGGACAACTTGAAAAAGTTTGTAGCCACACTGGAAACTTTCTGCATTCCAGCCCCAAAACTCAGGCTCAGCAAACCAGCTCCATTCATCAACACAAAAGCACTCGCTCCGGGTAGGAAAGGAAAAGCCTTCAAGAAAGTACTCTAGTGTAACAGCCACTCTCTGCCAATCCCACCTCCCAGCCTTATCTAGGCTCGTAAACCAGCGGTTATCATGAGATGCGGTCTCATGGGGGTCACCGAGGGACGGAGTTTCGCCACTGATGGAAGGAGGCTGTGGCTGGCGGCCCGAAGCGCGCGATGGAATTGGATCTCCCGCGCCGGCCGGACGCTGCAGGTGGAAAGCTGCGCTGGGAAGCTGCGTGGAGGACCGCCCCGCCTCAGCCAGAAGAAATCTATAGACACACCCGGGAGACCCTCGTTCTCCAGGTTCCAGCCTAAAATGTGTTTGGAATCGGGACTAATTCCCGTGGGAACAAAGGCACGATCGCAGTGGGGTGAGCTGTCACCGAAACCAATGCGACCGCGTTCCTCAGCCAGTAGAAAAGCGGCTCTGCGTTCGTCACTCCCTGGGGTCACCGGAGCG
Source organism: Acomys minous (assembly GCF_964271855.1). Lineage (NCBI taxonomy): Eukaryota > Metazoa > Chordata > Mammalia > Rodentia > Muridae > Acomys > Acomys minous. The sequence goes on from NC_140491.1 coordinate 104,322,058, forward strand.
CTCAACCGGAGCAGCTCCGCAGCCGTCCACCCTCGCCCGGCTCCCCTCTTCAGCGCCTAGAGTGGACGGCGCTGCGCGCGTAGCTGGGGCAGGTGGCCGCTTACCTTGGCCACTAACTGCCTCTGGGCAGGCAGCGACCGCCAGCAGCAGTATCCATGCAGCTGCCGCTGCTCCGCGCTCCATTCCGGAGACAGCCCCCGGCCTCGCCGTTCCTTCCCCGGGAGGTGGGCACAAGTCGCAGCCGGCACAGGCAGTTACTGTACTTGCGGACGTGGGTCTTGCTCAGCACCTCCGCTGGCCCCTAGAGGCAGAAAGCCGGCCCCGATGTCTGAGGCATCCCGTTTTCTACCCGCGCCAGTCCCCACCCTCCAGACAGTATATAAAGCCCTTTAGACCAGACCGCCCCGGAACTAGCATGCGGGAATCCAGTGGGCCAGGCCCCCTGCTGCCTGGCCCGCCCTCTGCACTTTGCAGCGCTGGGAGGAGTGGGCACTCGAACACTTGCGCGGTAGCACATGCACACTCCACACGCGCGCACGCTTCTGCACGCTCTCATCTAGGAGCACACGCTCTGGGTATACACACTGACGGCTTCACACGCTGGAGAGCGCAGACCCTTCACTTGCACAAGCACGCACATTCCACGGTCATTTTCAATCGCTGCTACTCACACCGTAGCAAGCGCTTGCCCCTGCCACTCTGAGGGATGGCTAGACAGGCAACAAAAAAATCTTCCAGGGAAACAAACTCTATAACTTTATGTCAGCAATGAAAAGGAATGGAAAAGGGGGAAAGTCAAGAGTAGTGACTAAAAAGAAAAATAAAATACGAATGGGGGAAGAAAAACCAGAAATGAACGAAAGCAAGGGAAAGGGAAGAGAAAGGAGGGAGAAGAAAGATCTGAGGGTAGGTTGCGCACACTTTTCATCCCAACACTCAAGAGGCAGAGGCAGGTGGATCTCTGTGAGTTCGAGACCAGCCAGGTCTGGGGAGTGAATCCAGGACAGCCAGGTCTATGTAGACGGAGAAGGAAGGAAGGAAGGAAGGAAGGAAGGAAGGAAGGAAGGAAGGAAGGAAGGAAGGAAGAAAGAAAGGAAGGACGGACAGCTAGGGGAAGGCTGGGTAGAGGCACAGAATGGGTTGGAAAGACGTCTGGCCTGACCTCAGTGCCCCAGCCTGAACTCGCTAAGCTCCCTCGGGGCCCCCTGCCCCTGACAGGGTGCAGGCTGTGCAGATGGGGTTGCTTGTCTTTTTACGATCGGAGAGGAGATCCTGTGGTTGCTGTGGAGGCGGTATCTAGCTAGCTAGCCCCTTGAGCGCCAGGTGTCACACCAGTTCTGTTCATCTTGAACAAAACTTGGGGGGGATGGGTTGTCTTCTCTGCGATGCCTGTAATGAGAGAAACCCCAGGAGTTCGGGGGTGAGGGGAACCCCACGGTTTCCCTCTTGGGGACCACACTGAACCTGCTAACTGAGACACAACCCTCTTAAGAGGGTGGACCTGGCAGGAGCACTTCAGACCACGGTGCTCAGTTCTGCAGCGCCGAGATTAACTAGCTGGTGCAATTGATTGCATTGCGCCGGGAGTCCCTCCTAGGCCTCTGACCATCCCAGAATCGCCGCCGCGCCCTCCTCCAAAACTTCCCCGCAGCCGCAGCAGGTCCACGGAGTCATTTCCCTCAGGCAAAGGGCTGTGAGGGAGGCGACTATCCACGTGATGACGGTCCCTCGCCTTCCCTCCTCGGAGCGATAGCTTGGCTGCAGCCGCTGCCTTCCTCTTCTCCCGCTCCACGCATAAGTCTGGACCTCTTCTGACCACAACAGTCCTGTAGCGCGGCTTGGGTTGGCAACCCTTGGGAATGGGGAACAAATTAGGTGTTGCTTTTGGAAGACAAATCCAAGCACAGAAAATTTAAGACAAAGCCGGCAGGTTTGTGAAAACACTGATGTCTGGACTGGGAAGTGTAAAGTTCTATGCTTTGGCCAAAGTCTCTTGCTGTGCAGCACCCAAAAGGAAAGAAGGGTTGGTGTGTAAAGGGAATGACCGAGTGGGGGTGGGTGAGAGGGTGCCACGCCGGCTCGCCAATCGCAAAGGGTGATTTATGCTGTTTCCAGAATGATAGTTCCAAGACCGCGCTGGGGTCATGAAGGTTCGAAGCCTTCCAGGGCGAAGCTGCATGCATGGCCATGCCGCGCCTCTGCCCCTCCAAGCTGCAGAGAGTCTGTGCGTGTGTGTGTGTGTGTGTGTGTGTGTGTGTGTGTGTGTGTGTGTGTGTGTGTCCTTTCACTGTGGCGATCCAGGGATCCAAACATTCCTTTCTGGCCTGAAGGGTTTTCCTCATTGTTGCTCCCTTTGTGCTCCAGTGTTGCCAACTTACCGGAATTCCAGACGTGGTTGCACAGCGGGGCTCGGGCTGACCATACCGGCCAGCCGCGTTTGTGTAGGGGACCACTGCAGCGTTAATCCCAGAATAACGCAGGAAGGGGAGGGGGGGACATAAAACGGTGGGGATGGGGGTGACTAGAGAAGCACGATCCATCCTTCTTCACACTTTTCCAGCAAAAAACAAACAAACAAACAAAAAAAACCTCCCCCCCCCATGCCCTAGCCACAACATGTTTATCTCTGCTATTTATGCCTAAGGATGTTTGTGGCTAGATTTAGAGAATTCAGCCTATGGACCAGTTTTGGGGAAGGCCCAGAGTAATTCACTTGTGATTTAAACCAGCATTGTATCACTTCCTTCTGATGTATAATTTGTTACACATCTCTCTCTCTCTCCATATGTGTATATGGACTCTACAGAGCACTCTTCCAGTCGGGACAAGACAGGAAGAGACAGGAAGCCGAGAGTGCTTAAAGTGAGCTTTACTCAGCACATTTATGCCAACCAACTTCCTCGATATAGTTTTTGTTATATGTATTATTCTACTCACTCATCTCAATATCAAATTAATAGATATATTCCCAAGTATTTGTTCCTACCATGAACCAATTCCATGCTTCCTGCTGTGGGCGTGAGGTAAAATCCAACTTCCACTGCTTATAATCCAACCCAGCATTTCCTCCTAAGTGTCACTCACCCAACGGCCCCCTGGACAGCACTGCTTTAAACTCCCCAGAATGCAGCCTGAGCCCAGTATGAAACATCACCATCCACTGGAGGCCAAGCCAAAAACTCCAATTCTCCTGCTTCTCACACGCAAATGCAACAGACCATGAAGTTCAGTTCACTTCCTCAACTGCCCACTTCCTCAATGTCCTTGTCATAGTCATCGCCCTGTCCTGCCTGAGTTCTGAGAAGAACCCTAAAATGGGCTCCTTGCGCTCAACTCTACTCGCCCCTCAGGAAAGAACCGCTGATTTAACAACTGTCATATGTATTTTTACTTGTTGGGAGAAGGATGCACACATGTCACAGACTACATGTATACATCAGAGGACAATTTGGGAAACGGGTTCTCCCCTTCTCCCCATGTGGGTTCTGTGGACAAAACTCAGGTTGGCAAGCTTTGTGGCTGGCACCTTTTTCAGTTGATCCATCTGTCTGCCATTGAAATTACTTTTGCTTTGTTTTTGAGACAGAGCCTCCTGTACCCATGTTGTCCTCACTGCGCAGCTCACGTAACAGTCTAGCCATACAGACTCTGGGAGAGGGTGTGGAGAGACTGTAAGAGTCAGAAGGCCAAGATGTCGCTGTGAGAGCTTGTCTTCTAGAAATGACAGGGAGGCAACACAGGGGCGCCTCAACAACATGCATGCATAAACAGAAGCTGAACAATGACAGTACCAAAAGATATGCTATCATGGAAGGGAGCGAGTGACATCACGGGCCTTTGCAGCTAAAGACTTCAGAGAGAGGGAGAATTAGTCATCCCTTGGGATGAGCCCCCTAATTGGTTACCAGATTCCAGATGGTTAGCCCTGAAGGCATATACATAAAAGCAACACTAACAGCACCCAGGGGGTTGTATATATGTATTTATGCCTTAATAGATGCATGCAATGATAACAGTGAAAGAAAAGGGAGCCATGAATTTGAAAGGGAGCAAGGGAGGGATACATGGAAGGGGTTGGAGAGAGGAAAGGGAAGGGAGGTATTATGTAATTAAACTTTAATTTTTTTTAAATGTAAATGTGTGTGTGTGTGTGTGTGTGTGTGTGTGTGTGTACTATCTGCTTCCCCAACCATGTAAGCAAAATTAAAGAAAGACCTTGCACAGAGCCAAAGTCTTTAGAGTTGACAAAATTCCTGGGCAGGTCTCCAGACTTTAGTTGCTGTTGTTGTTGTTGTTGTGGCTTTTTTATTTTTTACAATTTATTTATTGTATGTATATGAGTGCTCTGTCTTCACGCACAACAGAAGAGGCAATCAGATCCCATTATAGATGGTTGTGAGCCACCATGTGGGTGCTGGGAATTGAACTCAGGACCTCTGGAAGAGCAGCCAGTGCTCTTAACAGCTGAGCCATCACTAAAACACCAGATTCTAGTTTCTTTTTATTTATTTATTTATTTATTTATTTATTTCTTGTATATGAGTGCTTTATCTGCAGAAGAGGGCATCAGATCACATTATAGATGGGTTTTTGAGGCACCATGTGGTTGCTGGGAATTGAACTCAGGACCTCTGGAAGAGCAGGCGGCGCTCTTAACCACTGAGCCCCCAGATTTTAGTTTCTAACCAGTTTCTTTCTTTTTTTTTTTTTAAGTTTGTTTGTTTGTTTCAAGACAGGGTTTCTCTCTGTAGCCTTGGCTATCCTGGACTCACTGTGTAGACCAGGCTGGCCTCGAACTCATGCAGATCACCCTGCCCCTGCCTCTGCCTCCCAAGTGCTGGGTTTAAGGGGGTTGCACCACCATAGCCCAGCACAGCATTTCTCCATGTAGCACTGGCTGTGCTGGACTCACTTTGTAGACCAGGCTGGCCTAGAATTTATAGTGATCCACCTGCTTCTGCCTCCAGAGTGCTGGGATTAAAGGCGTGTGCCGCCACCACCTGGCTACCTGGCTCTTTTTTGAAAATTTGTTCACTTTACATCCTGATTGTAGTCCCCCTCCATCCTTTTCTTCCCCTCCCCCTCCCCTAGTCCTCAGAAAGGGGGATCCCTCCTCACCTACTATCAGACCCCAGCCTATCAAGTCTCATCTGGACTACTTACATCACCAACCATTAACCTGGGGTTTTCTTATAACAGAGTGAGAAGTTAAACTTAAGCAGGCCAGGTGGTGGTGGCACGTGCCTTTTATCCCAGAACTCGGGAGGCAGAAGCAGGTGGATCGCTGTAAGTTCGAGGTCAGCCTGATCTAAAAAGTGAGTCTAGGACAGCCAAGACTACACAGAGAAACCCTGTCTCAAAACACACACACACACACACACACACACCAAATAAAATAAAATAAAATAAACAAGTAGAAATATACCTCAGTGCCCAGAAACTTATGGCACTGTTTGTCTTTAGAGGTTTGGGGGGTTTTGGTTTGGTTTTGGTTTTGGGGTTTTTTTTGTTTGTTTGTTTTTGTTTTTGTTTTTTGGTTTTTTTTGTTGTTGTTTTGTTTTGTTTTTTTCCTAATTACTATAGACTTGGCACATTCAGGACCAGGTCTAAGGCTATGTTGTTGCCTGCTCACAGTGAGTAGCAAGACTTTGAGGGACAATGTTTACAATAGCTATATTTTCTGCACCAAAAAGAAAAGACCTTAGATATAACGTAACTGTAGGGTCCTCTTGGTTTGTGAAGAAAATCATATGGAAGGTATTGGCAAACTGAGCATGACTTTAACTAAATTTAATTAAAGGCGCACACTTTTAATCCCAGTACTCAGGAGAAGGAGGCAGGCAGATCTCCAAATTGAAGGCTGTCTGCTCTGCAGATTGAGTTCTAGGACAGCCAGGACCACACAGGAAAATCCTGCTCAGAAAAACAAAACATAAAACCAAACAATAACAAAACAACAATAACAATTTTAAAAGAGAGTTTTCGGGGCATGGTGGCACATGCCTGTCATCCCAGCACTCGGCAGGCAGCGGAGGCTGATCTTTGTGAGTTAGAGGCCAACCTGGTCTACAAAGCAAGTCCAGGACAGCCAAGGGTTTTGAGAAAGCCTGTCTCAAAAAGCAAAACAAAAAAATAAAAAGAGGAAGCAATAGCAATGATTAAGAAGATCAGCAGTCTAACCAGTCTTTACTGGCAGAGAAAAAAAAAAAACTAAGGAAAACTAGAATTCCTCCAAAAGTACTATTTAATATTTAAACACAGGGTCATAGGAGCTCCTGGGAGTCTCTGGAGCTGAGACAGCCTCACATGTTTTGATCCAGCCAGTGCAACAAGCACCTGCCCAGGAAGATTTCACAATGCAGCGTGAAGGAAAGAAATACAGCAGTGAGGTCCAGCGTTCAACTCCCTTGCTGTTAAATTCCGCTCCCGGAAGCAACCTGCAGATAAGAGCCAGGGGAAACTATCAGACTAGGTAAGGAGCCTTGAGGGAGAGTAGACCAGCAAGCTCCAACTGTCCCAATCCTTCTCTTATCTCAGAAGCCGTGGTGGTACCAATTGCTGTAATAAAGGCTCTAGTCAAAGGAAAGAACGTACACTGGGTCAGGATTCACACATGATGCCTAGCCACAGATTTTAAGACAAGCAACAGAATTTAGCCACAGCATCCCACAAAACAAAACAACAACAACAACAACAAAAAAAAACCCAGCTGGGCATGATGGTGCAGACCTTTAATCCCAGCACTCAGGAGGCAGAGGCAGGTGGATCGCTGTGAGTTCGGGGCCAGCCTGGTCTACAAAGCTAGTCCAGGACAGCCAAGATAACATAGAGAAACCCTGTCTCGAAAAACAACAAAACAAAACAAAAACCCAACAACAACAACAAAAAACCCCAAAACTCGATCTCTTTTCTTCATCATCAGGTCCCCAAAACCTGTCGTGGGTCTTGATACATAGCAATCCTTCCATAAATATTTGGAGAATGAATGAATGAATCAAGTTAAGCAGGAAATACACTGCATTTGGCTTCCGGCACTTCACCCAAGTCAGAGTGTAAACACTGGACTGAACTCACAGGCGACATCATACGCTGGGAGGATGGTAAGTGCCAGAAGCACTGTCCAAGTATCCCAGAGTGTTTGCTTCTCCTTAGCAACCCGCATTTGCCTTCAGCGCCCATGGTTAACTTTTCAGAGTGCACTAAAGCTCAGCAGTTTTTCTTCACTGTCCTTGGGGACAGTTGTCACAATTAGGGGATTCTATTGTCTCCTAGTGGAGCCAAGGTTGCTGATAAACATTTTACAATAGACAGGAGGGCTCGGTGAATCACAGAAAATAATTATCTGTCCCGAAATGGTGTAAGATCAAGAAACACATTAAGAACTTGACAGTTTGAAGAAGAAGAAGAAGAAGAAGAAGAAGAAGAAGAAGAAGAAGAAGAAGAAGAAGAAGAAGAAGAAGAAGAAGAAGTTGACAATAGCATGGAAGGCCTTTTGCTTCCCTGTAATCTCAGCACCATGGGGGCTAAGGCAGGGGATTGCTGGATAGCAGGAGTTTGAGGCGAGCTTGTGCTCTATAGTGAGACTGGAAAACAAAGAAACAAAACATTTGACCTGACTTTTTTTTTTTTTCCTGTGTTTCAAAACATTTTTATCAAGAACAAAATCCTGGGGACTGGAGAGATGGCTCCACAGTTAAAAGTACTGGTTGCTCTCCCAAAAGACCAGAGTTCGATCTCCAGCACCCACTTGGTGACTCACAGCTCCAGAGGATCCGAGTCCCTTTTCTGACCCCATTGAACCATCCCCTGGCTTGCACGTGATGCACAGACACGCATTCGGGCAAAACATCCATGCAAACTTTTTTTTTTTTTAAGGAAAAGTTTTTTTTTTTAATTGTTTGAAAAAGAACAAAATAAGTGGGTGAGAGCACTTGGTAAGCAACATGAGGATCTGAGTTGAACCTTCAGCACCTGCAATAAAAATGTCAGGCCTGGTCCCAGCGATGGGGCTGGACGGGGAAAGCACATGGAAAAAACAGCAGGTCAGGGGTTCAGTGAGAGACCCCGTCTCAGGGGAACCAGCAGGGCACCTGACATCCTTCTCCTGTCTCCTTGGGCATTTAGAGAACTGCACACACACCCATTGTAGCAAAAATTGTAGAAAAAGAAAAATATCAAAATCAGAGACTGCATGTTGAAACCCTTTCTGCTACTATCTATCCTTTCCTCTTATTTTATTCTTTTTTTTTTTTTTTTTTAACAGTCCTGGCTTTGAACCTGGGGCCTCTTCCTTATTAGGCACACACACATGATTGCTGAAACATGCCAGTCCTCATCTTTCTAAGAACTGGGCAAAGGGTTGTAATTCTGTAGCCTGAAGTCAAGCCAGTCATGGTGTCGTATGTCTGTTATCCCAGTACTTACTGTTGGTAAGGCAGTAAGATTGTTGCTAATGGGCCAGCTTGAGCTAGAGAGTGAGTTCCAGAAGCACACAGAAAAAAACAAAAAAAAAACATTAAAAATATCAAAGACCGTATGCCTGTAATTCCAGCACTTGGAAGGCAGTGGCAGGTGGACCACTGTGAGTTCGAGGCCAGCGTGGTCTACAAAGTGAGTCTAGGACAGCCAAGGCAGAGGAATCTTGTCTCAAAAAAAAAAGCAAATAAATAAATAAATAATTTAAAAATTAATTCAAAGCCCACTCAAAAGAAGCAGATAAGCCAAACTTGGTGCTATGCACGCCCACTACCCCAGTACCCACAACCAGCCTTACTAAACCTGTCAAAGGAGCTACAGGACATCGCCTACCCAGAAATGAAAATGTCCTTTCCCTTCAATCCACTCGTTTTGAGAGTTTGACATGCCTGAAGGGCAGCTGGTGGCACACGGCCCTCCCCTTGAATGAAGTGTCTCTCAAGCTCCTCAGTGCTGGAGAGAAGACTGTGTTCCACTTGTCCCCCCTTCAGCTTGGAAGAAGAACCGGTCTCCACCATGGGAATAATTTGCCGCCATCTCCTTCCAGCATTTCCTAGCCAGGTGTGACGACACAGGCCTATGTAAGAGCAGCACAGATAAAAAAACAGCAATCGTGGATGTGACAAACCTGCCCTGATATACTAGTGTTATTTAAACAAAAAAACGAAACAAGGCCAGCAGTTCTTTCACTTCTGGGCAACTAGCTGCTATTTTTTCCCCCTCAAATCCTGGTGCAAACTGTTCCTCTTTTGTCATGGAAACTCCACCTGTTCTAGAAGAGTCTCTGTTCTATGCCCCTATCACAGCAAACACCACCTGCAGGAGTCTCCTTCAGAGTAGAAGTCCTTTGGCTATGTTCCTACTTTGCCCCATAAATGTTAGGCTCCTCGAGAGCTTTTATTTTGTTGAGGCAGGGTCCCATATGGTCCAGGATGGCCTTGAACTCCTTCCACAGCCAAACTTCTGGCCTTCCTTTCTCTGATTCCAGGTGCTGGACTCACAGGTGTGCCCCCATTGTATGAGTTAACTGAACTACTACAGCACAGAATCAGTTTATTGAAAACGAAATACAAAGAAGTTCCTGGTGTGCCACACGCGCCTTAGCCTAATAGTAACATCTTACAGTCATCAATGTTAATATTAATTATTACTAACAGCAGCCCATACTTTGAGCAAATTCGCTTGGTTTCCTTTTTTTTCCAAAGCTCCACTAAGAGGCCACGTCACCTGTCACCTTTAGTCTTGTTTGCTTAGGCCCGTCTTGTTTTGACTGTCTCTCGGTCATTCCTTGTTTTTGATGAGCAGGACAGTTCTGAGGTAGACAGGTCACGTCTTCTGTGTAATGTCCCTGAACTGCTTAGGCTGTTGTTTTTCTCCTGACCACATTGGGGTCCCGTGGAGGGCAAGGCCACACAGGTAAGATCCCTCTCTTTTCCAGATGAGTCAGGAACAGCATCAGCAGATCCTGTGGTGAGTCAAGGTGCTTCTACCTTCGGTCATTCTGGCCAAAGCAGCTTCGTCTGTTGTTCCTTTCCCTTCCTTTACATTCTTCACATTGTTTGTTTGTTTGTTTTTCTGAGACAGGGTTTCTCTATACAGTTCTGACTGTCCCGGAACTCCCTCTGTACACCAGACTGACCTTGAACTCAGAGATGCACCTGCCTCTGCCTCCCAAAATGCTGGAGTTAAAGGCTTGAGCTACCACTCACTTGTTTTGGTTTTTCTGAGACAGGGTTTACATATCCCAGGCTGCCCTCAAACCTGCTAGTTAGCCAAAGACAACTTTGAATTCCCAATCCTCCATCCTCTCACTTGTCAAGTGCTGGAATTACAGGGATGTGCTGCCACCTTGCCCAATGTGCTCTACACTCTCACATTGTCACGTCTTCTGCCATGATGTTAATGGCTGCTCTGGACCTCAACTTTGTAGACCAGGCTGGCCTCGAACTCACAGAGATCCACCTGCCTCTGCCTCCCAAGTGCTGGGATTACAGGCATGTGCCACCACCCCCAGCTAAGAGATAAATGTCTTAGTCTGCTCCTATGTGTTTATTTATTCAATCATTTAATTATTTTAAAATAAAATCGTGAGTGCTTAATTTATAATGTGGCTGGGAGTGGTGGCCCACGCCTTTAATCCCAGCACTCTGGAGGCAGAGGCAGGTGGATCTCTGTGAGTTTGAGGTCAGCCTGGTCTACAAATCTAGTCCAGGACAGCCAAGGATTTTGAGAAACCCTGTCTCAAAAAAAAAAACAAAACAAAATCATTTATATTGTGGGCGTGTGAGTCGGTGTTTTATTGCTGTGAAGAGACACCATGACCATGGGAACTCTTACAATGGAAAACATTTAATTAGAGTTGGCTTATAGTTGTCATCACGGCAGGAAGCATGGCAGCGTGCAGACAGGAATGGTGCTGGAGAAGGAGCTGAGAGTTCTACATGTTGAGCCACAGGCAGCAGGAGACGTGACACACCTCCCCCAACAAGGCCACACCTCCTAATAGTGCCACTCTCTATGGCCACGCATTCCAACACATGAATCTATGAGGGCCATTCTTATTCAAACCGCCACAGTGGTCTATAACCCAGTACTATTTTTGTTGTTGTTGTTCAAAATGTTCCAGGTTTAGGGCTCGTTTGGTACAGCCTGGGTTGAGTTCCCAGAGCCCATACTGTAAAAGCAAGACATGGTAGTACACACTTACAATCACAATGATAGCGAGAACGATCCCTGGAGTCTAGCACTGGCCAGTCAGACCCTAGGCCAGTGAAATGCCTTGCATCAAAACAGCAAGGTGGATGCCGAGCAGTGGTGGCGCACGCCTTTAATCCCAGCAGGCGGATCACTGTGAGTTCGAGGGCAGCCTGGTCTACAAAGTAAGTCCAGGACAGCCAAGGCTACACAGAGAGACCCTGTCTCAAAAAAACAGCAAGGTGGTCAGCACCAGATGAGTGACAGTTCAGGTCAACTTCTAGCCTCTACAGGCACACGCACACAGGCAGACGCACATGCAAACACAGACCCCCCCCCACACACACACACACACGAATTTCAGTTTGGCTATTGAGAGCTGGCTGAATTGACTTTTTGTCTCTTTTATACACCCCATCATTGTGGGGTTTGGGGGTTGTTGTGTTGTAGTTTTAGTTTTGAGTCCTTCCTTACTCTTCATCACTACATGACGGTCTGAGGCCTGGAGATGAAAGATGTTCCAAACCCATCTTCCATATCCCCTCACTTAGCATAGCATTAATCAAGGCCTTTCTTTTTTGCAGTGCTAAGGATGGAACCCAAAGTTATTAACATGCCAGGCAAGCATTCTACCACCTTCCCACCTAGGTACATCCTCAATCATGTGTGTATGTGTGTGTGTGTGTGTGTGTGTGTGTGTGTGTGTGTGTGTCTGTATGTCTGTGTGTGTGTGTGTGTGTGTGTGTGTGTGTGTGTGTGTGTGTGTGTGAATGCCATGGTTCACATGCACTTGTGGAGGTCAGAGAACAGCTTTCATGAGTAGCTTCTCTCCCTCCACCATGTGAAGTTCATGGATCAGAATCCAGTCACCAGCGTTAGCATCGAATGCCCTTACTTGTTGAGACACCCCAGTGGCCCTATTCCTTTTTTTTATCTCAAGACAGGGTCTAGGTAAGTTGCCCAGGTGTGCTTTGAATTCACCAGTAGTGCAGACAAGCCTTGGAACTGGTGATGCCCTTTCCTGGGCTTTCTCAGTGGCTGGAGCTACAGACCTGCACAGCCAGGCTCAGCTTCACACCGTGTTATTCCTCATTTTGAACCTGAGCATTTCTTAAACATACATTATATGCCAGGTATAAGCTAAAATATTTTATCATCATCATGAGTGTTGATGATGTTGGGAGGGCAGGGATACATTCAGGGAACACACACCGTCACACGCAGATCATGGAGCTGGTTTTCTCCTGGTCCTCTCCGTTCATCTTATGTGGGGCTCACAGAGCTAGCTCAGGCCTGCAAGCTTACACTACTGGATGAGCCATCTCACCAGCCCTGAGCTAAAACTTTCATCAGGCATCAAGCAAAATCTCAGCTAGCCCATGTTCAGTCAATAAATCTTGTTGGAAATGTTGTGGTGGTGTGAATAGAAATAGCCCCCCCCCCCAGACTCATGTGTTTGAATGTTTGGCCCATAAGGAGCCTTGTTATTAGGAGGTTGTGGCCTTGTTAGAAGAAGTGGGTAACTGTGAGGGCAGGCTTTGAGGTCTCCTACGCTCAAGCTACGCCCAGTGTGATACAGTCTCCTTCTGCTTCCTGCAAATCACGATGTGGAACTTTTGGTTTTTTGAGCACCATGTCTGCCTGCACTTCGTCGTGTTTCCTGCCATGATGCTAGTAGACTAAACCTCTGAAACTGTAAGCCAGGCCCAGTTAAATGTTTTTCTTTTTCTTCTTCTTTTTTGTTTGTTTGTTTTGTTGAGACAAGTTTTTTTCTGTAATAGACCTGGAAATCTCTTTGTAGACCAGGCTGGCCTCGAATTCACAGAGATCTATCTGCCTCTGCCTCCCAAATGCTGGGGTTAAAGGCCAATAAAACCCAAACTAAAAGCATACCTTTAATCCCAGCACTTGAGAAGCAGAGGCAGGTGGATCTCTGTGAGTTCGAGGCCAGCCTGGTCTACAAAGTGAGCCCAGGACAGCCAAGGCTAAACAGTGAAACCTTGTCTCAAAAAACAAACAAACAACAACAACAACAACAACAACAAAAAAGAAAAACCAAACTAACCTTGGCTGTCCTGGACTCACTTTATAGACCAGGCTGGCCTCAAACTCACAAATCCACCTGCCTCAGCCTATACTTTATTATTGTGGGCTAGGAGTGCATGCCTAATGAAACTATGAGATTCTCATCCAAAATGGAAAGGATCGATGAACTTGTTTATGTAAAAATCAAAGGCTAGGCACACATGGTGGCACACACCTTTAATCTCAGTACTTGGGAGGCAAAAGAAGGCAAATCTCTGAGTTTGAGGCCAGCCTGATCTACAGAGTGAGTTCCAGGACAGCCAGCCCTACATAGTTAAAACCATGTCTCAAAAAACAAAAACAAAATAATAAAACAATCAACTGGGAAGTGGGACGCAGTGGCATTTGGGAGGTCGAGGCAAGAGGATCAGAAATCAAGGTTCACCCTGGCTACATAAAAATTTCATAGCCAGCTGGGCATGGCCTTTAATCCCAGCACTTGGGAGGTAGAGGCAAGCAGATCTCTGTGAGTTCGAGGCCAGCCTGGTCTACAAAGTGAGCCCAGGATAGCCAAGGCCACACAGAGAAACCCTGTCTTGAACCCACCCCCTAAAAATTTGTAGCCACCCTAAACTATACAAGATCCTCTCTAAATTAAAAGAAGAAGAAAGAGCAGGAGGGGAAAGGGTGGGGGAGGGGAAGCAGATGTGACGATGCACATAGTCCCAGCTATTTTGGAAACAAGATAAGAAGTTCACTTGAGCCTAGGGGCTTGAGGCCAGCCTGGGCAGCATAGCAAAACTTCATCTTAAAATGAAACAGAACCAACAGAAATTATAAGACAATAAATAACATTGACTGATGAAATTAAGAAATACTTCCTGAATGCACACAACACAATAAAGCCGATATACACCAATTTTTTAAATTAGACACTGGGTGTGGTAGTATACACCTGAGATCCCAGCACTTAAAAGATAGTGGCACATCTTACCAAAAGCAATTTACAAATTCAATGCAATCCCTATCAAAATACCTACAAAATATTTTGAAGATATTGAAAGATCAATTCTCAAATTCATATGGAGAAATAAAAAACCCAGAATAGCAAAAACAATCCTATACAATAAAAGATCCTCCGGAGGAATCTCTATACCTGATCTCAAGCTGTACTACAGAGCAACAGTAATTAAAACAGCATGGTACTGGCAAAGCAATAGGCTGGTGGATCAATGGAATCGAATTGAAGACCCAGAGATGAATCCACACACATTTGCTCACTTGATTTTTGACAAAGAAGCCAAATCTATTCAATGGAAAAATGATAGCATCTTCAACAAATGGTGCTGGTCTAACTGGATGTCTACATGTAGAAAAATGCAATTAGACCCTTATTTGTCACCATGCACAAAACTCAAGTCCAAGTGGATTAAAGACCTCAACTTAAAACCAGAGACATTAATTCAGTTAGAGGAAAAAATGGGGAAGAGCCTGGGACACATAGGCACAGGAAACAACTTCCTGAACAGTACACCAACAGCCCAGGTCTTAATGTCAACAATTAATAAATGGGACCTCATGAGGCTGAGAAGCTTCTGTAAGGCAGGAGACACTGTCAAGAGAACAAAGCGACCACCTACAGACTGGGAAAAGATCTTTACCAACCCTTCATCTGACAAAGGTTTAATATCCAAAATATATAAAGAACTCAAGAAATTAAACACCACAAAACTAAACAATCCAATTGCGAAATGGGGCTTGGAACTAAACAGAGAATTCTCAACAGAGGAATATCAAATGGCCGAGAAACACTTAAAGAAATGCTCATCCTCGTTAGTCATCAGAGAAATGCAAATCAAAACGACACTGAGATTCCACCTTATGCCCATCAGAATGGCTAAGATCAAAAACTCAAATGACACCACATGTTGGCGAGGATGTGGAGAGAGAGGAAGACTCCTTCATTGCTGGTGGGAATGCAAACTAGTACAACCACTTTGGAAAGCTATCTGGCGTTTTCTCAGAAAAATGGGAATAGGGCTTCCTCAAGACCCAGCTATTCCACTCCTTGGAATATACCCAGAAAATGCCCTAACACACAACAGGGACATATGCTCAACCATGTTCATAGCTGCTTTATACATAATAGCCAGAACATGGAAACAGCATAAGTGTCCCTCAGTAGAAGAATGGACTAAGAAACTGTGGTACATTTACACTATGGAGTACTTCTCAGCTATTAAAAACAAGGAATTCTTGTGGACAAATGGATTGACCTAGAAATTATCATAATGAGTGAGTTCACCCAGAAGCAAAAAGAGACAAACGGTATATACTCACTTATATCAAAACACTAGTCCAAGGGATATATCCCATGAAAAACTTTACTTACCAGGAAAGTGGGTCAGAGGAGAGGACATCCTATTGAGACTTTAGGTGAGAGTAGCATGGAAGAATGGGGAAATAGTAGGAGCCACAGGGTCCTGGAAACCTACAAGAAGAACTTTATGACAGGCAGATCTGGGTCCTGGGGTCCTTCTCAAACTAAGGCACCAGCCAAGGAGAATATAGGCAGTAAACTTCGAACCCCTACCAAGACCTAGCCGACGAACATGATATTCTCCACCGTTGAGTGGAGAGTGAGATCTAACTCTCACACGAACTCTGGTGCCCCTTTTCTGACCACGTCCCCTGAATGAGGAGGCCTGACGACACTCAGAGGAAGGATAGAAGTTACCAAGAAGAGACTTGATAATCTTAGAGCATATATAGGGGGAGGAGGTCTCCCTCAATCACAGACAAAGGGGAGGGGAGAAGGGGGGAAGTGGGAGGGAGGGAAGAATGGGAGGAAACAGGGGAAGGGCTAACAATCAAGATGTAATATGAACAAATTAATTTAAAAAATGGTTAAAAAAAAAAAAGATAGTGGCACAGCAGGGCAGTATGACACATACCTTTAGTCCCAGCACTTGAGATACAGAGACAAGAAGATCTCTAAATTCAGAGTCAGCCTGGTCTACAGAGAGAGAGTTCAAGGACAGCCAGGGCTACACAGAGAAATCCTGACTCAAAAACAAACAAACAGACAGACAGACAAACACAAGAAAAGGCAGTGGCACAAGGATGAAGACTTTGAAGTCATCCTCAGCTACATAGCAGTTTTAGGCCAGCCTGGGATGTATAAGTTGAGTACCACACTAGGGGGAAAATGGTCTGTGAACACAGTAGTGGCTCCCGTTTATGGAGTGCCTACCACTGTGTGCGAGGCGAGGCATAGCAGCATACCAAACTCACTCTTTACAGCAATGCTATGAAGCAGGTATCACGATTACTCCTATTTTAAAGATAAGGAAACTAAGCTCAGAGAGTTTAGATGATTTTCTCCCAAGATTATACATCCAGATAGTTGCAGGCCTGGAACTTAAGCCCCGGTAAGAATAGCTACAGAGTATCTAGACCTATACCTTCTATGAAAACAGATCTGCGATCAAAACACAGGGGTAGGCAATTAATACCAGATATAATTCCCAGGCGTGAGGGATGAGATCACAGGAGATAAGGAAGGGAAGAACTGTAGAGGGGTGCTCCACTGTAGAGGGTGCTCCACTGTAGAGGGGTGCTCCACTGTAGAGGGGTGCTCCACTGTAGAGGGATGCTCCACTGTAGAGGGATGCTCCACTGTAGAGGGATGCTCCACTGTAGAGGGATGCTCCACTGTAGAGGGATGCTCCACTGTAGAGGGTGCTCCACTGTAGAGGGATGCTCCACTGTAGAGGGATGCTCCACTGTAGAGGGATGCTCCACTGTAGAGGGATGCTCCACTGTAGAGGGATGCTCCACTGTAGAGGGTGCTCCACTGTAGAGGGATGCTCCACTGTAGAGGGTGCTCCACTGTAGAGGGATGCTCCACTGTAGAGGGTGCTCCACTGTAGAGGGATGCTCCACTGTAGAGGGGTGCTCCACTGTAGAGGGGTGCTCCACTGTAGAGGGTGCTCCACTGTAGAGGGATGCTCCACTGTAGAGGGTGCTCCACTGTAGAGGGATGCTCCACTGTAGAGGGATGCTCCACTGTAGAGGGGTGCTCCACTGTAGAGGGTGCTCCACTGTAGAGGGATGCTCCACCAATAGCACTTCCTTCTGAGGGGGATGGAGAATGCCTTCTGATCCTCCCGTCCTCGATTAGCGGAGACCTGTCCTCAGGACATCAGTGTGATGGAAGCTGCTGCGCCTGCCAAGCTCTTCCACAGCCATGGGGAAGCTCTGAGGCTAACGGTCAGTAAGAGGAATGGAAGGTCCTATGAGAAACCAAGCGAACAGGCAGCTCTCTTACACTTGTGTTATTTACCTCTTTTAAATGTTAATAGTGTGTGTGTGTGTGTGTGTGTGTGTGTGTGTGTGTGTGTGTGTTGGTTTGGTTTTTTGAGACTTTCCTAGACTAGCTTGGTAGACCAGGCTGGCCTCAAACTCACAGAGATCCACCTGCCTCTGCCTCTCAAGTGCTGGAATTAAGGCGTGTACCACCACCTCTTGGCTAATATATTTCATAATATATTAAACCTCGTGTGTTAATTTTGCTACCAAAATAAGTATTTAAGTATTACATGGTTGTCAGAACGGTGATGGCAGTGGCAACACACACCTTGGATTCTAGCACTCAGGAGGCAGAGGCAGGCAGATCTTTGTGACTTCCAGGCCACACTAACCATGGCAAATATGGACAAAGTGGCAGAAAGCTTTTTTAAACTAAGTAGCTTTATAAATACTTTGTTATGCCAGGCATGGTGGTACATGCCTTTAATCCCAGCACTCAGAAGGCAGAGGCAGGTGAAATGCTGTGAGTTTGAGACCAGCCTGGTCTATAAAGTGAATTCAGGAAAGTCAAGGCTACACAGAGAAACCCTATCTTGAAAAACCAAAAGAAAACAAAGAAAAGGGAGGAAACCAATGTTTTGTTATAACATTTACTACATCTATAGGACAAGGCTCCATTAGCCAGGGGCTTGGCTTACATCACTGAGCTGGATCCCTGTCACTAGTAAACACATGAATAAATAAATAAATGCTCCTTTTTAGCTTAAACAACTATAGTAAACACCCTTATGGTTTTTCAGACGGGAAAGTTAAAGGGGCTTTAGGGCACAGGCCTGAGAAACAAGGCCTGTGATGCTTTTCTTCCAGCACAGCCCTCTGAGTAGGTGGATAAAGATAAGCTTGTTTCCACCTACGAGCCTTCCCCTCCCTGCCTGGGAGCTGGCTGCTTTTCTTCTGCACTTCTGTCTTCCCTCCGCAGTCACAAAAGCTTGCCTTCTGCTGTCCGTTCCTGCTCACACAGCGTTTTTGGTCAGCAACCAGACAACTGCCCCCGAGACCAGAGAGAAGAAAGGGTGTTAAAACTAGACATTACAAATTTAATCTGTGTGTCTGTCTGTTTTTTTGGTTTTTTGTTGTTTTGTTTCCCTGTGTAGCCCTGGCTGTCCTGGACTCCCTTTGTAGATGAGGCTAGTCTTGAACTCACAGCGATCCACCTGCCTCTTCCTCCCCAAGTGCTGGGATTAAAGGTGTGCGCCCAGCCTGTTTTGATAGATTCTTACCACCACCATTACTCCCGCAATTTTTTTTTAAGGTCTGAAGTTTTGATTTCACTTATTCACTTATTTTGGGGGGTGGGGTAAGGGGGAGGCGGAGCTTGGGCCACGGCATGCATGTGGAGATCAAGGGACAATCTGTGGGAAGTCGTTTCTCTCCCTCTACCATGTGGGTCCTAGAGATCAAATTCAGGGCGTCAGACTTGGAGGCCTTACCCACTAAGCCATCTCCCTAGCCCCTTTTTCTCCTTCTTTTTCGTCTTCTTCCTTCCCTCCTCTTCCTCCTCTTCCTCCTCTTTTTTCTTCCTCTTTCCCTCCTTCTTTTCTTCCTTTTTCTCTCTCTTTGGAAACAGAGTCTTACTAAGAACCTTAGCTTTCTCTTTGTAATAATGCTGAAGAAACCATCTTGCAAAGAAACATGTAGAATAAACCAACCTGTGCATGTGTATGTACGTGTGTGTGTGTGTGTGTGTGTGTGTGTGTGTGTGTGTGTGTACATGGTGTGTGTGTGTGTGTGTGTGTGTACATGGTGTGTGTGTGTGTGTGTGTGTGTGTGTGTGTTGGTGGGGGAGACTTATAGCCCACTAAAGCAACAACATAGACTGATAAATATGAGCCTCGCTGTACTCACACCAATTGCTCTAGAAGTACAGAGAAGAAACAGCATCCTTTCTGGGGAGGGAGTGAATCTTGGAGAATATTGTCGGCTGAATATAAGCGATTGATATGGCTGACAAGAGAGGAGTTCAATCATTTACACAGTCTGTTTAGTTCTCAACAGCCTATGTAACCAAGTGTTTTGAGGATGTTGGGATGGCTTGGTTGTTTTTTGAGACAGGGTCTCGATAGCTTAGGCTATTCTGCATCTCTCTACGCAGCCCAGGATGACCTGGAGGTTCTAAACTTGCCTCTGTCTTCCCAGTGCTGGGGTGGAAGACATGCGTTAGCCCATCCAGCTGTAACCAGTATTTTCATCTACTCAGAATCTCTTTGTCCTGTATTGTTTATATCCAACTTCTTATCTTGAAGATTTTGGGAGAGTAATGTCATGAATGACCTCAAAATATTTCACTGATAAAATCATTTAAGAGATGCCTGGGTATGGTGATACATTCCTATAATTCTTCCACCCTGGAGAGTGAAGCAGGAAAAATTAAAAAGTTCGAGGCCAGCCAGGCATTGTGGTTCTGGATGTTACGAGACTGCAGAAAAGAACAGGGCGATGAAGGAGAGGGAGCCATCAGACGGTCCCTTGACAGGGTAGCAAAAGTTTTAGTGAGTGATGTTTCAGCAAAGAGTCTAAAGACAGGGCAGAGGCAGTCCGGAGTAGGCAAGTATAAGCCAGAGAGGGTGCTGGACACAAGACATCCCTACACCACAGGTAAAAGGCATCATTGAGCCAGTTGGTGGTGGCGCATGCCTTTAATCTCAGTACTCGGGAGGCAGAGGCTGGTAGATAGTTGTGAGTTCAAGACTATCCTGGTCCACAGAAGGAGTTCCAGGACAGTCAGAGCTGTTACACAGCAAAGCTCTGCCTCAAACAAGCAAACAAACAAACAAAAATAAACAAAACAAAAAAGGGAGGGGTGCATTATAGCTCATACCAGGCTAAGAGGAATTTTTTTGTTTGTTTTTCCAGACAGGGTCTCTCTGTGTAGCTTTGATTGTCCTGGACTTGCTTTGTAGACCAGGTTGGCCTCAAACTCACAGCAATCAGCCTGCCTCTGCCTCCCAAGTGCTGGGATTAAAGGTATGGGCCACCACACCCAGCCCTAACTGGGATTATTAAACAAATTCTTGCCTGAAAAAAAATGAATTATTGAGGAGCTGGGGTTTTGGCTGAGTGTACAGTGTATGTTTAGTATACCCAAGACCCTAGGATCAACCCCTACCACCACTACCATCACCAAACAGGAAATGATTGGGAATAAAAAGTGTTAATGGCCTCATCCAACACTATCTTTGCAATTTGATGACTTCTATGAACTAGTAGATCAAAGAACATTAAAAAATTATAAAATCCAGCCAGGTGTGTGGCACACGCCTTTAATCCCAGCACTCGGGAGGCAGAGGCATGCAGATCGCTGTGAGTTCGAGGCCAGCCTGATCTACAAAGCGAGTCCAGGACAGGCAAGGCTACACAGAGAGACCCTCTCTCAGGGGTGGGAGGGGAAAGGGGAGAATATAGATATAAAATCCAGCCAGGCATGGTGGCACAAGCCTGTAACCTCAGCTACTTAGGAGAATCACAGGTTCAAGCCCTGTCAGGGTTACAGAGTAAATTTAAAACCAGCCTAGACAACTTGGTGAGACTCTATCTCAAAATGAAAAATACAAAATTGGCTGTGGACATAGTCAGTAGTAGGACCTTTATTACAAGGCCCTGGTTTCAAAGCCCAACACCAGCATTCTCTTCTGTGTCTTATCCTCTAAGATAAAAAGAAATATACAAGTGTAGGCTGGGTGGGACATGTCTCAGTGGTAGAGCGCATGTTATTTGTAAGGTTTTGGGTTGATACTCAGAACTGCAACAGCTAAATCACCAAAACTTCAGTGGGGCATAGGGCCATACACTTACTATCTGAACTTTTAGAAAGCTGAGACAGAATTACCAAGCTAGAAGCCAACCTGGGCACAGTGTGAGACTCTGTACTGAAAAGAAAACACAGCTATTTACTTATGTGTTTATTTGTTTATTTTTGGTTTTCCTTTTTTCTTTTGTTTTGTTTTATTTTGTTTTGTTTTGTTTTGTTTTGTTTTTTCGAGGCAGAGTTTCTCTGTGTAGCTCTGGCTGTCCTGGACTCACTTTGTAAATGAGGTTGACCTCGAACTCACAGTCATCCACCTGCCTCTGCCTGCAGAGTGCTGAGATTAAAAGCATGCGTCACCAAGCCCAGCTGGAAAAGACAGTCTTTAAAGACAATACATCTGGGTAGGATTGATCAATAGCCACACTAGTAATTTAAATCAAATGCACACAAATGTCTATGTTTTACTAAAATATGCCTCTCTACCCACTGCTAGCCTTCTTTATGACTGTATTTTAATATCATCAGTTAATAAGAATGTGCTGGTCCCCAGAAATCCTATATGGACGCCAAAGTATGTGACCTGTGTCTGTGGTCCAAAGGTTGTGAGCCTCCCAGCTTGGTGGTCACTGAATAGTCAATTTTTTACCCATTTGCCAAGATGTTTTCTTAGAAATCTTTCCAGAAAATCGTCTCTTACAAAAGAGTAAAGCCCCAACCCTTGGACCCTGAGGTGATTAAGGTAACTGTTTTACTTGACGATAAACCGTGGAGGACGGTGGAGAAGACACTGTTTAGCTCCTGCTGTCTCTTTACACATTGCAAGTCTGCAGGGCTCTAAGAGTCTGGGGACAGCCATGGCTGCTGCATGGCTCGAGTGTCAAGCTGGGCAGGGCTTCACGGGGGAGCCTTGTAAAGAAAGGTGACAGGCCTGCAATCAGTGCCCCAAGACTTCCTACTACTGCAGCCAAGACCGTCACATCAGGCAACTGTCTCCAGCCCAGTTCTATTCCCCCAGCTGGCTCACCCTGGCCACAAAACCCAGCCTACTGTCCCGTGACTCAGACTCTTTATCTGTAGGTTGGGATGGGTTCGGTTACCAACAGCAGGGGGTTGTGAGACCTGGTAGACAATATCCAACAGCTACTAGTAACCTAAAAAAAAAAAAAGAAAATACCCACTTTCCTCATCCTACCCTCAGTGTCCTTCAGAACCCACGTCTGTAAGACCCCACACTCCACCATAGAGTACAAACGTATTTTTGTGGATGTTCTTTGCTGAGCACCATTCACTGGGCCCCATGTAGATCTTTCTGTTTTGTTTTGTTTTTCGAGACACTGTTTCCCTGTGTAGCCTTGGCAGGTGGATCGCTGTAAGTTTGAAGTCAGCCTGGTCTACAAATGACTCCAGGACAGCCAAGGCTACACAGAGAAACCTTGTCTCGAAAAACCAACAAACCAACAAAAGACCCGTGTGTGCCTGGGGCCTCCATGGGCACTGCATGCATGTAGCGCACACATATGCATACAAAGTAAATCTGTTATACACATAACATAAAAATAAATAATTATTTTTTGTTTGTTTGTTTCTCTGTGTAGCCTTGGCTGTCCTAGACTCACTTTGTAGACCAGGCTGGCCTCAAACTCACAGAGATCCACCTGTCTCTGCCTGCCAAGTGCTGGCATTAAAGGCGTGTGCCACCATGCAGGGCTGCTAGGGGATTTGTTAATTAGAGAAACTTCATTCTGGGACCAACTACTCTGATACTCACCACATGAGCTCTCTAAGGGACTTCATTGCCCAAGAGGAAGGAGCTTAAGGCCATTTACGCAACGTCTTCTACATTCCCAGACAATGGTAAATGGCAAAACAAGGATTGCAGCCAGATCGGGGTGATCCAAAGTCTAGTTTGCTCCCCCATGAAGGTCAAGGGTCATCCTGCCTCTCTGACAACAGCACCAAACACTGGGCTGCATTCACAGGCCTATCTCGGACAGGACTCTCCACTCTGCCTCAGCTGACAACTAGACTTAGCTAGCCTGGGCCATATTTAAAAAGCAAAAACATAGGTGAGCATAGTGGCACATGCTTTTAATCCCAGCACTCAGGAGGCAGAGGCAGGCAGATTACTGTAAGTTCGAGGCCAGCGTGGTCTACAGAGTGAGTCCAGGACAGCCAAAGGTACACAGA
Source organism: Acomys minous (assembly GCF_964271855.1). NCBI lineage: Eukaryota > Metazoa > Chordata > Mammalia > Rodentia > Muridae > Acomys > Acomys minous. The sequence goes on from NC_140491.1 coordinate 104,345,555, forward strand.
GAAACCCTGTCTCAAAAATAAAAATAAATAAAAAAACAGAAACAAAAAACAAAAACATTATTCTGTAAAGTCTGGCTACTTCTCAGCTTCACCCCATCCTTATCTGGGAAACGGTAACCTTCAAGTTACCAGTTTCTCCAATTGTTTTTTTTCTTTGCTTCTTTAGGGTTGTTTGTCCATTTTTGAGACTAGCCCAGGCTAGCCTAAAAGGATGCAACCGAGGTGAGGGCTGAAGAGATGGCTTAGCAGTTAAGAGCGCTGGCTACTCTTCCAGAGAGTTCTGTACATGGCAACTCACAACTGCTTGTAACTCCAGCCCCAAGGGATCTGACACTCACACACAGACACACATGCAGGCAAAACACCGATGCACATAAAATCAATTTTTTAAAAAAAATGTAGCGGAGATGACCTTGAACTCTTCTACTTATTGAGTGTTGGGATTACGGGTGTCCACTCCTACACCAGGTTTCTGTTATGCTGAGGCCCCAGCCAGGCCTTCCTGAGTGCTAGACAAGCATTTAACTAACTGACTGACACCTTGGCTGTGGTTCCCTAGTTGTGTATTAAAAGACAGAAATCTACTTCCCCCTGGCAGGACTGCCGTGCTAGGCAGCAAGTGACGAGAACACACTCGGTCCTGATACAACTTGATGAGATGGGGTGGGTGGAAAGAGGGGCTCCCTTCATCTGAGGAATATGGGGAAAGGGTGTTGGGGGGGAGGGGGTGGGGCTGGGAGGTGAGGTGGGATGGGGCTATGACCAGGATGTAAAGTAAATAAATAAATATTTCTTTTTAAAGATAGAAATCTGTATCTTGGAGACAGAGGCAACCTCCTTTCCACTTATTTTTAAGTGTATTACATGAGAGAGCATTGAGCAGCCAAAGGTGGTCTAGCCAGGGGCAGTGGTGCATATCTGTAATCACAGTACTCCGGGGCCAGAGGCAGGCAAATCTTTGTGAGTTTGAGGCCAGGACAGCCAGGACTACATAGAGAAATATTGTGTCAAACAACAACAAAAGAAAGAAAGAAAGAAAGAAAGAAAGAAAGAAAGAAAGGAAGGAAGGAAGGAAAAGAAAACATGGGGTTATTCTTTTAATATTCTTTTTTTTTTTTTTTCAGAGATAGGGTTTTTCTGGAACTCTCTTTGTAGACCAGGCTGGCCTGGAACTCAGAGATCTGCCTGCCTCTGCCTCCAGAGTGCTGGGATTAAAGGCATGAATCACCACACCTGAGTGCTGGGATTAAAGGTGTGTGCCACCATGCCCCGCAAACCCTGGCATTTTTGGCAAAAAAGAAAACAGAAAAAGAAAAAGGCAGAAAGATCGTGAGTTTTGAAACCAGCTTGGCCTTCAAACCCAGATTGTCTCAGGAGGAAAGGCAAACATCCAAAGCAAACGAAATGAAAACCACTCCCTGCTCCCGCTGGGATGGCTCAGCTGATAAAGCGCTTGCCACCCAGCCCAAGGACCTGAGTTTTGATCCCTCCAATCCACAAAGTAGAGACATGACACCCATAAGTTGTCCTCTAGTCTAATAAATGCTTTAATTTTTTTCCTTTTTTTTTCTTTTTTAGATAAGGTCTCACTGTGTAGCCCTGGCTGGCCTCAAACTCACAGAGATCCACCTGCCTCTGTTTCCCCTGTGTTGCTTTTGGTTGGTTGCTTGGTTTTGGTTTTTCGAGACAGGGTTTCTCTGTGTAGCCATGGATGTCCTGGAATTCACTCTGTAGACTAGGCTGGCCTCAAACTCACAGAAATCCACCCACCTCTGACTTCCAAGGCATGTGCTACCATCGCCTGCCAGTGTTGGGATTAAACACATGCCTGACCCAAAGATTTTATTAATTTAAAATAAGTTTTAAAAATAAGGCAAAGGTTCTCTTATGGATCAAAGCAAGAAAGTATTATCTGGATTGAAAATAGGTTTTTGCTAGGCATGGTGGCACATGCCTTTAATCCCAGCACTAGGGAGGCAGGGGCAGGTGAATCACTGTGAGTTCAAGGCCAGCCTGGTCTACAGAGAGAGTCCAGGACAGCCAAGGCTACACAGAGAAAACCTGTCTCAAAAAACAAAAAATAAAAAAATTAAAATTAAAAAAAAGGAAGAACGAAAGGAAGGAAGGAAGAAAAAAGAAAATAGGTTTTTGCTTCCTCCTAAGAAGTGACCATTTAAATGAAAAGCCCTTGGATTGAATTATAGCAAAAAAAAGAAAACTCCTATTCGCTAAAGCTCTCTCTTCAGCTGCCTCTCAGCTCCATGCACTGTTGATAGGGCTGGAATGTGCCTGCAGCCTGGGAATCCACTCAGGGGCTGAGCTGCTGACTACAGCGTTTGTAAAGCAGCCCCTGCGGTCAGTCAATGAAGATGGGCTTTACCACTTAACCTCTGACCTCAGTCAGTCCTAAGTACCACTGCTGTCTTGGTTTGATCAGTGGCATCTAATTCCCATTAGGAACTATAAAATTCTCCATATAATTGTGCTTTCTCCTCCCGTCTCTATATAACTTTTAAAACGCAGGTCAGGCGTGATGACGGCAAGCCTGTAATCCCAGCACTGGCGAGGCAGAGGCAGGCGGATTGCTGCGAGTTGGAAGTCAATCATGGTCTACAAAGTGAGAAACCTTGTCTCGAAAAAATAAAATAAAATAAAAGCAGTGTCTCCTACTGAAGTCGGGGTCCCATGCTCGTGGGGCAAACACTTTACCTCTGAGTTGTTGCCCCCACCCTCCGGAGAGCCTTTTTTCATTTTTAATAAACCCCAACTATGTTTCATACTGGCTTGTCCTGAAATTTCTTTTTCTGCATTGAAGCCAGAGGTCTAACTTTATGTGAGCCGAGGCCCCTAGGAGATTAGGTGAACTCCTTGGGCTCCTGTTAGGCCCAAGTACACGGAGTTGAACTTCAGTCCCTGCGGCTGCCTGCACTGTAACCTCTGAGCCCAGAGGAATCCTTCCTCTGTGAGTTGTTTTTCTTTTTTAAAGAGATGTTGTTGTTGAGTGTACTTATTTTATTTTCAGTTAAATCCACATGTGTGTGACAAAGCTTTATATAATTTGCCATGTTTTATAAAATTTAAATAAATAAATAAAGATATATTTGCATATTTGCATGTGAATACAGGTGCCCACAGAGTACAGAAGAGGGCATCAGATCACCTGGAGCTGGAGTCACAGACAGATGTAAGCTTCCTAATATTGGTGCTGGGAATCAAGTTTGGGTCTCCTGTAAGAGCAGCATGTGCTCTTCCTGGCTGAGGCCCCTCTCCAATGTTTTGAGGCAGAGTCTCCTGTGTATCCCAAAGTGGCCTTGAACAACTTGCTGTATAGATGAAGATGACTTTGAAGTTTTTTTCTTTTCTTTTAGGTTTTTTGAGACAGGGTTGCTCTGTGTAACCGCCTTGGCTGACCTGGACTCCCTTTTGTAAATCAGACTGGCCTAGAACTCACAGAGATCCTCCTGCCTCTGCTTCCTGGGATTAAAGGCGCACACCACCACCACCTGTTGAACATTTTTCTTTTGATTTTAGCAATTGTATGTTTGCATGCATGTGTGTAAAACGAGAGAGACAGAGAGAGGTGGGGAGCTTGACATGATAGTTATGTTTTATAAAAATAATTTGTCAGGATCTGTTGTAGTTGTTTATTTGGTTTAATTCTTGCATACATGTGGCACACATAAACTCATATAGGCATATGCATATGCACACTAGTCAAAATAAGAAAAAGAACAGTTTTTTAAAGAAGAGAAGTGCCGGGCAGTGGTGGCACACACCTTTAATCCCAGCACTCTGGAGGCAGAGGCAGTGGATCCCTGTGAGTTCAAGGCCAGCCTGGTCTACAAAGTGAGTCTAGGATAGCCAGGGCTACACAGAGAGACCCTGCCTCAGAAAACAAAACAAACAAAAAAAGAGTTAACCATAAGAATATTTCTAGAAAGTTATATATATATATATATATATATTTTTTTTTTTTTAAATTCTGTGTGTGTGTGTGTGTGTGTGTGTGTGTGTGTGTGTGTGTGTGTGTCCATGGGTTTTGAGAGTCAGTTTTCTTCCACCACATGGTTCCCCAGGGTCCGGCTCCAGGCATCAGCTTTGGCAACAAGCACCTTCACCTACTGCAGCATCTCTCCAGCCCTACAGCTATTGGAAATGCAAAACAAGCCAGATTTTCCACAGTTAATTGAGATTTTATAAAGTCTATAAACCTGCCTCTAAGGCTGCCATACTTTCTATATCGTACATTGGTTTAATCAAACCCTTAAACGCTGGAGATCATGGCAAAAGATCAAAGAAGAAGAAATGGGTGGCAGACTGTGGTCAGCCCTACATCAATAGCGTGTAGCCGCTACCTCCTCCTATTTCTTGATAAAAACCCATTAATTCCAACTCCCTCCCGTGCTAACATTCACTTCAAGAAAAATATGCTTGGACCAGCTCGCACCTACGTGCCTTTCAACTGCAGAGAGCAGAGGTGTAGAAACAGGCTGAGCGGCTGGCCCAGTTCTGCTGACTTCAGCAACTTGGCCCCTCCCCCACCCAGCGATGCGGAGGACTTATCATCCCCTTTACTGCCCGAGGTGGAAGGAAGATCAGATAAGGGTACATAAAAGGTTATACAGTGACCAAACAGGACACAAACATCTACTCTGGGGGGTGGGGGGGGGGGGGCGGCAAGAAATAAACCTGTAAGGCCTCTGTTTTTCCACACGCTTTGAGCAAGAGTCCAGAGGGTTAGATTTTTATCTGTTTTCTATCTTAAGTAAATTCGCTAATTTAGAGGACCTGGATTTACAAGCAGCGTGCAGGGACAGAGGTGCAGGAGTGATGCGGCCATTTCTAAGCTGTGAACCTCTGTCCCTGGCTGCTGCTTCTGTCTTCCTTTCGGTGCTGGTAAACAGGCACCTGGAGGATTTACATAGAACCTTTTTCTTTCTTTTTTTCGTTCTTTCTTTCCTTTTTTTGTTTTTGTTTTTGTTTTGTTTTTCGAGACAGAGTTTCTCTGTGTCCTCCTTTGTTGTTTTTTTTGGGGGGGGGGTTGTTTTTGTTTTGTTTTGTTTTTCGAGACAGAGTTTCTCTGTGTCCTAGAACTCCCTCTGTAGACCAGGCTGGCCTCGAACTCACGGAGATCCACTTGCCTCCCAAATGCTGGGATTAAAGGCATGCGCCATCACCGCCCAGCCATAGAACCTTTTTCATCAGTGCAGGTAACTGAACCCAGAGCCTCGTGCATGCCAGACAAGAAGCATTCCAGCAGTGAGCTCCAGACTCAGTCCTCCAATAGATGTGCTCTCTCTCTCTCTTTTTTTTTTTTTTTTTTTTTTTTTTTTTTTTTGAGGTGGGGTGCGGGGCAGCAGGGAAGGTTCATGACAGGGTTTCTATGTGTAGCCCTGGCTGTCCTAGAACTCACTTTGTACACCAGGCTGGCCTCAAACTCCAAGATCCACCTGCCTCCGCCTCCCAAGTCCTGGGATTAAAGAAGGGAGCCACCACACCCGGCCCATTTTGGGGGTACAGTTTGAGACAGGGTTTCTCTATGTAGCCTTGGCTGTCCTGGACTCGCTGTGTAGACCAGGCTGGCCTCAAACTCACAGTGATCCACCTGCCTCTGCCTCCTAAGTGCTGTGATTAAAGGTGTGTGCCATCATGCATGGCCCTCATTATTTTGTTTTTTTTTTTTTTAATCTAAGAAAAAAAATACAATTGACCATAAAAAATATAAAAGTATAGGTGATATATATATATATGAAGTATGCTCTAAAATAATGTTAATACATAAACCAGTAATATAGTCTCTTGTTATTAACAAGTATCCTGTGCTGTACTGTAGCTGTGTGGGCTATATTCCCCACCCACACCCCCACTAAATGGAATCTCACAAGATAGTCTGGAATGGCCTGGAATTTTCTGCGAAAACAAGACTGGTCTCAAATTCACAGAGATCCACCTGTCTCCCCTGGGATTAAAGGCATGCACCACACCTGACCTTCTTCCTTCTGAGACACTGTCTTACAGCCTTAAGTAGCCCAGGCTGGTGGTCATGGGACCTAACATGACCTTGAACCCCTGGTTCTCCTAGTTCTACCTCCTGAGTGCTGGGATTACAAATGTACAGCACCAAGTCCCATCTAGGTGGTGATGGGGATGGGACTCAGGAATTCAGGCACTCTAACCAACTGAGCTACAGCCCAGCCCCTAAGGCAGATACTTACCAACGCATCGCCCTGCAGTTAAGATGACTCTGCTATCTGGTTCCTGCCCTTTTACAGTGTCCAGGCTTATTCTATCTGACTTAAGCAAAGAAATTAATGACAGTCGGGTCCAAACAGCTGCCTCACCTCAGTTCTTCAGGTCTTCCATGACTCTCCTTGACTCCCTTTCCTTGCAGAAACATGGCCTCAGGTGGGACCTTATCTGATGGTGTCATCAAGGTGTTTAATATCTTGAAGGTACAAAAGTCCTTAAATTCACAGAGGAAATGAAGGAACACAGGAAGGCAGTGCTCTTCTGCCTGAGGACAAGAAGAGCATCATCCTGCAGGAAGACATGCGGAGCCTAAGAAGTGATGTGTGGGGCAAACTGTGACGACCGTACACTACTTTTATCAAATGCTGCCAGACAAGAACCACTTCTATGCTCTCTCTGATGCCACCTAGACCGAGGGGAGCAAGAAGGAACACCTGCTGTTCAATCCTGGGTCCTTGAAGTGCCCTCTTTAAGAGCAAAGCCTTCGCCAGGCGGTGGTGGCGCGCACCTTTAATCCCAGCACTTGGGAGGCAGAGGCAGGAGGATCTTCATGAGTTCGAGACCAGCCTGGTCTACAAAGTGAGTCCAGGACAGCCAAGACTACACACAGACACCCTGTCTCAGAAAACTGAACCAAAACAAACCAAGAAAGAAGCAAAACGGTCTGTGCCAAATCCAAGGATGCCCAATCCATCAGGAAACTTGCCTGGTGTTAGGAATGAATTATGAGCAAGCTGCGAAGAGGAGATCAAGGACATCTGCACCCTGGCAGAAAAACTATGCATCAGGCAGTAACATCATCTCCCTGGAGGGCAAGCCTACGAGCCACCTCGAGGCCCTTCCTGAAGCATCTTGTAACTCCAGGCTTGCTCTTGTGTGCTGCAGGCTACCCCTTTCCTGTGATACCCAAGATGCCTTCACCCCAGTTGCCAAACATCTCTCCTGGACCATTCGCCCCTCCCTCCGTCTCCGATGATTCTGGCCCTCACAAACTGTATTTGATCTTCTAATTCCTTTTGGCTTGAAACAAGTCAAGTCCCCTCAGGTGCCCAGTTTTAGGGAGCCTGTATTTTTGATTGACATTCCGCCCCCCCACTCCTCATCCCATGCTGCCACGTTCTAACTGCAATAGTGATGTGTGTTTGTCTGTTTAGTTCTGTATGTAAATGGAATGTTATAGAAATGACCCTCTCTATGCCGGCTGGTAGCCGTTTCTTTTCCCCTGGTGGTGGCCATTCATGGAAGCAGAACAGTAAGAGACCTTCCATATATACTAAAAAGACTAACAAGGAAAACATGAAGTTTTTCTACTGTCTCCCTATGGACAGCCAGAGAAGCCTTATCTCAAAAAAAAAAAAAAAAAAAAAAAAAACCCAAAGAAGCCAGGCGATGGTGGTACACACCTTTGTTTTGTTTTTGTTTTTTGTTTTTGTTTTTTCAAGACAAGGTTTCTCTGTGTAGTCTTGGCTGTCCTGGACTCGCTTTGTAGACCAGGCTGCTTCGAATTCATAGCGATTCGCCTGCCTCTGCCTGATGGTGGTACACACCTTTAATCTTCAAGATCAGACTAGTCTACAGAGGGAACTCCAGGACAGCCAGGGCTACATAGAGAAACCCTGTCTTGAACCACCTGCCCTACCCCACCCCCACCCCCACCCCCTTGTGCACAAAAAAAAAAAAAAAAAAAAAAAAAAAAAAGGAAAGGAAAGGAAAGAGTTCCAAGGAAATAGTGGCATTGACATTCATTGATTCCTGCCTTACATGGCAGCCTTCCTAGGCAGAAACACCAAAGTACAGAAAGTTTGTCCCAATCCTTCATGAGACTCGGTGACACTTCTTTCTCTTTCCAAAGTGCTCAGTGTGCTTATCAGGCCCATATCAGAATCTGTTACTAAATATGTCATTCTCATCAATATGTAAAAGGCCATCACGCTTGAATGTTCTCTTTCATAGAAATGCTTGCATTTGCCATGACATTTTGGTTTTAAGGAGTCAGTCGCTAGGTACAGAATGTCACATGTGAGACTCACGACAGCAGATCTTCTAGACAAGGAGTGAGCGATAGAATTTGTCCCTTCAGGGAACCATGACAGAAACCCGCTCTCACAGTATTTATGGCTCTATTTGTTGAGCACTTACCACTGGCCAGTGCTAGGCCAACCTCTGCAGAAACATCTTTTCATCATTTCACAGAAGAAAAGGCAATTAGCATCCAGCCTTCTGTGGCCTTCTGAGTAGCCTGTCTTTTTGTGGCCATCATAGACATTACTAGCCAAAGCCAGGGTCCACAGCTTCTCAGGACAACTCCAGGAAGACCCACTCTTCTGCATCACTGGTGGGGTGAGGGCTGAGAGGCAAGGTCACCCTACTTCCATCCTTCCTTTTCTTTACTGGACTCTGTCAGATACCACACTAGTGTCCTCAAGGCTTTGGGAACATTTGACAGCAGCTAGCTCTAAATGCAATGAAAGATACTCTGTAGGCTTCAACCTTTTCCGAACCTACTTTATTTGGGGTTCTTTGATGCTTATACCTCCCTTCCAACCCACCTACCTAGATAGGAGAGAAAAGAGGTTAATGGGAACAGGAGACGTAGACCTTTTTAGACTCAGTTCCTTGGAGCAATTCTACTGGTGTAGTCAACAGGATTCCATCAAAGTTACTGCCGGAACCCGGAACAGCTGCTGGAACTTGGAGCAGCATCCAGAGCCCAGAGCAGCAGCTGGAATCCAGAGCCCCAAGGCCTTCTCTGGAGCGGTTCTCTCTCTCTAGGAGCATCTCAAAGTGAAGCAATGAACAGGCAAACAATACCTAGACCCAAAAAGCCCCACCTCCTGTTTTGGGCTCATACATGTTTCTTTTCTCAGAGTATGCACTAATATGTGTTTCAGCTCGCAAAAATCAAGCCCTGTACAAGGTGGTTTGTCTTCTTCTAGCTAAACATGACCCGATCTCTCACAAATCTGTTCCCTATCCCACACTTGGGATCAAAAGAAAAACATGTTTACATCCATTACATAGCCCACACTTGGGATCAAAAGAAAAACATGTTTACATCCATTACATAGCCCACACTTGGAATCAAAACAAAAATATGTTTATATCCACTACAATACTCTGGAATTTGTACAGGGCGATGTGTCAGGTTAACCACAGTAACTCCTGACCATGATGTGATTGAAGTTTCTGAGGCCAAATGAGGATTTCGTCTGCAAACAAAGGGCCCCCTCAAAACCTGCCACAGGTACGAGGTACAGTTCTCTCTTGCAGGACCTGCTGGCCACATCTCCTAATGCTCCAAAGTCAGTGTTCTGGATGCTCTGAAGAGACTTACACCAGTGTCTTTGTGTGTGTGTGTGTGTGTGTGTGTGTGTGTGTCTGTGTGTCTGTGTGTCTGTGTGTGTCTGTGTGTGTCTGTGTCTGTGTGTGTCTGTATGTGTGTGCGTGCAGTCACTTTGGAGTTGACTATTCACAACAGCCAGGTGGCCTCAAACTTGCAGGAAGCCTCTTGCCTTTTCTCCCAAGTGCTGGGATTACAGGCATGCACCATCACACCTAGCTAGATTAATATTGTGAAACTGCTCAGAACCAAAGGAATTCCGTACCTAGGTATAATCCCCTACAGTGCTTGGGTAAGGAGAAGATGTTGATTGTTTCTGGGTTTTGTTTTTTTGGTTTTGTTTTTCGAGACAAGGTTTCTCTGTGTAGCCTTGGCTGTCCTAGACTTGCTTTGTAGACCAGGCTGGCCTCAAACTCACAGTGATCCACCTGCCTCTGCCTCCCGAGTGCTGGGATTAAAGGTGTGCTCCACCACGCCTGATTGAGGAGAGGATGTTGAAAGGCAACATAAGTGGAGGCTAGGGAGGCAGCTCGGTGCTTAAAAGCACCGTTGCTCTTTCCGAGGCCCCATTTGCTTCCCAGCATCCACAGAGTGGCATACAGCTGTCTGTAACTCCAGCACTAGGGGATCCCACTCTCTCTCTTCTAATCCCCAGGGCACTGTATGCATACGATGCCGGAGACGCATGCAGTACTCATGCACAAATAAATAAATAACTAGGAAGGAGGGAGGGAGGGAGGGAGCAAGGGAAGGAGGGGGAGGGGAGGAGGAAAAGAAGGCAACAGCAAGCCAGACACAGTAACACCCAGCACTCCAGAAGCCAAAGCAGGGGGACTGCCAGGAACTCAAGGCTGGCCTGAGCTCTATATTGGCATGCCAGCCAACTAATGCTCCCCAGCAAGACCTTATCTCAAAGCACACATTCTCGTGATCCAAGCACTCTGAAGGTGGATAGAGAAAAGAAAAAAGAAACTCAACAGTTCAATAGCGGGGCATGGTGGCGCACGCCTTTAATCCCAGCAGAGGCAGGCTGGATCACTGTGAGTTCGAGGCCAGCCTGGCCTACAAAGTGAGTCCAGGACAGCCAAGGCTACACAGAGAGACCCTATCTCAAAAAAAAAAAAAAAAAAAAGAAAGAAAAAAAAAAAGACAGTTCAATAACTGGAGCAAGTTAGGCCTCCTGGGCTGCCTGCTGAGGCTGCACGTCAGCATGTTGTGGTTACACGAGCTTTGGGAAGATTGCTGGCATTTTATCTGGAACAGTTTCAGTGTCAGTCAACATCACGGAAGGGTGAATTTGAAACCTCGGCAACCCATGATGAACATAGATTCTCATTTAAGGTCTCTCTGTGGCAGAAGAGATGGTTTAAGTTTTTACTAAATTGGGGGGAAAAATGAAAATATGGCCAGGCGATGGTGGTGCACACATGCCTTTAATCCCAGCACTTGGGGAGGCAGAGGCAGGCAAATCTCTATGAGTTTGAGGCTAGCCTGGTCTACACAGTGATTCCAGGACAGCCAGGGCTACACATAGAGAAACCCTGTCTCAAAAATAAATAAATAAATAAGAAAGAAAGAAAGAAAGAAAGAAAGAAAGAAAGAAAGAAAGAAAGAAAATATGTCCTACCTAGTTAAGTGGCTTAGAAATGAATGAAACCAAATTGCATTATTTCAACCAGAGAAGATCGTTTGTCAGATTGGCCTGAAACATCCAGCCTTATCTGATTTTATGGGATGTTTCCTTCTGGGCTCATAACAATCCTACTGTGTTTCCTAGGAGCCATGATATAGCTGTGGCTTGGTGAAAGTAGACCCCCCCCCCACCCATCTTACAAGAAGATTTATCTGCACATTTTAGACAAGCAGTAGTCAGAAGCATGCCTGGACTTGGGTGGGTGGGGGTCGTGTGGAAAGAAGAGGAGGAGAGTAAGGAACACCTAAGACTCAACCAGTGCCCGAGATGAGGGTATCAAACTGCACTCGCTTCCATTTCCTCCAACCTGAACTGGAATATAGGGCCAAATTCCTGCCTTTGGTGCCACTTCTTAAATCCTGAAAGATGACAGCATGTATGCGTGCATGTGTGGGTGCGTGCGTGCGTGCGTGCGTGCGTGCGTGCGTGCGTGCGTGTTTGGGGGGACAGGGGGGCAGATACAAACATGGTAGTACACCCCTGCGATCCCATCACTCGGGATCTGAGGCCTGGTAAGGATTGTGAGATAGAGGCTAACCTAAACATTTAGCAAGACCTTGCCTCAGAACAAAAAGAGAGAGAAGGGGACATTGGGAGTGAACATTGTGTCCTCAGCTACCGCGCAGTGGAAGCTGAGGCAGGAGAATTCCTTGAGCCAGTGGTTTTGAAACCTGCCTCAGCAGCATAGAGCCCCCATGCCAAAACAAGAGAAGGCGATGGGTAGAGGATCAAGCTGCAGAAGAGCTAGAGCTGGCGACCATCACTGCTGGCATGTGCAGAGTTCATTGACAAGCTAGAAGGCTAGACTCAGAAGGAATAATAATAATGAGACTAAGAGACTGCTGTTCTGTCCCCAGTGTTACATTATACACCATTTTATGGTTTTATCCTTTTCCCATGTTGAAAGGGTAATCGTAAACTACAGGGTACCATAGTACCCCAAGAGCTAAACTTTCCATGCTAATATTTGACCTAAGGGACTTTGATTTGTTTTTGTTATTGTTTGTTTTTGTTTTTTCCAAGACAGGGTCTCTCTGTGTTAGCTTTGGCCGCCCTGGATTCGATTTGTAGACCAGGCTGGCCTCGAACTCACAGAGATCCGCATGCCTCTGCCTCCCAAGTGCTGGGATTAAAGGTGTGTGCTGCCACGCCCAGCTTCCTGTTTTGTTATTTCTGTTAATACTTTAAATTTTTTCTCTGACAATCTTCAGTAACCTACATTGGCTCCAAACTCATTATGCAGAGAGGGTGACTTTGAATTCATGATCTCCTGCCTCCACCTCCCAAGTGCTAAGATTACACCTAGCACCAGCTTCCTCCTTAGCATTCTGATGACTAAAATCTTCATAGCGGTGAAAGAAAAATCACAAAAGCTGTAAAAGAGAAAGACCCGTTGCTCATGATCAATAAAATCCCTTCCCAATCTTCAAGGGTGACAATTATGAAGAAAGTGGGAAAAGCTGCACCTCCGCTCTGTGCCTGTGGACCAAGATTGACACCCAGTGGTCAAGTTCAGTCTTTTTCGTTCTTTCTGTGTGATCTGTCTTTTGGTTTTGTTTTTTTCTTTTCAGTGTTTGAGACACAACCTCACTTGGTAGCCCAGGCTGGTCTAGAACTCACCAAGGCTAGTTTCAGAGTCTCCCCACTTGACTCTAACTACATCCTGACTTCTAAAATTATGGGCATGACCACAACACCCAGTTAATTACACAATTTTTAAAAGAATATATCTAAATCTGTTCCTGCTTTTGTTTTCATTATTATTATTATTATTATCATCATCATCATCATCATCATCATGATCATCATTATCATTATTAATTTGTTTTTAGCCAAATATGTGGCATATTCCTTTAAGACCCAGCACTTGAGAGGCAGAGGCAGAGTCAGATGGGTCTCTGTGAGTTCAAGGCCAGCCTGATCTACAGAATAAGTTCTGGGACAGCCTGAGCTACCCAGTAAGACCCTGTCTCAAAAAAGAAATTGTATTTTATGTGTATAGCTGTTTTGCCTGCATGTAGACCTGTGCACCATGTGTGTGCCTGGTGCCCAGAAGAGAGTGTCAGGTCCCCTGGAGCAGTAGCTACAGACAGTCCTGAGTCTCCATGTGGGTGTTGGAAATTGAACTCACAAGCCATTGTTTCCAGTGTCCCCCTCCAACAATAGTGAGATGATACAGAACACACACACCCAAGAAGTCAACATCCTCCCAGCCCAAAAGCCCTGGCTCCTCTAAGGAAGAGACAAAGGATCTTTCTTTTTAGCCACAGGTACTGTCACCAACTTGACATTTTCCATATTCTCTGACCCTAACAGGCCTGGTCACAGAACTATTCCTTATCAGCAGCCCCAGGGCTTCTGGCCTGCACCAGGGCGGAATGGCTACTTAAAGAATCTTGGAATTCCAGGTAGCCAGGTCACAAGAGCTCCTATTCGACCCTCCCTGATCAAATCATTTCAGCCCCTAAAAAAAGCCACCTTGCCTAGCTAAAAAGAGACCTAACAACAGAAAAAGAAAACAAAAGCAAACACAGACAATAACCGGGCATGATTGCATACACAGGGACCCTAGCATTTGGGAAGTAGAGGCAGGCCAAGCTCTGAAATAGTTATGGAGGTGAGGTGGGGATAGCTCCATTCCCACCATCAGGAGAATGTGCAGGCTGGGAGTACTGCTCAAGGAGGCCGGAAAGCCAAGGGCACTGTGAGGCCAAGAGGGCTCTACTGTACTCATAAGGAACAGAAGCAAAGACGCCAGCTACTTGGGGGCAACAGCCAAATCGCCAAGAGAACCCTCAAGGGTAGAGATCAGGACTAGGTACAGCAGCAGAGTGAAATAGCTACTTAGGATACAATCAGAACTTCATCCCTTCCAGAGGCACAGAACCTGTGGGAGTAGCTAACCAATGTCTGATTTGTCTTAAGGGCCACTCCACGAGAAGGAACCCATACCCAACACTGCTTGGATGACCAAGAACCAGAGACTAGACAGCATAGAGTCCTAGGGTAAAGCCAAAAGTGACTGGTCTTTAAAATTATCAATAAGATGGTTTCGAGTGATGCTCTGCTAGGCTCATTGATCAGTTCCTTACCCAGTCTGCATCAGACAGGCATCCTCCAGCAGCAGATGGGAGCTGGTGCAGAGACCCACAGCCAGACATTATGTGGAGAGAGATTCTAAATCAGAGGTCTCCATCATGTCCCTCCCCTCAGAGCTCAGGGGACCCCAAGGAAAAGGAGGTGGAACTCACAGAGACTGAAGCAGCAAGCTCTGAGTGTTCAAGGCTAGCCTGGGCTACATATCTCAACTCTTCTCAAAAGGAAGTGGGGCCAAGGAGGTGGCTTATTGGCAAACCGTGCTAGCATGAAGATCCAAATTCAGACATCCAACGCCCACATAGAAAGGCCTGTGACGACACATGCCAATAACCCCAGTGCTGAGGAAGCTGAAAAAGGGGGTCCCTGGGGCTTGCCAGCCAGCCAGCCTCACTGAATCAGAGAGTTCCGGGTTCAGGGAGTGACTGTCTCAAAAGTAAGGTAGAGAAGTAATTGAAAAACAATACTTGTGTCAACTTTTGGCCTCCACATAGGTAGACACAGAGAGAGAGAGAGAGAGAGAGAGAGAGAGAGAGAGAGAGAGAGAGAGAGAGAGAGGAGGGGGAGGGAACGTGGAAGTGATGGAGGGAGGGGACAAGCATCCAATGGCTGTTTGGGAGCACTGGTCCTCTGTTTGTACAGATTGTCCATCACTGAGATTCTTCATGCTGCGTCTCTTGCTGTGTGAGGCATCTTATCAGGACACCGTTCCCACTCCTGACCACAGCGATTGTCATTCAGCTTTACAGGTGTAGAAACAAAGCCAATGACTAAAACACTGGCTCTGTCCAAAGCAAGGGCTCCTCCTGACTCTTCATCTTGCCTGGCCTTCCTTAGGGTCTGGACCCTTCGCCAAACCTACTGGCCCGTGATGGCCTTGGAGGACAAGCTCCCCCTGTTCTGTGCTAGGCACTGTGTGACTGGGCCCTCCCTGCCGGCACACGCTCCCTCCTTTCATTGCCAGCCTGACCTATGGGCTTGCCATTGCTCCCACGCGCCCAGCATGCTTCATGTTTGAGCTGGCCTCAGCTGCCCTACCTTGCACCCTAGTACCTCCTTAGAACCCGGGCTTACTGAATTGGCAGATTGTTCGTTGCCCCGGAGAATGCTGTGTTTCCTTAGGAAAGGTAACTGATCTTCACTGTTAAAGGATAAAAAGGAGATCTTTAGAGCTTTTTTTTTTTTTGACCTGCTTAGGGGCTGAGAATATAGTTTAGTAGTAGAGCAATTACCTAGCATGCCTGAGGACCCAGACTCAATCCCCGGAATTGAGGGACCAACAAAGCCATTTTTAAAAAGCAAGTACTCTAGCAAAATGAGGGCCGGTGCCAGGAGATAGACACCAGAGGCCCTTGCAAAATTGTTTCAGAAACTAGACTGAAAATAAAATGTGAAGCCAGGCAGTGGTGGTGCACTTGGGAGGCAGCGGCAGGGGGATGTCTGTGAGTCTGTGAGTTCAAGGCCCGCCTGGTCTACAAAGAGAGTCCAGGACAGCCAAGGCTACACAGAGAAACCCTGTCTCAAACAAAACAAAGCAAAAACAAACAAACGAACAAAAAAGCAAAATCTGCCCCCAAAAGAAAACATGACTGTGTTTCCTATAAAACAGCATCTTTTCTTTGTTTGTTTTATATTTTCTTTTCTTTTCTTTTTCTTTTTCTTTTTCTTTTCTTTTTTTTTTTTTTTTTTTTTTTTGGTTTTTCAAGACAGGGTTTCTCTGTGTAGCCTTGGCTGTCCTGGACTCACTTCACATTGATCCGCCTGCCTCTGCCTCCCGAGTGCTGGGATTAAAGGTGTGCGCCACCCCTGCCCAGCTTGTTTTATATTTTCTTATATTTTCCTTTTCAGCATCCTCCACTCCCTTGCCCTCCCTCACCCCCTTTTCTGGGGAGACACTGTAACCTTCGCCCTTCTTTTTTTTTTTTTTAATTGTATGCATTGGTTTTGTTTATTTGTTTTAGTGTTTGTATTTTGAGAATCTGAATCTTGGTATGTCTGGCATTTGTCCAGGCTGGGTCCAACTTCAAGGCTCATGACACACACACCCCTCACTCACCTCAGCCTCAGGAGTCGGACTGTATGTGCCTCCACCCACTTCCCCTGGCTGAATGCATAAAGTCTAATTTTCTTACTCATAGAATATCTGTTTCAGCTGGGCCTGGTGGCGCATGCCTTTAATCACAGCACTCGGGAGGCAGAGGCAGGTGGATCAATGTGAGTTTGAGGCCAGCCTGGTCTACAAAGTGACTCCAGGACAGCCAAGGCTACACAGTGAAATCCTGTCTCAAGAAAAATTGGTTTCCATGGCACCTATTCTGTCTGTCTTTTTCTTCCAAGGTCACCCAATTATCCTTTGTAAGGTTTCTACACACACACACACACACACACACACACACACACACACACACACGTACAGAAAAAATTCTAAGTTTCATTTTTTATTTAAGGATGCAAACCTGGGCTGGAGAGGTGGCTCAGAGGTTAAGAAGACTGTCTACTCTTCCAAAGGTCCTGAGTTCAATTCCCAGCAACCATATGGTGGCTCACAACCATCTATAATGAGATCTGGTGCCCTCTTCTGTCCTGTTGGCTCACATGCAGGTAGACTACTGTATAAATAAATAATAAATAAATAAATTTTTTTTTTAAAGAAAAAGGCTGGGCATGGTGGCACATGCCTTTAATCCTAGCACTTGGGAGGCAGAGGCAGGTGGATCGCTGAGTTTGAGGTCAGTTTGGTCTACAAAAGGAAGTCCAGGACAGCCAAGGTTACACAGAGAAACCCTGTCTCAAAAAACAAAAACAAAAACAAAAGACAAATCAGACATTGGTTGGCTACTCCCACAGATTCTGTGCCTCAAACTCAGAGATTTACCTGGTTCTGACTCTCAAGTACTGAGATTAAAGACATGCACCCTCATGACAGGCACTGTTTTCTGGGTTTGAGACAATTCCTTTTTTTTTTTTTTAAGATCTATTATTTATCATGTATACATGTATGTGTGCCTGCGGGCCAGAAGAGGGCATCAGATCTCATAGATGGTTATGACTTACCATGCAGTTGCTGGGAATTGAACTCAGGACCTTTGGAAGAGAAGCCAGGGCTCTTAACCTCTGAGCCATCTTTCCATCCCTTTGAGAAAGTTCTTATGTAGCTCAGGCTGTCCTTGAACTCCCTCCGCCTTAACAGCCCTGGCACATTCTATGTGTCTTTCACCTCACTTTCAGCACTGCACACATTCTCGTTAACTAGAAGCATGGTTGAAATCCATGGTCTAGCCTTGCATGATGTATTTAAGAAAAAAAACCAACTACAGAAGTACTTGGTTGAGTTCACCAAATAAGAGCTACAGGTCTCTTCCGTTTGCCTTTACCCTTGGCTTTGTAAGCAGGTCATTCGCCTCCAGGATGCTCACCTCTTTCCTCTGTTACAAAAAGAAAAGACTCTACGCACGCAGACACATGCAAAGTACTCCAGAGGTAGAGGACCGGGTTCAAGGACTGTCTGGGCTACACAGTAAAGTCCATGTTAGCCTGAGTTATTTGTGACCCTGGAGAGTCTGTCAAGTGTGGTGGTACATGCCCATGGCCCCCAAACCTGGGAGGCTGTGCGTGTACAATGGCCTAGACTACATGGGAAGACCCTGTCTAGAGAAGAGAAAAGGAGGGCTGGAGAGATGGCTCAGCGGTTGGGACCACTGACTGTTCTTCCTAGAGGACCCGGGTTCAATTCCCAGCACCCACATGGCAGCTCACAACTGTCTGTAACTCCAAAATCTGACACCCATAGACATACAATGCACATAAAATAAAAATAAATAAATTTTTAAAAAAAGAGAAAAGGAAAAAGAAAAAGGAGAGAAGAAGGAAGAAAGAGAGAAGAGAGCAGAAAAGGAACTACAGCCTTCCCATTTGCTGGCTTCTGAGTCAATGACCAACAGAAAGTAACAGAAGCGATGCTATTGGCTTCCAAGGCTAAGTCAGGAAGGGGCTGGTACTACCATGTGTGTGTTCCTGTGCTGTGAGGAAATCCCAGTCACAGAAGAGGCCATGATTAGGTTCTTAGTCCAAGCTAAGGTCTTGGCTGATAGCAGAGTGAAGACACCTCCTGAGGACTCACGTTGCCTTGCTCACCCCAAACCACAGTAGCTATTGCGTCTCCTCCGAGGCCCCAGATGATGGGGGGTGAGGGGGAGGCAGAGACAAGTCTGTCTTCTGATGGGTACTGAAATCTACACATTCATAAGCACAAGGACATAGCTGTTTGAAACTTCGTCACTTTGGAGTGATTTGCTATATGTCAGTGGTAACTAAAATAGAAGAGTCCGTGGGAGGCCATATGACAGGTTCCCCAAGGAGGGCGTGGCCCATAGAAGTAAAGTTTCTAAGTCTTCAGGCAGAGCAGACAAACTTCCATGTGACCATCTTCAAGTGCCCCTGAGGTTCCCCTGAAAATTCCCTTTCATGAGTATCACTTTAACAGACCACAGGGTGGTAGGTGGGTGGACAAAAGGCAAAGACTATTCCCCAGCTGTTAATGAGTTCTTTCATCGGCTATGGCTGGTGACAGAGTTCTCCTACCTTGCACTCCTGGTGACATCACAAGGGGTTTGTAAAAACCAACATACACTTGTGAACTTGTGATGGAAGCAGGCAGATAGCTTTATACAGAACTTCATCTAAGCCGTTCCACCTGTTTATCTCATCCAGTGCTGTCTCCTGAGACGCTAGCAAGTGGCACGTTTTCTTTTCCCGAGACAGGGTTTCTCTGTGTAGCCTTGGCTGTCCTAGACTCACTTTGTAGACCAGGCTGGACTCAAACTCACAGAGATCCGCTTGCCTCTGCCTCCTGAGTGCTGGGATTAAAGGAGTGCTCCATCACACCTGGCCATGAACAGGCTTGTTGTTTGATTCTGTGTATACGAGTTGAACCTGTGGCCAGCACTCACTACAATTCTACTACACCGATGAGGAGGAAGGACTCCTCCTCCCCCTCCTTCTCCTCCCTTCCTGGCTCAGAAGTTAAAAGCACTAGCTGCTCTTCCAAAGGTCCTGAGTTTGATTCCTAGAAACCACATGGCAGCTCACACTCATCTGTAATGAGGTCTGGTGCCCTCTTCTGGTATGTAGGCAGAGCACTGTATGCATAATAAATAAATAATCTTTAAAAGAAAGAAAGAAAGAAAAGAAGAAAAAAGCCTGACTAGCAAGACAGCAAACTAGAGGAGCCCAGGGAGAACCCATGGTGTGAAAACAAGAGAAGCATGTCCTATTCTTACGGTACTTACCCACAAATACCCCTGCTTAAAGACAGAAGCTGTCATACCAATTTGTATATTTATTTATTTACTTATTAACATACTGAGCCAGAATGGGAAGTAGTCCAAATTGACCCGAAACCCACTATGTTGCCACAAACGACCTTGTGCTGACCATCCTGCCTCCATCCCTGGAATGCTGGGATTGTGGACACACGTCAACCATCACACCCAGTTCATGTGGTTTATGCAGAGCTGGGAAAAGGGTCCAAGGCTTCACGCATGCTAGGCAGGCACTCTACCAATTGAGCCCACACACGCATGTGCTTACATGCTCACACACACACTACCTGAGATGTCCCATTGTTGTTATTTTGTTTGTTTGTTTAAAGATTTATATAGTATTCTGTCCCCATGTGTGCCTGCAGGCCAGAAGAGGACACTAGATCTCATTACAGATGGTTGTGAGCCACCATGTGGTTGCTGGGAATTGAACTCAAGACCTTTGGAAGAATAGACAGTGCTCTTAACCTCTGAGCCATCTCTCCAGTCCCATATAGTTTTCTTTCTTTCTTTCTTTTAAGATTTATTTATTACGTATACAGTGCACTGCTTACATGTACACCCGCAGGCCAGAAGAGGGCATTAGGTCACATTATAGATGGCTGTGAGCCACCATGTGGTTACTGGGAATTGAACTCAGGACCTCTGGAAGAGCAGTCAATGCTCTTAACCTCTGAGCCATCTCTCCAGCCCTTGTTTTGTTTTTGAGGACAGGGTCTCTCTACATAACCCCGGCTGTCCTAGAACTCATTGTGTAGACTAGGCCAGCCTCAAACTCACCTGTCTCTGCCTCCCAAGTGTTGGGATTAAAGGCATGTGCCACTATGCCCAGCCCTTAATGGTGTTCCTTTTTAATAAGGAATTTCTACAGAACTCATAACATTTTTGTTTGTTGGTGTTTTGTTTTTTGTTTTGTTTGAGACAGGGTTTGTCTGTGTAGTCTTGGCTGTCCTGGACATGCTTTCTAGACCAGGCTGGCCTTGAACTCACAGTGATCCACGTGCCTCTGCCTCCCGAGTGCTGGAAATAAAGGCATACACAACCACTGTCCAGCCAAAAAAAAATTTTTTTTAAATTCATGTGCCCCTGTGTCTGGCAATGGGAAAGTACAGGATCAAGGCCATCCGTCCAGGCCTCTGCTCTAAAGTCGCCCTCAAGAGCCCATTCTGAAGCTACACAGGGCCGTGGGTTTTCGTTCTTGGAGTAAACATGACCCTTTCTTATACAGGCATACTGTGGTTTTGATCCATTGAAAGCCCTCCATGGACAGCTAGGGATCAGCGTACAGGGTGAGGGCTGAACAATAAATAGGCCACGGCATTAGTACCAGTCACTTCATACGAAAACCGCTGAAGCAAACCGGACATCGGGGCTTTACAGAGGCAGCTGACGTGCTCTGTGTTTTGGAGATGGGTTTATGGCTAATTAACCATCCAGGACTATTCTAACTCCTGTACCTAGGAAAACACGAGCTGAGACAAAGAGTGATTGATTTTAGTGGGAAAGTCCTGCATTGTGAAACCAGAGCCAGGAGGCTGGCGAAGGCAATCTCTTGGAAGTTCGGGGCTTGCGCAGCTTTGCCAGGGAATCAGGGTTTTGCAAGAGGCCGGCTCTGGTTACTGCTGCGATTGTTCCGATTGCTATTATGGTGTGTTTTAAACTATCTCGTTGCAAGGTGGTAGTTAAATCTGCTGTGGGAGGGTAGCTGGACCACAAGATTTACTGGAAGCATTTGCAGTTGCTATCGCTGGAATCCAAAGGGAGAAGATACCAATCGGCTGGTTCTCATTGTGTTGATGGAGATTATCATCAAACTGTTATTAGGAGAAAGGGGCGGGGCTCTATTCTTTAACAATAATTACCTGTCTGCACCAGAACCTTAGCACAATTGCAAGGCTAAAAAGAGTCCGTGATAGGATTTTTTTTTTAAATATAATTCTGCTTCGACTCTTTTCTGTTCTAAAATAAATCATCTCTACCAATAGCGGCAGGTATGTCTACTTTCATAGACCTGAAACCCAGAAACACCTGTAATCAAAGCACTTGGGAAGGTGAGGCAGAAGGACTGGACTCAAGTTCCAGGTCAGCCTGGTCAGTATGGGGCTACTCCAGACCAACCAGGCTTACATTGCAAGATCTTATCTCCTAAACAGAATAAAACAACGGCTTAGAGGTTAAGAGCACTGGCTAGCTGCTCGGCCAAAGAACCTGGATACAATTCCTACCACCCACATAGTGGCTAACAACCATTTGGAATCCACTTCCAGGAGTTCTGACTCCTTCTGGCTTCTGTCAGCACTGCATGCATGTGGTGCACACATTTATACTCAGGCAAAACATGCGCGCACATAAAATTAAGATCAAATAAATATATATTTTTTTAAGAGAAGGAAAGAAGAAAGGGGAAAAGAAAGAAACATGATTAAGCCAAGAAAATGCTGCTTATACAGCTGGACATAGTAATTACAAGTGTAATCCAGCCCTGGGGAGGTAGAGGCAGGAGGATCAGAAGTTCAAGGTCAGAGCCGGGCATGGTGGCGGTGGCACATGCCTTTAATCCCAGCACTCGGGAGGCAGAGGCAGCAGATTGCTGTGAGTTCGAGGCCAGCCTGGTCTACAAAGCGAGTCCAGGACAGCTAAGGCTACACAGAGAAACCCTGTCTCAAAAAACCAAAAAAAAAAAAAAAAAAAGTTCAAGGTCAGACTATGTGTGTGTGTATACATACATACACATATGTACACATATATATACATATATATGTGTGTGTGTATATTATATATACATATATACCTCCCCCACTTTCCCCTACTCCTTCTCTTACTTTGTTTAGCTCTTCCTCATCTTTCTCTCTCTCTCTCCTGTGTCTTGAGGCCAGGTGCTATGAGCAGTGGTTCTCAACCTGTGGGTCGAGACCCCCCCTCCCCCTTTGGGGGGGGTTGCATATTGGTTGTCCTAGTATCATGTATTTACATTATGATTCACCACAGTAGCAAAACTACACTTATGAAGCAGCGATGGAAATAATGTTATGGCTGGGGGTCAGCACAGCATGGGGCTGAGCATCAGGAAGGCTGAGAGCCACTGCCACAGAGGCTCTTCTAAGAGGGTGAAGGAGAAGCAAGCTTGAGGACAAGGAGGGGCTCAGGTCTGGAAACAGGAAGGACATGGACAATACGAGACAGGAGGCTTTGCAAAGGAGTGGAACCGGTTGGGTGGAGTTTAAGTTGGTAGTGAGTAAAGACTAAAAAGTAAACAAATGGCTTGAGTTTCTGAAAGTGGAAAAACTGGATTCTAGATCCTGTCGCCTAGTGGACACGAGGCTCTGAAGACACATCTACTGCCCGGCCAGGCTTGGTAGCACATGCCTGTGACCCCGGCACTTGGGAAGCAGAGGCAGAAGGACTTCTGAAAAGCCTGCCTGGTCTATGTACAGAGTTCCAAGCCAGCCAGGGTTACACAGTGAGACCCTGTGGCAGTTTGAGTAAGAATAGGCCCCCAGCACGCAGGGAGGAAAAGGCAGGCACGGATCTCTGTGAGTCTGAGACCATTCTGGTCTAGAGTCCAAGACAGCCAAGGATGCACAGAGAAACCCTGTCTTGAAGAAAAAAAGAAAATAAAAGAAAAAAAGAACGAAGGGCTGATAGCTCAGTGGTAGAGTGATTGCCTAGGGTGCATGAAGCCCTGGGTTCAGTCCTCAGTACTGAAAAAAAAAAAAAAAAGATAAAGAAAAGAAAAAAGAAGGAAAACACAAAAGCCCCCATCTACTCAAGTGTTTGGGAGTGATTAGGAGTGTGGCCTTGTGGCAGAGCTGTGTCACTGGTGGCAGGTTTGAGGTTTCAAAAGACGTTTACCATCTCCCCTGTCCTCTCTGCCTACTTGCAGGTCAAGATGTGAGCTCTCAGCTGTCCCTACCACCAGGCCTCTGCTCCGCCATCACGGGCTCTAACCCTAAAATTATTCATCCTTGCTTTCTTTACATTTTTATATTTTTAAAGATTATCTATTTATTATTTACACAGCATTCTGTCTGCATGTGAGCCAACAGGCCAGAAAAAGGCACCAGATCTCATTATAGATGGTTATGATCCACTGGGAATTGAACTCAGGACCTTTGGAAAAGCAGACAGTATCCTTAACCTCTGAGCCACCTCTCCAGCCCCCAAATGCTTTCATTTATAAGTTGCTTTGCTTATAAGTCACAGCAATAGAAAAGTAACCTTTAAAAAGACAATATATATATTAAACCTATAAACTGCTTTAAATGGAGTTGATAAGTTTTGTGGAATTTTTTGTTTTGTTCTTAAGATTTATTTATTTTTATTCTGTGTATATGGGTGTTTTGACTGCATGTATTTCTGGGCACCACTTGCATGTAGTACCCATAGAGGCCAGAAGAAGGCTTTGGATCCTCCGGAACTGGAGTTAGAGCCTGCTCTGAGCTGCCATATGGGTGCTAGGAATTGAACCAGGATCCTCTGGAAGAGATGCCAGTGCTCCTAACCGCTGAGCCATCT
Source organism: Acomys minous (assembly GCF_964271855.1). Classification (NCBI taxonomy): domain Eukaryota; kingdom Metazoa; phylum Chordata; class Mammalia; order Rodentia; family Muridae; genus Acomys; species Acomys minous. Next base: position 104,369,769 of record NC_140491.1, read on the forward strand.
CTCCAGCTTCAACAGTTGGTTAGGATCAATACTTAGGAGAGAGCTGGTGCTAACTGAGGACAAGCCTCACCAGCTCTCTGCCTGGCTGCCTCCACTAGTACCGGATAAGACACTGGTGTTTAGGGTTAGAACACCATGTACCAAACCCTCATGATAGCCTGGCAGATGAAATAGAAACATATAGAATATAACAGCACCGTCAGCGTCACAAGGACAGACCATACCCGGCTTGTTCACTGCTGTAGTTGATATATAGTATGGGGATTGCTCGGTGAGCAGACTAAGGGCCAAAGAGCAATGTTCAAGCACATTATGGCTTTGTTTTCTGAGGTAGGGTCATGTTATGTAGCCCAGCCTGGCTCACAGGATTCTCCTTTCCCCAGTTTCCCAGGTGGCTACATTGTTTTTCTGATCTATGGCAAGAGACTCAGCTTTCTTTGTACCTATATCTCCAGGGCATATACTAGACATTTAAGAAAACTTAATGAATGAATAAACATATAGGTATTTTACAGCAATCTTTTTTTTTTTCCAAGACAAAGTTTCTCTGTGTAACAGCCCTGGCTGTCCTGGACTCTCTTTGTAGACCAGTCTGGCCTCAAACTCACAGAGATCCACCTGCTTCTGGCTCCCGAGTGCTAGGACTAAAGGCATGTGCCACCACACCTGGCTATAATTGTATTTATGTAATGGAAGCTCTACAAAACCTTAATTACTGGCTCCTGGGGCTTCTGGATTGGTGAACTTAGGACTTCACACATCCTAGGGCACTTCACAATGCCCTATTGCTGAGCTTTGTCACCCACCCTATATGACATTTTTTTAACATATAAAACTCCATAGTAAATAAATCAACTATTCCAGGAACCAGGGGCCACAGGAGAGTGTGACCATGGTGGTGCAGGAGCAGGGAGGCTCCTGAGTCTGGTACTGGTTGTTCATGTCTACATATATGTATTTGTGTTTGTTTGTTTGTTTTCAAGACAGGGTTTCTCTGTGTAGGCTTGGCTGTCCTGGAACTCTGTAGACCAGGCTGGCCTGGAACTCACACATCCCCCCTGCCTCTGCCTTTCAAGTGCTGGGGTAAAAGCCATTTGCCACCACCTTCCGGCTTGCATATATGTCTTAATATTCATGTGCTTGTACATTTAAAAAGAATCTCAAAGTTGGCTGGGTGCAGTGGGGCACACCTGTAATCCCAGCACTCTGGAAGACAGAGGCAGGCAGATTGCTGTTAGTTAGAGGCCAGCCTGGTCTACAAAGCGAGTCCAGGATAGCCAAGGCTACACCGAGAAACCCTGTCTCAAAAAATCAAACAACAACCACAGGTTAACTAGGTGTGATATTACATGTCTGTAGTTCCAGCACCAGAGAAGCTGAGAAAGATTGCAAGTTCTAGGTCAACATGAGAGATATAGGCCAGCCTGAGTTACATAGTGAGACCCTGTATCAAAAAAAAAAAAAAAAAAAAAAAGTTGGGAGCTGGAGAGATGGCTCAGCAGTTAAGAGCACTGTCTGCTCTTCCAGAGGTCCTGAGTTCAACTCCCAGAAACCACATGGTGGCTCCCAACCCTCTATAATGAGATCTGGTGCCCTCTTCTGGCGTACAGGTGTACACACAGGCAGAACATTGTATAAATAATAAATAATATTTTTTTTTAAGTTGCCTGGTAATTTACTGAGGAAAACCCCTAGCGGCAAGAAGACAGACCTTGAGTCACTAAAGACAGGCTTCGAGATCGTTCCAGTTTGGAATGACGTGGCTAGAGAAGCGGAGAGCTTCCCATCACTGGGAATCGCTGAGATGATTCTAGCAGATGTTAGATAACCACAAATCAAGATTATCGATCCTTGGTAGGATTACTTCCCTGTATAGGAGACTTATCTACTTAACCTCTAAGGTCTCTTCCAACTCGACTCCTGTATTCTTTTTTTAAAAATTTATTTATTTATTCATTCATTTATTATATGTACATTGTTCAGCCTGCATGTACACCTGCGGGCCAGAAGAGGGCATCAGAGCACATTTAGATGGTGGTGGCCATGTGGTTGCTGGGAATTGAACTCAGGACCTCTGGAAGAGCAGCCAGTGCTCCTAATGTCTGAATCACCCTTGCCCTACATGTGTCTTCAACTTCCTGCAACCTGTTATGGTGCGTGCTATATACTGAGCACTCCCCAAATGGCCATGGATCTCAAACATAGTCCCAGCAAGGGCGGGGCCAGTAAGATGGTAGCTGCTGTGCAACCCTGAGAACCTGAGTTCAAACCCTGGAACCCATGTAAAAGCAGAAGGAGGAAAAACATCTCCAGAAAGCTATCCTCTGACCACACAGCAACAGTAGCAATACCTTTACTAAAACTCCTACCTAACAGATGACTAGAAAATGTTACCCTGGTTGAATGCTTGTTTTTCCTTAAATGTTTGTTTGTTTATTTGAGACAGGTCTCACATAGTATACCTGGCTGGCTTCAAATTACCTGTGTGTCTGAGGATGACCTTGAATCCATTTTTTTTGTTCTTGTTGTTTTTGTTTTTGAGACAGGGTTTCTCTGTGTAGCCTTGGCTGGCCTTGAACTCACAGTGATCCACCTGCCTCTGCCTCCTAAGTGTTGGGATTAAAGTGAGTTTGAGGCCAGCCTGATCTACAAAGTAAGTCCAGGACAGCCAAGGCTACACAGAGAGACCCTGTCTCAAAAAAAAAAAAAGAAAGAAAGAAAGAAAGAAAGAAAGAGATAAAGAAAAAAAAAAAGAAAAGCAAGAAGTCCTCTGGATGTGGCTCATGTGGTGGCTCATGCCTGTAATCTTAGTATTTGGGAGGATAAGGCAGAAGAATTACAAATGAAGCATACAATGAATTCAAAGATAGCCTAGCTCATCTATGAGTGAGTGGGTGAGTAAGCCAATGAATGAATGTGTGAGTGAATTAATGAATGAGTGATTGAGTAAATGAACAGATAGATGAATGAATGAATGAAAGAATGGATGGATGGATGGATGGATGATGCAAGGACCAATTTCCCCAGAATACACTGACATACGTACATTTGCTCACAACTGCAGGATTGCTTTACAATATAAACACAGCAGAATTAATTTAGTCCCTGATCATCTGAGGAAAATACAGAACAATACAATTAAAAAAAAACCTATGAAAGAAATGGCCCAGTCCCCATGCATGTCAGGTCTCCACAAACTCTCCGAGTCAGATCAGAAGGCTGGTTGACTTAGTTAACAGTGATTTTTGCATTCAGGTGGGTAAATGCCCACTCTGCTTTGTAGCTGTTGTTCTAAACAGTGGCCACACGATGTCACTATTGTCCTGGGGAAATACTTGCACAGTGCTCCTCCGACTCTTTGTTTACAGTGCTTTCCCTCCCCCCTCCCCCCTTTTTAAATTAGTATTTGTGAGGGCGGGGGGGGGGGGGTGGGGGGGTGGGGGGGAGGGAGAGACTGGAGAAATGGTGACGTAGAGGTTAAGAGTGCTTGTTGCTACTGCAGAGGATCTGGGTTCGATTCTCAGCACCCACATAATAGCTCACAATTATCCATAACCCATACACGTTATACATACACACATACTGGGGAAAAAACAATTGTGTATATAAAAATAAATGTGTGTGCCGTGTGCGTGTCTGTGCGTGTGTGTCTGTCACCTCTGTATCAGAGGACAACTTTGTGGACTCGGCACTTTTTTTGTGATTTTCCCCCCAACTTCAAGGTAAGCACTTTTTACCCACTTAGCTATTTCACCAAGCCCCAAAATCCCTTAAAAAGAACTAAAAAATGCCCTTGAGGTGAAAGGGGGGTGTCAGAAAAACTGTTTCATTAAAGTTTTTCATTAATTGGCCGGGCGTGGTGGTGCATACCTTTTAATCCCAGCACTCAGGAGGCAGAGGCAGGCGGGTCTCTGTGAGTTCAAGGCCAGCCTGGTCTACAAAACGAGTCTAGGACAGCCAAGGCTACACAGAGAAACCTTGTCTCAAAAAAACAAAACAAAACAAAAAAAGAGAGAAAAAAAAAAAGAAAAACATTTTCATTAATTAATCTATTTTTAATTTTTAATTTTATTTTATTTTATGTGTATGGGTATTTTACCTGTATGGATGGCTGCGTTCCATGTGCATGCAGTGCCTGAGGAGGCCAGAAGAGGACATCAGTTCCTCTGAAACTGAAGTAACACACAGTTGGTTCCACCATGTGGACAGTAGGTACCAAACCCTGCTCCTCTGTTTTTTGTTTGTTTGTTTTTGGTTTTTTGGTTGTTTTTGTTTGTTTGTTTGGTTGGTTGGTTGGTTGGTTTTGTTTTTTTGTTTTGTTTTGTTTTGTTTTGTTTTTTGAGACAGGGTTTCTCTGTGTAGCCTTGGCTGTCCTGGACTCACTTTGTAGACCAGGCTGGCCTCGAACTCACAGCGATCCACCTGCCTCTGCCTCCTGAGTGCTGGGATTAAAGGCGTGCGCCACCACGCCCGGCAAACCCTGCTCTTCTGGAAGAGCAGACAGTGATCTTCACCACTAAGCAGTCCATCCAGTTGTCTCCTCAAATTTTTTTCCTTTACTAGGGAGGAAGGGGAAATAGTAGGTACATGCTGTTCTGGCTGGCAGTGGTTGGCACTCTCCTGCCACCATGAGGGGTGTCTATATCAAACTTAGATTGTCAGTATTGGCAGCAAGTACACTCCCCAATTAAGCCTTTTTGTTTGTTTGTTTGGCTGATTGGTTGGTTTTCTGAGACACCTGCTTCCGCCTCCTGAGTGCTGGGACTAAAGGTGTGTATCACTACACCCAGCTGGCCTGAAATTCTTGTCCAATTCATAGCTGATGGGGATCAGCTGGCAGCTTCTGTTCCACACTGGCCTCTCTTGGGAGCCCCAGCAAGGCCAATCCCACAGGCTATAATCATAACACCTCCCCCCTACACACACTCCAAATCCTTCACTCTCAGAGGATGGCTGATCCCCAGTGAGGCCTGCATCCCTGCAGCCGGACTGATGTTGCAGTAGAAGGGATGGGCTGGCTCCTTTACAAGTGGTGGCCATCACTAAGGGTATCTCACCAGGATGGTCCTCAGCATGCTTGGCAGCTGGTTCCACTTTATTAAGGATGATTAGACTCCATAGAGCAGTTCTCAAGGCCCCAAGTCCTCAGCCACATCTTCTTAACCCAACAGTGTCCAGAGCATCCAGTCATTGTTTTGTTTTGTTGTTGTTGTTGTTGTTGTTGTTGTTGTTTTTTCTGCACCAAGGTTAAGTAGGTCAGATTCACAACCAGCATCTCACAGCATTTGCCACCGAGTGCCCCACCTCCTCACGGCCCCAGGCCCAGGTCAGTGGCTTACCAGCCCCTCACTGTCCAGGTTCCAGCCACTCTCACTCAGCCACACCAGCAACAGCTTATAGAGAACCCTGGGGAGATGCAGCCAGGACTCAAAAATCGTATTTTGAGCTGGGTGGTGGTGGCCGCACACCTTTAATCCCAGCACTCAGGAAAGCAGAGGCAGGCAGATCTCTGTGAGTTTGGGGCCAGCTTGATCTACAAAGTGAGTCCAGAACAGCCAGGACTATTAGAAAAACCGGTCTCAAAAATCCTTTAAAATGTATTTTGCTTAGATTGAATGTACATTTCATATTAATTAATATTTACATATCTTCCTGAAAGCTCACCTTTTTAAAGTGTTAACTGCACAGGGTGGTTTTGAGGATCTTTTTGTTTCTGTTTTTTCAGTTTTGGTTTGGTTTTGTTTTTTCAAGACAGAGCTTCTCTGTGTAGCCCTGGCTTTTCTGGAACTGGCTCTGTAGATCAGGCTTGTCTTGGAGACGACTTGGGAGCATCTCTTTCCTGCAACAGCTTTGGTCCATTCCTGCAGAGACAGAGTAATGAAGTGAAACTAGCCAAGGAAGTGATAAGCAGTACTAATGAGCATGCAGGTGTTTTCCTGCTGTGTCCCACCCCCAAGCTCTAGGGCAATCAGGCAGATTGATAGCTGGATGAGGACGCTGCTGTTCTTACTGTGGTTCAGCCCACAGGCTTGGCCATCCATGCCTTTAAGAGTACTGGTTTCTTTAGGTCCTACAAGCCCGCCTAAGTTTTTTTGGAGGGGAAGATACTCCAGGGGAGAGAGAAAAAATGTATTCCCCCAAACAGAAGGCAAACTACTTTTAAATTTCCTTAGTAAAATATACTGTGTCTGCATTTGTGTAATTTCCTGCTTGCCGCCCTGGAGCTGTTTTGGAGAACTTCAAATCAGTGAATAAATGGGTCCCTATTGCCCATGTCGTTAGGGAGGCTAGATGGAATTGATCCCAAGACCAGACCCCAGTACCCACTTTGCATCACCCACTACTGTGGCCAAGAGCTTGCGCTCTCTGTTGCTTCTTAAAGTACCCAGGATATCTCTCTTACTCCTCCTCCTCCTCTTCCTCTTCTTCTTTGTTGTGTTTGTTTTCCGAGACAAGGTTTCTCTGTGTAGCCTTGGCTTTCCTGGACTCACTTTGTGGACTAGGCTGGCCTCAAACTCACATTAATCAGCCTGCCTCTGCTTCCCATATGCTGGGATTAAAGGCGTGCAGGGTCTATGTGGCAAGTTCCAAAAATACAGTCCAAAGACTACATCGTTCAAATGACTTTTCTTTCTTTCTTTCTTTCTTTTTCTATTTGGTTTTTCAAGAAAGGGTTTCTCTGTGTAGTCTTGGCTGTCCTGGACTTGCTCTGTAGACCAGGCTGGCTTCAAACT